>NW_028321891.1:9393939-9696969 GCF_036245765.1 Copidosoma floridanum
GTGGTCCAATTGTTGTGGGTTTGTTAAACGCAATGACACCTACAACCATCGTCGTAAAAAAAGTGGCCATTTCATGCAGGAAATGGATCATTAGAGGACGGTAGAAGACCTTGTACGCAAGCGAGGAGCTTTCCTTTTTTTCCCCAGCTTTTCCAGTACAAGAGCACCAAAGTTTGCCATGGGGAGAAACAATGTGTACGTACAAGCGCCAAATCCACTTGGTCCGAGCTCCAGGAAACACGAGGAGCTAAGCGCGGTCCAGGCGCCAATGCAGCGCGTTAACGCAACAGCACTGGACACACCGAACAACAACAAGAGAGGCTGCAGTGTCGCGACGCCGAGCCCGCGTGTGTACACGTACAACGTGCAATAGAGCCAATTGTGTGCGACCGAAAGCTGCGGGTGCATGGGTGAGAAAGCTTCCACGCTTACCCACACACACACGCGCGCGCGCACGGTATTTCAATTGCGGCTTGTTACGCGACCGTAGCGCTCCGCAGATGGGCATAATGGCCCTCCTCTTATTCTCCCTTACACTTTGGCTTGTAAGCGCCAAGCCGGGAGATAAACGCCTACGCGACAACGTATATAAGTGTATATACATATAAAGAGAGAGAGAGAGAGAAGGGAAGCTTCGGTTATGCTTTTCTCCGCTTGCCGGAGGATTACGCGGATTAAAAGACACAGAACGACATCCGGTCGTGATGTATATATACCTACACGCCCGATCGGCGAGGAAGGGCCCTTGGATTTTCGCTGTTGTTTGCTCGGCGATGGGTTTGTTGAAAGGGGGGCCCGTACGCGGCAATCATTCACTTCAGCCGTGGTTCCGTGTGCGTGTATAATCGAGGCCCCAGATAAGGGAGATAGAGAGAGAAGCGCGTGGAGTCTCGGACAGCTCCGATTGGCCTAAATATGATTGATTCGTTCGACGCGCGGGGGGGATGAATTATAATTTAATTTTCGCTAGATTCGTTCAGCAGCAATCAGGGCTGTACCCCTTGTCGTGTTGTGCGCACGTCCAGTTATTTTTCCATTAATGTCCGTTTTGTCAATTTGTTTTAATATACCGCGTTCGTGTATGTATGTTCGTATAATGTACGTATTTGACAACGCGAGCAGCGGAGCAACACATATTCGTTGATGAAACAAAAACAATAGGGCGGGTATCAATTCAATAACAACCTCGTCCGCGTGGGATGTGAACAAAAATCTCCGCGCCAATTAAAATATGAAAACAAGAGAACTCGGGGTGGTGGGGGTACTAATTATAACGGTCACAATGAGTTGTGATATCGCGCGCTTGGATCTTTTGTTTGAAACGAGAGCTAGCCGCCACCGTTGGTGTATCCTCCCGTGAAAGCGGAGGCGTCTAAATTAATTGTTCCAGGGGGGCAGAAGCATCCGGGAAAATTCCTCGTTAAAATTTATACCCATCCAACCCCGCTACCCTTCTTTTTCCAATGACACGCTGTAGCTGTGCAACAGCGACGCCGTATTTTCGCGTAAACAGATATACGCTCGCGAGCGCGAAAATCTCTGCCTCGCAAAAAGACGAGAGCTGGTTCAGCGATAAAACTCTCCGCGGAGGAAAAAAAAAAAAAAAAAAGAAAGAAAAAAAAGAGGGGTTGTTTGTCGGTGCGGCAGTTCTCCCACGTGGACACACACAAATCGCGCGAGTTACGCGAGCAAGCGGCACTCTCTGTGTCTCTCTCGCGAGAACCGCGGGAGGCAAAAAAAACGATCGGACGCGATACGCCTTTGATTTTTTTGTTGTTGTTCGGTTTTGTTTTTTGCTCCACAGTTGCAGTATGCAATTTTTCCCCATGTTTCCATTATTTCGCTTTCGGCTCGTTCATCCGGGGCCCATTCTTTTTTTTTTTTTTACACGCGCTCGCTTTTGTTTATCGGCACCAACTGCACCCTTTTGCGGCGGCCGCGTATCTGCAGAAACATCGGAGGCTTTGAGGCGGAACGCGAGCGACCGCACAACAGCGGGCCATCGGTTTTGCGTGCAAGATTTACCAACACGGATTTCGTTGTTTGCGGGGGGGCTTTTTTTGTCCCGTGTATAGGTATAACAAACAAAAGGACCAGCTCGCGAAATCCCGGAGTCCCTCGCGAGTGTGGCACTTATGTCTTCGATTTGCGCACATTCACGTTGTCCCGCTGCAGATGGGCCTTGGGTATTTTATTACGAGTACGCGAGCGGAGCTAGACAAATTTTTCAAAAATCTGTTACGCACGCGTCCTTTCATGTACGTGAACGATTGTTACATTACAGCCATCGCACGTGTGCACTCGATACAAGTATTGCAGTCACGAAGTCTTTCGTTCATGCGCTCCATCCGTCATCCCTCCTCCCCGTGCTCTATATTTTCCTATATACATCGTATTATCGTCGCGCACATATTCAACGCGAGTCTCGCCGCTGGCCGACTTTTACATTGTGTACCACGTAGGTATATACGCTGTTGTAGGTACATGTATATTGTAACGCGAGCGCAAACTCGCGACATGTGGCAAAAAGCCGTCGTCACCTCTCCCTCCCTCTCATTCTCTATGTCATATGTGTGCCGATTGTTCAACTTCCCCTGTACGGTATATTACTTATACGTATATACCCTTGTGTGTATATCCGTCTGATGTCCTCTCTGGGTGGCGTTATGCGCGAGCTATACGTGCCAATGTATATATTATTACGTACACAAGCTGTTTGCCTAGCCCTGCCATCCCCCTTTTTCTCCTTTTTTGCCCCTACGACTTTCCACATGAGAAAGTTTATGCGAGAATCGTTCCATACACATATATAGTACGTACTCGTGCTTGCACACAGTCTATGTACGGACCGATCGCTCGTGTGTAAGCATTTCAGTTTACAGGGACAGTCGTAGCGGCACTTTTGCCCCACACGTGTGCGTGAGAAAGTTTCGAGTGGCTTGGGCTACATATATACGTGTCTATGAAAATGTTGGACAGTTGGGATTGGTTTCCTTTTTTCGGAAGGACAAGTTATTACGTGGCAGCGTCTCGTAAATGAAAAAGAAAATGCCATGAGTAATGAATTTTCAATTAGCAACGCCCCTCATCTTTTTTGATGATCATCAGGTATGCGTAAAAAAAATACAAATATATATATATATATATACGTGATAACGCAGATGTGAGGAATAGAGTAAAAAAAGGTGCCATATTTAAATTGACCCTATTGGGGGACGAAGACAGAATTACATGAAAAATCAGACCATACGTGCTTGTTCAAGATATCGCTCAACGCCACGTTGTTTGTATTACCTACATGATTCATAAATAGGTATCCTAAAATACTTTCGCTACTAAAACTGTAGGTGCCATTATATTATATTATTTTTCTTTTTTAGACGACTACAACTCGAGCTTGCAGTATATATTTGCAAATGGATCCGCGAATGGAGACACAAAAAAAAAGTTCCCGACGTCTGCCTCGCGCGATACTCTCAAGGGAAATCGCCCGCGCGAGAGTTACAATTTTCCCGACGATGAGAGCCGATTGTTTGGTTTCTTTTTTTTTTTTTTTTTTTTTTTTAATGGCACAAGAACCGACATCACCGAGTCCACACCTATACATAGGCAGAGGCTCCGTAGTATAAAGCTGTTCCCAGAAAAAAGTCTGGACAACGGCGCACACGCACGCCTATTTACAGACGGAGGGAGAGATTACTTATCTGTCGATTTATCTTTAGCTCCGGTGATTATCGCGCGACTCGATATACCTCACGCGCGTGTGTTTGTGCGCTGCACAACAGTTTCTTCGCGTGAAATACTTCCGCCCATGCGTTTTACATCTCGGCGATCGGTATACCCGTATATCCACGGCTTCCCTCTGTTTTATCTCTTTTCGATCGGTTTTGCTATACGTACAGTTTTTACGCACATTTTGCGCGTATACGCAGTAAGTGCATTTATGTTTCTTTCTTCGATTATGTTTCAACGCGTAATAAACTTACATCTGACGTACCAAGTGGGCACTTGGCATGCAGTTCCTCCTCCACCCCATAGGAGGGATGAAAAAAAAAAAAAAAAAAAAAAAGTAAAATCTAATTAACCCGATTTTTCATCTAAAACTCGACGCAAGGCACGTTTATTATCCATTATTAAGAGGAGTATAAGAGACAGAGAGAAGCTGGCGCCCCGTGGAAATTCAATTGTCGATGGCAATCCCACCTAATTCCCATCCCTCTCGAGATGCGTATCCCCGCGCGTTGTGTTATATCGCTCTTTCATCTGGTCTCTCGCCTACATCGCACCGCTCGATCGGCACACTTGAACCGTCCACTTGTGTAAAACCTCGCTTCGTCCTTTCCTCCTGCACCGTTCGCTTTTACGCGCACACTCTCGCAATGGAGGACTCTGGAAAAAAAAGGACGACCCGACACGGCACTGCAACAGAGTTTTTCTCTCTGTCTCTCCCGTAACAAGCCATCGTCGAGTTGTCGATGCATGTATACATAAGCGCGTAAAAAACGCATCCTCGCGTTGCACGCAACTATATCGAAAACTATACATAACAACACAAACGGCCTCTCATCTCGCTCTCTCTCCGTACACACGAGAACAACGTTTTGTCTTTTTTCAGCCCCTTCCACTTCCTCTCTCTCTCTTCCTCCAGTTTATCCTTTGCAAAAGCGAGGTCCTTGTCCCGCGTTTATTGATATCTGTATATACCCATTCGTCCTATACGGCCTTTTACCATACCATTGTTTTTTTTTTCCTTTGCCAAAGACGATGTTTATCGAGAACTGCGTGTGGTCGTATCGCGAGCCCCATTCGACGTTTGTTCCATCCCTTCGAACCTGTGCACGATTGCGTAAGAGATGAAGTCGTGCAATCATATTACGAATCAAGACCAAACTTTTTTCCAAACCATACGCGAGTACACAAAAGTTGGTCAAACTCCACCACCCTCCGCTGCGAGCACCCCGAGTATATCCCTGTATAAAAACCTTGTACTTCCCAGGGATGCGAGAGAAAAGTAATTTTCCCCCTCAGAGTGACCGCGTATGTCTATATTTTTACTTTTTAAAAGTAACAAAGCAGCGGAGATCCACCCACTCCTTGCAACATTCATCACTGTGCTAATTGCACAAACCCGTGTCTCATTGGGCCTGTTCGCTACTGTGCTTCGTCATCGCGTATGCTCATGTATAGTCACTGACCGGATGTTCTCGCAAAGTTTGCCTGCATGAGATTAAGAGAGGAAGAGAGAGGAAAGCTCCTGTGAAGTTTCATCATGCAGGCGCCTTACGCACGTCTCCCACCCTCTCTCTCTCTGGGGAAGAGCACGTGACGTGCATTTAGTCGCGCTACAGAGAATAACAGGCGGATGGAAAGACGACACGCAAGAGGAGGAGGAGGACGGAAGAAGAGTATGGGCGAATTTCTCGTCGACGACGGGGACGTTTCTTTTCTTGGTTCCATTTTTTCCCCCTTCCTTTCTCCGATGTGCCGTCGCCTCCTTTGCGCGAGGGGATATATATATTGGTGCACCTACGCCAAGGTGAGGAGGATGCGCTTCCGTGAGTCTATTGGGTACAGAAAGTACGTTTGAGGAGGTGTGGAATAGTTTGTACTCTTATCGCTCGTTTTTCTAATTTTTTCTAACGTTTGTTGTAATCAGGAATTTAAGAAATCATAGATGACACAGAGATGCCAAAAATAACTTAGCATGTGCAAAAAAAAAAAAAAAAAAAAAAAAAAGGAGGAAGAAAAAGAAATGAAGTTCGGGTCCAATTTTCCCGAAGAATGCCCAAGCATTAATCACGAAGACTCGGAAGAGAGGAGCTAATAATCGCGCGGATGTACATATATATATATATATACCGACTGGAGCGCTCGGCTGCACGGGAGCACATTGTGCGGGGGAGGGAAAAGAGAGCGAGAGGCGGCTGATGCTGACGGCGACGTCGAAGAATACCACCGTGGAATTACCAAGTAGCGCGAGGAGAAGGAGGAGGAGGCGCGGGAGCTGCTGTGTATACATTATCCGAGCTCGCTACTGGCATTAGGTGGGTACGTATACGTGATGCTATTGTTGCCGATCCTGTTGCTCGACGCTGATGTTGGCGATGATAATTTTCGTTCGGTGCTCTTTTAGACCGGCAAAGTTGGTTTTTAGGAACAATGAGCGTGGCTAATCGTCAGTATTTCCTTAACAATTAATTTACGAATGCATGGTAATTACTTTTTTTTCAGTGTAAATCAAAGAAAAGGCGTGGAAAATCACTTTCAAGCAGTGTGCAAAATATGAAATTACTTGTGGGAATGAGAAAATTCGTAGAATTGAATGCGTGATTAATCATACAGCCTATCAAATTCACGTTGATAAGCGAAGAATTCGATAGGTATGGGCTGCTTTGATTTCACATCATTTTATAAGCACTGGCCGTACTCGAATTACAACATACATTACACCAAGATGTAAGCAGCAGAGATGATAATATTCCAAGTATAATATATAAGTGTACCTGGCAATTCTGCGAGAAGTGATCCGTAGGTTGCTACATTGACTTTGTTTGTACGTTTTCGTTGAGGTAATTTTTTTGAAGAAAAATGTCTTTGCCAGCATACGCGTGATAACAGTGTATCATCAGAGACAACTTTGTACGAATAGAGAATCTGAGGGGTTCTTCATCGTCTACCGAGTAGAAAAACCAATCCGGGAATCCAACGGTGTATTGAAAAAAAATTTTTTTATTTTTTTTTTTTTCAAGCTATTTTCAGTGGAATTATTCGACCGGAAACTGAATGGGTTTTCTATTTTTTTTTTCCATCGCCGGGACCAAAGGAATTTTCACGAGGCTTTTGTCGAACAGCGTGTATCCAAAAGAGACTCGTCGGGATCGGATGAAAATCCAGTACCGGTATGCCCGCCCGCGAAATTGGAGCTTCCGAGCTGGATTTTTCGATCTACACCACCGGAAAAAGCCCGAAACAAATATGTACGAGGAAAATTCTTTGAATTTTCCAATCACGTACGCGTGTTGTGTGCTTTTTTGAAAAAAATTTACTTCCGACTCGTCGGGTTTTCCAATAAATTACGCGCATCCAAGCATCGATGAAATTCAACATCTCAACAACAAACTCAAAAGCACAACGACTTCAATTGATGGGCTCAATTAATTTTTCCCCGTTTCAATTGTTACCTATCGACAAGGGATCCCCCAATGACTCTTATATTTCCAAGCACAGGAAAACAATTAAAAATTGCAACAGAGGCGACGAGATTCCAGGAAGTGCAATCCAAAGTGCCATCTCGCCGACACATAATATAATACATGCCCACACCTCCAGAGTGTTTATTACAGTGGCGCGCGGTAGCGGTAATAACGCAACAACCGCGTTACGCTTGGAAAGTTTTATCGGCCGTTATACAACCTATAGCCCAACGGTCTCGTTACAAACGACTGCCCGCCCACACGCACATAATACACGCGGGAGCTGGATCGCAACCAAAGCAGAATCGCAGTAGCTACATGTAGGCCCTTTTTTCATCGGTGCCTCAGTCAGCTCCGCGCAATTTAGCTGTACCTGCAACTCTGATGGGTGGAATTTTTCGATTTTCCGACCTATAGGCTTTTCTTTTTTTTCTATTACGGGCAGCTTGGTTTTTTCAACTATTTTTTTTTTTTTTTTTTTGTACATTCATGCTGAAAGTTGGGGGGGACGGTGCTTCGAGCGCTTAACAGGGAGGTATAGGGTGCGGGGTGGGGTTGGGGTTTTTTTTTCTTCTGGTGGCCCGGAGTATCGGCGATCGCTTTTTAATTTCCTACTTCGATTCGCGCGGAATTAATTGGAAGCGTGAGGGATTAATTGCCGAGTCGATTGAATTTAATGGCCCGTGAAATATCAAGAGTTTTTCGGATACGAGAGCTCGTTGGCGAGGGTATTCATAGTACTGGTTTTTTAAAATATTTATAGTGTAGACGACTCACCAAAGCTATCGTGGAGAATAAGTATACTTGACGTAGATGCTGCGACTGATATATTTACCTGGAACAAAAATTGTAGAAATGCTCGTGTAAGTAAAAAAATATCAATGTGTATTTTTGTGTTGATTTTTAATAACCCGGGTCCTTGTTTTTTTTATTTATTTTTTTTTTCAATTTAAAATTCAAGGACCCTAGCAACGAGCGATATCGATTACACAAACTCCCGCGCAACGGAGCCCTCCAGTCAATAGACACGCTCTGAAAATTTTCCCAAGCGGGAGCAGTGAAAACAGCTCCACTGCAGGCGACATCACCCGCGCGGGCTTCATTGAACTTCCTCAATAAACCCAATTTCAGCCGCCAACGATGCGCTCAAATATATACTCATCGACCTTACCAATACTACCCTGATGTATATACACCCTGTTGTCACCCCCGAGCCAATTGAAAAATCGATCTCGTGCGAGGGCTAATGTTTATAAATGCAGCTCATTTTTAGGCACCAAAATATAATAATAATATATATTTTAGATTTCTAAGGATGATCGGTATGGCATCGGAAATCGATCGCAGTCGTCCTTTCATCTTTCCCCTTTCCTGCTTCCAGCCATCCATGGCGTTGGGGTGTCCCTTACGGTAACACGCGTACGGATGCACGGTGTTGAGTTTCAAGCTGCTGCTCGGACTCTCCATCGATGATATCGATGGCAGAAATTCAATCGAGCGGTCATAGGAAGTTTAGTCGAATCCCGGGTTCGGAAGAGCTCCGTGCACATATGGCTATTGATAACTTATCCATCGTAATCTTTCGCGTAGGTGTATGTATGTGTCTTCTGAAGTGCGGTGTTTGTGATTTGCACGTCAGCTATACGCGATGAATAGGGTAATTAATATGGATAGGCATACTTATACTTCCCCGAGTTCTGCACCGAAATACGTCTGCAAACCCAGAACTCGTTCCCCACGAGGTTCTACGACCACCGCACTGCAAGAATCCACAGGGAAAACTAACTGACTATATCATCTGTTCCGACCTCATCGTCTCGCATTTAAATATCACTCGGTTCTCTCGTTTTGTCCCCTATGTGATATGGCCTCGAGCGATGTGAGGGTGTACGTGTGCATAACTTGGAGTCCAGTGCATGAGGTGTCTTAAAGCGGAGCACTCGGAGTCTTTGGGCTTGCGCGCCAGCCGCTCGGCATAGACCGACCCTCGACTCCACTCCTACTATATACACTCCATTCGTCCCTCTCTTTATATACGCGCCCAGAGACCATAGTATAGGGGCTGTCGAGCAGTTACCACGGCCTCATTTCAAATTCCGGGCCACGGTGGAATTGCGGGCCGATCGATTTTTCCGGAGCCGGTGTTTAAATTCAATTTTTCCGAGGATCCGAATTTTCACTTTGCGCCCGCGTCCCTGTACGAGCTGGGTTATTGGGGATTACTCCCGCGACGTGAATCGACATCGAATTGGGTTATTGATTCACGATGGCTTTTTTTTTTATTTGTAATACTTTTTTATTTATCATTTTCCTCAAGACGTACCTGCATACTTTTTTAAATGTTTAAATAGAAACGATGAAAACGACAACGTGAGGATGAAATTATTGTTCCGGTGGTTGAAACGGTGCAGTAAAAATATGTACCCGATCCTTGGGGTATTACGTATAGGCTGCCGTTGCGAGATCTGTGTGCCATGTACCTATACCTACGTATTTTATTCCGTAAGACTGTTATTCAATGCATAATCCCCCCTAGATCTCTTGTCGCACCAACGACTTTTCCTTACTTGAAAAATCCTCTCAACAAAAGTCACAAAAGTCAAGCTTAAATCGACGCGCGACACACCAACACGTTTTGGCCATTGTGCAATCGCGCGTTGTGCTATAATCGTCACCAAGTTAGTATAGAGGGGAGGAGAAAATAAAAAAAATTACAAATCATCAGTTTCGTATTGCTAACGTGGGGCATCGTATACAGATACAAATTACCGCTCTGTATTAGAGAGTCGATAGTTTTTTCATACATACGTATATGCTCACCTTTGCTCTTTCACATGAGTGAACAAAAACTTTTGACCCCAAGAGGGGCAACAACTACCCACAGATCAAGTAAGGCGGGTCCACGAGAGAGACGGTTGGTCGGGCAGGGACTCACGATATAGCATCGGATGAACGGTGAAGGGCCCCCTTAGTTCTGCGCGTGAGTACTTTTTACGCGTCAACCGAGAAGAATCGAGCATCTGCGTATTTGTATGTATTTAGAGTGAAATTTACAAAGGTAACTAACAACAAATTAAATACTGGATGGTAAAGATCATAAATGTACGCGTGACAACCGATCGATAAATGGAGTCGATGGTACGAAAGTCGTGTGCTTTTATTTTCCTCAAATCGGTACAAGTACGCGTGGATGGGCCACATCATCCTATAGCTAGAAAAATGGCTCCCAGTCGTGAGTCTCTGGAAAAAAAAGAAAACATTTACCCAGTAGCAAGTGAGTTCATATGCGGAGCTTCAACACCTCGGGAGCACGGGAAAGAAAAACACTCGCGTCGAGGACGTCCGTAAAAGTGAAACATATTACGAAGAATCAATAAACGGAGCCGCGCGGCAGATGCAAAAACGCGGCTGGGGTCGGAGGGTATAGGGCACACACTTCCCCGCGGCTGCTCGCAAAAGCAAACTATAATTATTCGCTCGGTCTACAGCCGTAAAACGTCGCGGCTTGTAAACGTTTCCCTGCCTCTCTTTCCTCGTCCCTCCGCGCCGAACTATTCTGGTATAACATCCGAGGGGTGAAGGGACGGACGGGAGCGTCGTGTGAGAAAAGGCGGAGCTGCGTCGCCGAGAGACAAAGAAGATCGGGACGGAGATTTATCAACGCGTCTCCCCTCTCCAGCAGTTTGAAATTAGTTTGTTTACTGGGTGTTGGCATGAATTGTGTAATGCATTAATTGTTGGCCCTCCAGACGAGAACGACATTTGAAGTCGATTTGGTCCGTCACGATACCGCGAGTATGTCATCTGATGATTGATCGTTATGGACCAGGTGCCATTAGTGGAAAATGTTTTCGTTGAACATTACCTAGACGTGCATTGTATGGTTTTGCGAAAAAAAGTGTAATAAACACGACCCACGGAGTAACCCATTCACGGATGGAACAAATCGTCCGCCGTCTGTTGTGCAATATAAATGGCACCCACTCCCTTTCCCACCCTCTTCCTGGCTACTGTATGTGTGTACGTGAGGGAGCGCGCGCCGACTTACTTAAAATTAGCATTTTTCGATTATACACCACCCCCCCCCCTCCCAACATCCTGGGAAATAATAAATCCACGTGCCCCGAAAATAGCGCGTGTACCATATCCTCCCCTCCTCCTCGTGAAATTTATCAAACTCCATATTGCACGCGCGGGCGTTCGTTGGAATCGCCGGCAAAAGGCTGTACTGTTGGCGAGTTACAAAGTATAACATATTGTGTGCAAAATTATTATAAAAACGGGACCGGACGATGAATGAATGACGGGGCATCGAACGAGAATGGGGGGCGGTATCAACCCCGAGTCCTATGTTATTATGCAATGTACGTGCACTCGTATAAAGTACACGCGTGTATGGTGTGTAAATTAAGTTTCGGTGAAAAAGGAGGAAGTCGGCATAAGTACACAGAGCAACAGAAGCCGAGCGGGCGCGTGGCTGGGCCCTTTTTTCGACCGCCCTCCCCCTCTCGACTGGAGTGCTAATGCCCTTGCGTGCATGGAATCGACGGTAAAAATCTCTTTCTCCTTTTTCCTCCTGTTAAAGCCAACTTATGTATTTTGTCGGTAGGCTCATGGTGCACGTATTTATACGACGGTATAGAAAAGACGTAGTTGTAATACGCTCGTGGGGGTCCAACTCGAGGAAAGTGTATAGCTACAGGTAGGTACATCTGCGGGGCTGTATGTATAGCGGTGGCGTCTGGCCGTGTTCGCAGGCGCGTGGCTGCTCTTGCTTTACGTGACTCGAGTGCGCAAACGAGCTCTGCTCCACTACTCCGGTGCTCCGGGTGTCTCCTTCTCTTTTTTCCACTATTTCTCTCTCTCTCTGTAGATTGGTATATGTGTTTTCCAAGAGTAATATGCGGGTTGGAAACGGGGGAGAATCCCGACTCTAATTATAAAGATGGAAAGTTGGTTTAGCCCAGCAGCGATGATAGCTCGGGGCAGCGTGACTGGAGGATATCATCCTTCGTACAATCGGAGATACGGATGCTACATCTTGTTCCTGCACCATTGTACTACTTGTTTTTTTTTTTTTGAGGGGTGGGAAGCCGAGATTTTTATCATTATGGTATTACGTCTCAAGGTTTTTTGGACGAGTAGTTCGAGGAGCTGGATTTTTTCGTATTCGAGTGGCTTCTAGTTTCAAGTGTTTTAAGGAAAAATAATGGTCAGTGATGACGTGTGGAGATTGTCAATCCACTCCATTATTTAAATAGATGAAATATTATTTTTCTTTATTTACTTGAATTAAACAGTTGTTGTTTATTTTTACAAAAGCTGTATTGTGCTTCCTTCAGGTGGAAATCATCAAAAATGTAGCCTCGTTTTCAATTAGGCAAAAAGCAACCGTCCACCAATTGTCTCGGTCCTTTTCTTCATTTTTCGTTTCACATTTTCGTCGGTGGCTTTTCACTCGTTTGTTTCCCGATGGTGGAGCAGCTCTTCCGGTTCCATTGGCAGGGCGACGTGGCCATTTTTAAATTAACTCCCTCCCTTCCTTCCTCGTAGCTTCTGTATCCTCGTCCTCGTCATCATCGGCCCGGCAAAGAGCGAGTCCAAATTCTGGGCACGCGCGCACTTTACTAAACACAGCACTTCTGCTATTTTCCTCCCCCTCCCTTTTTTATTTTCCTCTCTTCTTGTTTTTGCTGGTTTTTCCAGAGCTACGGTGTCTCATCCGTAAATGGCACCTCCACGTGTCTTCGTATATCTTCATATTGCCCCGAATGCGTATAACAACGAGGAAAATATCCTGAAAGCGTGATGTTTTTTTCTTTTCTTGTCTTAATATCATCTAAATATTGATAAATAATTGATTTAAACTTATTGAACCCTTGAAAGTAAGACATTAATTAGTCTATGACAAACTACTTAAAGATTAAGTTGCAATAATCGTTAGGCATGTAATCTAAAAAACTCGAGAGATAGGAGAAACTGCACCCAAGAGTTTATTTAATCTGTTTAAAATTTTAGTTTCAATATCTCCAGTAAAATCAAAATTGAACTCGTAGGACCAAAACAATAGAAAAAAAGTGACTCGGTGACAGACCCTGTTCTGTGTTATCGGAGAAACGCATGGCAATAAGCGCAAACACACACTGCACTTGTCAGCCGTCTAAATGCACTTGACTGATCCCGTCAAACTCTGGAAATCCAATACAGCCCGTCAAAAACCCCTTCCGCTTGTCATCTCATCCCACCCCCGACGAGAACAGAGAAGCTATCATCCCTTACGCTCGGCAAATCAAATATATTCCACCCTTAAACGTTAAAAAAATCTCTCTGACGATAGAAGAGAAAAAAAACGAGATTGTCTGTTTCATACAACAAGTACGTGTACCCAGAGAGAGAGAGAGAGAGAGAGAGGGGTGGGGGGAGAACAGGCGTACTTTGTAAATCCAGAACTGCAGCAGCTGAGCAAATGAAACCTTCGAATCGGCCATTAAGTATATACGCGTTGTTTATAACTGCCACGTGACGGCGAACCGACAACTGCATCACTGCGCTGCCTCTCACTCTCTGCACCGAGAGAAGAGCCATGTGCGGTGCCCTTTTAAGCACCTCGTATTTGTTGCAACGCCACAAAAGTGGCTGCCACTGATGCACTCTATATCCATGGTACCCATACAGGGTTCGATGGGTATCGAGTGTAAGTAGGTAGGCACACTGCACGCTCCTTGGCTCCTTTTACTCGTCTGTTGGGGAGCGCTCTGTGTTTGTACTATACTACGTAAATCGAAACCGATATTCACGTTAGATCCTCCCCCCCCCCCCCCAATAATGCGAGTTCGCTTCCAAAAGTAATTAAACTCCCAATAGACTCCCAGTGCATTTAGATACTGTCTACAGTGTCTACCCAAAATTCGTAAGCTTACATTCTTGATCGAATTAAAGTTTTTTATAAAAGTACAATGCCAGATACTTTTACCTGTAATATAATTAAAATTGCATCAGTTCAGATTATTATATCTGACCGAGCTGTCAAATCTCTTCACAACTTCACACGTGTGATCGGGTGTGATTAGAATTTGCACCTATTCTTACCTGTACTTGATTGGGGAAGGGTTCCTAAGAGGGGAGGGTATTTATTTTTGATTTATTTTGTGATTTCACCGGATGAGCTTGCCCTGGTGTTGGCCCCCCTGATCGGAAGATACCGGCGGAAGCCGATTTCTTCCCGAGAGGGATTGCCCAACGGGTCGAGACATCATCGGGTGAGATCGGGACCTACTACGGCCCTATGGCAAAAACTTTCAGACAGCCGAGTTGTCACATCAGGCCGGAGGCGAACCTCTGAGAAGTATTAGCCCACAATTGTTGGTGCCTCGGAACACTAATTTATAAACCAAACTTGATTTCTTCACTAGTGAGATTTCAGTATGATTCGGTCTGCCACCTGGCGGTTGAAAATGACACTAGCCAGCGTTGAATACCCAGCAGTTGCATACGATGTCAGGGGTACGTAGATTTGAATGAAAGAAACGATGATAAGAATTTAAAAATTATTAATAAATTATTATCCAATCCTTTTAAAAAGTTCATACATTTGTTGGATTATTTAAAAAAGTGACGTAACTACTGAGTCTTTTCGATGAAAAATGCCGCGAGTCCAGTCAAAATAGTCCGACGTTTCACTAATCTTGTAAAACGACATCGTAAAAAATATACTTTGCTATTAATTATTTAAACAAACATATAAAGACTTAGAGACTTGTTTCTGTCGAATTCTTTCTCACTTGAAGTACAAAGAATTTTTCGGGCTTGGCTTAACTTTCCCAGTTTGTACACTTAGTGGAACGTTGATCTGCTCAAGACCCTACTATAGAACAGTGCCTCGCGCCGTAGTTCCACAATAGGGTTAGGGACAGATCGACGTTCCACTGACTGTACCTACACATCGCAATATCTTACTACGAATAACATGAACAAGGGAAATTTTGCTACTGATCAGATGGCTACACTAATTTTTGGAATTTGTATTATAAAAATTATATATTTGATACAAAAGATGTCAAGGAGATATAATTATCCTTTTTTTTTTTTAATGGTATCTCGATTGGTACAATAAAATAAAATTACAAAGCCGAGCTCAAGTCGCAAAATATACTAGCGAAAAATTTTCTCTTGTGATACTTACAAATCGAGGCTCTAAATATTAATAAGTACGTTGTGCCCTCGAAAAATTAAATAGTTTACAACGTTAATAAGTAAGTGTACTTTAATTATAGTTAAATCAAGACCATCAAGTAAATACGCTGATACACTTATAAATAAGGCGTAAGCACGCGGGCACGCTTTTGTGCGTCTCTATATACTCGTTGCTCGCTCGGTGGTTATCGAAGTTTAAGTTGGATTTGCCATTTGATTGCCAAAAAATGCCTTTAAAACAAACATCATGGTAACGCGTGCAAATGTTTAGTTGTATGGACTGATGTAAATTAAATTTTCGAGTTTTTCAGTAAAAAAACAAGGCTTATATTTTTATAAAGCTCCTATTATACGAGTAAGTATAACTTGAAAAAAAAAATTCAGGGAGCTCGAACAATTATTCCCTTCCATTCAACGCGCAACTTTGCTGTTTACTCGCATCCCCTGCTCTCTGCACCCTTGAACACACCCTATACCCGATGCCTATTTTCCAGCCGATAAACGCACTCGCTCTCTTCGAACAAATGCAACGCTGCAGTACAGGACAAAAAAAAAAAAAAAAAAGAGGCACAAGGGGTAAATAAAAGCGAGGGCGAAAAGAGCTTCGCCAGCAACATAGCGCGATGCACTTTTGTGATTTCTGATCAAAGGTCATAATTCGCGGAGGAGGGGGGGGGGAGCAGCGAGAGCAATCAAGCCCGGGAGAGTTTCTATTGTTTTCCTCTCACTTGACTACATTAACGTGCAAGTGGACGAGGCAGTGGCCATACATGTGTATAGGCCTTCCCGCTTGTGTGAGCAAACGGTGTGTTTGCTCTTTAATCAGGGACGGGGGGGGGCTGACCCTCTCTGTTTAAGGCCAAACATCACGACGGACGGGCCTGTGACTAACGTTTTGGACCCTCCTGCAGGGGACGGAAGAGCGAGTTTGGGGAGAGAGGCTCTGGCGTCAATTAGCACACGCCTGCAGAGAGAGAGAGAGACCACAAATATTTGACTCGTGAGTAATTTTGTAACTTTGAGCTTCGGCATGTTGTTTGCCGCACTTGGGGAAAGCTGTCGACCGCGAAACTTAATACGCAAACACGGAGCTTGCGACGATTTAATTGCATAGAGTACACCCATCGAAAAGTGGACAAAAGATCTCGTCCCACAGGACAGAGGAAAAAATAAGTCTCGTCGCCCGATCCGCAGAAACAGCAAAGTAAATCTCATCCATAGACAGCTTTTCCATGCGGATGAGCATTCCATTTCACTCTTGGCGTTACTGCTGCATATAATATTAGTATTGTATTATTTTACTAGATGTATGACCATACGATTGACAAACAGGTTCTCCCCGCGAGGTGAGTCACGATTCCATATCAAACATTATATGCAGCAGCATCCGTGCGTTTTGTGCGGAAAAAAAAAAATCCCCGCAGGCAGTAATGTCAAGTGTCCTCGGTCCCACCCACCTACACGTAGAATATACGTCAGCTGGATATCTCTTTATCGTCGTTTCGAGTCACTGCTGTCGTACCTTTCGTCTTTACTCCGCCATGTCGTGTCACTGTTTAACGATCCCATACCGATAGGGAGTGTCCGTCCTTTGCTCCTCTCCCCGCCGCATGCACGATTTGTATCGCGGAGGAAACGCATATATAGCCCCCCCAACAACCGGCCCAAAGAGTTTCGAAAGTTTTCCCCCGCGACTGTGAGCTGGATCGAGAGATAACGTGCGTCTCTTTGGCTCTCGGCGACTCATTTGCCGCGGATTAGGAGGCTTGGGACAAACTTGACCTGGATTGGCCGTGCCTCTCGGCACACGGACATTCATGTATAAGCTTATACCTCAGCAGAAAATTCAACCTCAGACTAGCACCCACGTCTACCCCCGTCGATAAATCAAAATACATTCGAGGTGGAATGACACGCAAACTTACATCCTTGGATGGAAAAAAAAAAAAAGTAGGAATTGTGCTCCTGCAGCAGTAGAGGACGAGTAAAGTTCAAAGTGGGAGGAGGAGAAGGTCGAAGGT
Source organism: Copidosoma floridanum (assembly GCF_036245765.1). NCBI lineage: Eukaryota > Metazoa > Arthropoda > Insecta > Hymenoptera > Encyrtidae > Copidosoma > Copidosoma floridanum. Next base: position 9,411,347 of record NW_028321891.1, read on the forward strand.
GGTGCACGAACACGCGCGCGCCCCCCCGTAAGCCGTTAATAATGGGAGGTGCATAAATCAAGGTCCATTCAGCGTCTTTATTGCTCTATTAAATAGGACAGCTGCTTCTCTCTCGTTATACGACGACACTCATGCTGCAGTTGCCCACCCGTCGTTCCTTCTTCTTCTTCTCTCGTGCTGATGGCCATGCGACTTTTTCAATTGTCATTGCTCTTTTCCAACATGTTTGCCCTGTCCCTCTCTCTTATCGTTGGACCGACATTTCACTTGGTCGTCCAATGTTTCGCCTGTAACGTTGCGAGCTTTGGATTTGCAAAAGCAACCGAGAGAGATACGTATCGCTTACGCAATGATGCCTGTACAAGGAGCGTATGCGTGACGGAACTATTTGACGTGGGGGCATCGTCGCCTCGAGATAACAATGTATGTGCCGTTGAAAACTTTTTTTTTTTTGTTTTGCCCTCTCTCCGAGGTGCGGATGTTGACTCTCGAGCGGGATTTCAAGGCTTATTCGGTGGAGAATTAGCTATTGTTCGTCAAGAGGAGCTCACCTATTTGCCGAAGGAGCGCGATTTGGGGAACGAGATTGTACCATTGTATATACGGATGTCGGGAAAAGCACTTCCTTCTCGCTTTCTTCCGTCCAACGACATCCAATGTAATAACGCGTTGGTATCCGCGCTACACGATCCTCATACCGATCACCGAGTTTATATTATCGCGATACCGATAGTGCACCGATTATACCAAACAAAAACGGAGAGTTGGCAATAATTGGTTTCGCGTCCTGCCCCCGGATTGAATTTCAAATTCGCGGAGACTACGCGATATCCAAAAATAGTCCATAAAAATGTACAGTGTATTGGCAATCAAGTATCTGCTGCATAAATACGTATATGCGAAGCTACATTTATTTCGATTCTCTCGCGCGCACATTGTCATTATCAGAAGGTATGAAAGCCAGGAGAGAGAGAGAGAGAGACACGCGTACAGGGTATAGCTTCGCTACATGTAGGTACTTGGTGGATTCAATATTTATTTCGCTCCAACTATAGTTCGTATACGTATATGGGTGAGCGTACGGTGTAAAGGCACGTTATACACGGTGGGCATGGGAGTGTATGCAAGTGTGTAGGTGTCGGCTCGGCGCGCGAGTGATATGCATAATACAAACGCGGAGAGACACCCCAGCCCCGTATCCTATACACACGTCGTTTTAATAAATGAACGACTTTGGGAGTAGTTGGGTATATATCTGCATGGACGGCGATTCACTTCTCTCCGGGGATGTACAATATAGGTAGTATTCTCGCTTTTCTCTCGCTCCACGGATCGATTTTCCCACAACTCGCTTTGTAATTACATTTTTCTCGTTAAAGGTATACACCTATCGGGTGCGTAGGTGTGTATAATTATATTTACCGGGATTAATTCTTTCAGGGCCTTATTTTCACGTTCGAGCGGCGCCCCTTTGACGTTCGAGTAGGGCTCGTTTTCCGGACAATAGAACTAATTTCGGCCGCAGCAGCAGGACTCCGTCCGGCTGGCACGTACACACGTACACCTCGTGTGTGTATGTTACCTATACACGCGCCAGGTCGATCATCGGTGCGTGACCGACACAGGCCGGAACAGATGCGTCGTTAGGGCATAATCCCTGATGCGACGCGACTCGCTTCCAAATGGGACCCCCCAATTCGCGAGACGCCCCGGTTCTGCGTTATTCCCTCCGAGAGAGGGAGAGAAAAGCCAGGACTGATTTTCTCCGCCCGGCCGCGACCGTGAAGTCTGCCTTTGTACCACGGTGGTCCCCCGTTTGTGCGTGTGCCGCTTGCGTGGAGGTATCGCATCAGCTACATTTTCCACAAAAGTATAGGGCCTCGAAAGCGAGATGGCACTTCACGTCGCGCGCCGATGATGACGCCGACGGTTGCACCAAGGGGGGTAGGTACCGCAGGGGTTGTGAATCGCGCGCGAGGGATGGCTCTATCGGTATAAGTAAAAAGCGCGTCAGCCCGTGCTTATACTGCAAAATTTTTCGGGCCGAATTTATGGTTACCGCGTGCGGCTTCTTCTTTTTGGGGGGCTCTCCGTGGTCTCGATTTTCCCGCGATCGATCGGTTGGGGCGTCAGGTTGGTGATTAATGCGACGGCGCCGTCCATCGTTGATTATTGCCCCTCGCGGAGCTCGGCTTCTTTCTTCTCGATGTCCGTGTAATCTCGACTGGAAATCGATCGGGTTCGCCATCATCCCGTGCCTTGGGGAAAAGACAGGGTGGGGCTTATACTCCTGCGAGACTGGAATTACACCATGACCCGTCGATGAGAACTCACACAGAGATCGAGCAGGTGGCGTAGGAAAAAATGTGTTTTTTTTTTCTTTATTTTTTCATTAATGGGACTGCTGATGATGCTAGGGCCGTTTTTTTTTCTTCGTTCCGATTATGGACTAGAGAGGACCATCGTATTGGGTCGGCGTGGAAAATTACTACCGTCGAGTATCGGGATTGTTGCGTCGGAGCGATGAAAATCAATTATTCATCGAGGCACAAAGGCTCACACGGGGGTGCACAACTCAACTCTATCCACGCGTTTGTGTAACAAAGTCTGAGGCACCGACTGCTCGAGAATATTATTCACACAGCTCGTGGTATACATATGTAATACAATACCGGGCATTTTGCACTCCTTTCTCGCTTCGTTGGTGCGCGTACACCATACTACACGCTAGTAAAATTTATGTAACCGTTAACTGGATGCTATGCAGGTCATGGTATTACGTAAGATGCTTTGTAGGATGGAAATGTACGTTAACTGTGTTGATTTGATTCTTCGTTACAAACGTTTTTGAATTACAAAAAAAAGATGCTGGAACACCTGCTACCGTGTTGTGATGTTTTTTTTTTCTTGTATATTTTGTATCAATTATTTACTTTGCTACAATTGACGATGCACTATCACAGTGAGGTATTTCGAACCGACTTGTGCATAATTCAGTAAGTCTTGTTATGCACCTGTTGGACTGTCAAGCTCGACGACTATCGTACAGTACTGGGAAGGATATCATAAGACGTCTTTGAGAAGAGTAATAGATTTTCAAGATACGCATCAGCTCTCAAAGACGATCGTTAATGACCAAAAAAAAAAAAAAAAGAAAAAAAAATCCATAAAAGAAGTAACGACGGAGGGAAGAAAAGAAAGTCTCAGATCGGCAGTATGAGGTACACGCGGAGGTTTGTTCCAAGAACGTCCGAAGCATCGTGTTCCCTCGATTCTTCTTCTTCGGACCCACTCCCCGCGGCTAGTCACAAAGTCAGCGGCTTTCGGCACTCCGGTCATCCCTCTTCTTTTTCTCCTTTCATCTTTTCTCCGTTAAAACTCCACCACCCAGGAGAAAGAGAGCGCAGGTCGAAAAATTACGAAGGGTTGCTCGAAACAACAACAACAGCAGGAAAATACCTACACCCCGTAGCAGTCCTTGATGGGCCGAAAGACCACGGAGGTCCCAAGGAGAGAACAGGCCCGACTCGTGCACAACACTTACGACGGTGGACCAGCAAAGAAAGAAAAAAAAAAAAAAAAGGGAAGGCCAGAAGGACATTGTTACATGCATATACACACGTACATGTACAGCCGAGCTTGCGTTACGAATCGCGCACGCTGTGAATTAATAAGCCCGTTCTTCTCTCCCGTCCCATGCACACATGACCCGGGCATCTCTGTGGTGCAAAAAAAAGGAGAGAACACGTCACCCGGAGTGTGCGTGTACAATAGATTGTACACGTACGTGAGAGAGGAGAGAGCCAGGAAAAATGCATGCAAGCCCAGCAGGGATGTCGAATGGAGCAGTAGGGCGTGCATAATGCGGGCCAGCTGAGAGGGAGCGCATCCCCCCCTCGGTATACCTTTACCGGTCCTGCATGCATATATACGGTGTGTATGTATATACATGGGTAGCCCGAGGGAGGTCGCAGTCGCGCGACTTGGCTGCCGTTGTCCTCGCCGTCCTCGTGCGCCTATTGTATAATACATGTACCGGGAGACACTCGCTCCGGGTGTGTGTATATACATGCGATTCCTAAAGGGAGCAGAGCCCAATGTGACTATGTGAGTGCACGACTGACTCTCCATGTTCGTATATAGGTACAAGGTACATCAAGTAGTGTTATGCATGTCTCGCTGTGTACTTATATTTGTAAGCCACTTTGGCTCCCGATCTCGATGCTTCGGGTACCGTACTGACCTCCGACCGTTTTTGAGCACGTGCGGATGGGGGGTGCGCTGCGTTTTTTTAAGCGATACGCTTGCATATTGTTTCTTCTTTTACTTCATTCGCTTCGTCAAGTTGGAAGTTTTTTTTTTTTTTTTTTTTTTTTTTATCGTTGGGCTCGATGAATTGGGGAGAGAAGGGATGAGCTGCTGTCAACTAATCATATCTTTGTATTATTCGGTCGTTCAATGGTAGGGTTTCGTTACAGATTATCCGTAAGGGTTGCAGGTTGGGTTCAAAACTTTTGCTATTTCACCCATAATATCAATAATAGTACTTTTTGTTCATTTGACACGCGCAAGTTGCACTGCTTTGATCGGTATAAGCAAGTAGTTCCTATAACATAAGTAAAATTACAATCCAGTATCAACAAGTTCTAACAGTTATACTGTACAAATAATAATAATAAAACGTACGCAAAGTATAACACAACGGGGGCACATAAGGAACCAACTCGCATACAGGGTTAACAATGCGTGTGTCACGCAAGTGGATTAGTCGGGCCATCTCTATCGCCCTTGTAGAATTGAAAAAAAAAAAAAAAAGTAACTCGCCAGAGAGCGTCCCCGTTGTCTCTGCATCAGCACCCTTGATCCGATTCCCCCGTATCCTGCTCCTCTCAACGTTTCATTCACGCTTCTCGTAGTGGCAAAGAGCCACGGCGATGATTTTAATCGCACCTCTGCCTCGCTCCCTTTTTCTCACTTTTAAATCGGATCCGATTAGAGGGTCAGGGCCGGTCGGTCGGTTGTTACGTGAATTACCGTATTATCATAATCCGGCAAAAATCAGCGAGCAGCCTAACACCCGGGGACCGCCAACCGCGTGGCTGCAGGGAAACGACGGGGCGCTGCTCCATTATATACGGGCTCTTTTTTAGCGAAGGAGCTGCAGTACGATGGAACCGGCTACTTTGCGCGAGAGCTATAGTGTTACGTATACGTATTTGCAGCTCGAGGCGCGTCATTGGGAGAGAAAAAAAGAAACAACTGTGTATAATTATATACTTATTGCGAGAGAGCGGTCTCCCGCGGTGTGCGCTCTCTGGAGGCTAATAAGCCCTGTTGGTACACGGTTGTCGCTTGCTGTAGGGCTGTTCTGCAGATTAAAGCTGATGTTTTCGTAGGTGAAATCAAACGAATCTTTTTCTTTTTTTTTTTTTTTTTTTTTCGATATTGTTCAGTCCTAACACTGGTGATTGTTATGGTAAATTTCTTATAGAACCGATCTTGCTTAATCCCTAGCACGAGATGATGAATGGCGTCCAATGTGAGGAGGATTCAACAGGAAAGGGTAAGGGCTGTTTTTTAAACCACGTTGAACTCACGTATACTTATCTTGTCTTGATTTTTGAATGTGCAGAGTATAAGTTTGGACTTGTAATCCGAGGTACTTTGAAATAGATTTGTCAGAGTGTGTACCACGCCGATATAAAAACTAACGCGTTGATGCGTGGATGTTATTTTATTATTTAAAAAATGAATATCTCTGGTACATTGGCTTGTACGGCAAAAATAAAAAGTCAATCTCCGAAGCGATTCGACTGCACGTGACATCAAAGTCCCACGCGTGTCTCACCTCGACCATTTCTAATATATTTACAGCTGCGGGAAGGTGCGAAAGTAATACATCACCCTCGATCGGGCATCAAATTAATCCCCGAGAAAAGTCAACGCGCGTGCGAGATCGATTCGTGAATTAACCGACTCCTACGGACAGTATATATTATACGGACCGACTGTGTTGAAAGAAAAAAAAAACGAGAGAATTTGAATTTAACAGGATTTATTCATGCCAAGGGTGGTAGACACCCGTATGGCAAAAGCAAGTTTACATGGCATACATCGTATAATTATTAATAGTAAACATTAAATTTAAATCTAGATCACAAGAAATCGCAAGAACGCCATCATTAACAGCATTTACAATATTTACATCAGCAATACAAAGCATTATGAACTCTTAAGTGTATGGTATCGCTACAATATACATCTTAGTTTACAAAGTTATAACTTCACGACGCAGGGATAGTGACAATACAAATCATGAGTATCGGACAAAAGGACAACGAAAACGAAGAGCTATATAATTTGCTGTTTTGCGCTAGATAACTGCTTACGTACTCCTATTTTGCTCAAACAGATAGTTGTAATATGCCAACTTAAATGATCCAAGCGAGTCTCGCAGTCGGATAGTTGGTGGGATTGAATCCCACAACTTCATTGCTCGCTGGGAAAAAGATAGAGCATAAATATTTAAATAAGCGCGTGGAATATTAAAACCCGACTGCGGGAGGCGCTCTGATCTTCGCAGTTCCTGATCTGCCGGCGGGAAAACTTCATATAGATACCTAGGCTCCTGCGTGGTAAGTGTCTTGTACGTGGTTACAGCCAAAAAATAGTCACGCCTAACGCTCGGTCGCAACCACCCCAGCTTCACATAATATTTTTGCAGCGATGCATCGCGTCTGAGGTTAAATATAAATCTTACAACTGTGTTTGCAAGTCGATCCAATTTCACAGAGAGATAACCTGATAAGCCCCCATACACCAAGCATGCGTAATCAAAATGCGGTATGATGAGGGTGGACGCGAGCATCGCTTTAAAAGAGCTAGATAGGAGTCTCGCCCGATATCGCAACCGATACAGCACCCCGTGCACTCGCGAACACACAGAACCCACATGCGCATTCCAGCTAAGATCGTCGGTTAGCCAAACGCCAAGTGTCTTAACCTTTTTGACCAATGGCACCGTCCGACCACCAGCCATGAGGGGCGGAAGGTCCGTCGCATCCACGCGCATAAGGGTCTGACATGTACCTGCCAGGATCGCATATAACTTTCCATAGTTAAATTGGAGCCCACACGCATCTGCCCAATGTACAACCCTTTCTATATCTTCATTAAATTGTTGGATGGTTTGCACCAACTCCGCTGGCTTGCATGATAAATAAAGCTGCAAATCATCAGCAAAAAGTACCCCAGTTGCATAAAAGAGTACACTGAGTATTTTGTCGATGAAAATTAGAAAAAGCAGCGGTCCCGTGGACGAACCTTGCGGTATGCCCGATGTTGACGTGAGAAACTCTGAGCGTCCGCCACCCGATCCAACCACTGACTGTGTACGACCCGATAAGTAACTAAAAAACCAGCGGAGCGTATCCTCATCAAATCCTAGGCGGCTCATAGCTCGCAAAAGCACTGTATGGTTAACTGTATCGAAGGCTCGACGAAAATCAAACAGGACGAGTATAGTGACCCTACCCGCTTCCATCCCAGCACGTATATCATCCGTCAGCTTCAGCAGGGCCGTCTGTGTCCCTCTATTCTTTCGAAACCCGGACTGCATTTGTGAAAGCAAATTGTTACCCTCCAAAAACTCCGCCACTCTATTTGCGATCAATTTATCGAAAACCTTCGCAAAATGTGGCAAGTTCGCCACCGGCCGAAAATCGCCCGGGACCTGAGGATCAGTCACCTTGGGCAAAGGAACGATAATCGACTGACGCCACTCCGACGGGTAAGTGTTGCTAGCGATGGACCTGTTGAATATATCGGTTAGAAACGGCACGATAATTCGTAATGATGACCGAAAGTAAGTCAATGACAGCCCATCTAGACTACAACCCCGAGTACTTTCCAAGCACCCAGCGAAGGCTTGCCTAACCTCGATTTCTGTTGTCGGCAACAAGGCAAAGTAATTCGCACAAATAGGTCTTTCCGCAATTATGTTCTCGAGAACCTCGGTTGTAGCAGCCGGATGCGCACTGGACACTCGCGAAAAATGGCGAGCCAACTCCTCGAGCCTGTCGTCGGAAATCGAAGCACATCCAGCACGACCCACCACCCCATACCGACGCAAAATCGCCCAAGATGCTCCCGGACCGCACGCGCCACGCAGTGCATCCCGCAGATACGTGTCCCTAGCTAGTCTGAGATCATTCTTTACAATACGCCTCTGCTGCCTGTAACGATTTAACAGGGCAACACTTCCCGTTCTCCGCGCCAATCCATAAAGCCGGTCACGCTCGCGGCATTTGGCGCGTAACTCTGCATTAAACCATGGTGCCGGTCGACGTCGCTGCAATCTTGTTACTAAGGGTGCGTGCTGATCTAAGGCCACTCTGAGGGCGGCGGATGAGGCCGCGAGAAATTCATTCACGTCCACAGGGCCCGAGCCTTCCAACCCAGTGGACGGCACGAGACTTGCCATGAAAGCCTCCGGATCGAACTTACTAAAATCGCGGACCCTGTGTCGAGGGACCTCCTTTTGCACCCCAATTGAATAGTCAATATAAATGAAATCGTGCCCGTTTATATATGGAGCGTCAGAAGAAGCCGAAAGTGTCACCCTATCCGCGGAATCAACTAATATCACATCCAGCCAAGTGTTGGAAGAATCGCGATGGTGGGTGGCGCCAAAGGGTACCAGGTGCAGAGCGTACTCCAATATTAAGCCCCTCAAATGTCTCTCAAAGAGAGAGAGAGAGAGAGAGAGAGAGAGAACAGGTGTCGAGAACCAACTCTCTCTCTTTCTCCCTCTCTTTCTTCCCTTCTTCTGTCCCGTGAGTAAAACATCCGTTGGTGCGCTCCGGAGCTCACGAAAGAGAGATAAATCGCGGACTCTCTCTCTCAGCTACTGCGACAAGCACCGTGTGCTCTATATACATGTAGTTTGTACCTCTGCCAGCGGCAGCGCGTTGGAGTATGAAAAAGCCGAGGTTTAGCTCAGCTGGGTGAATTAAGCGGAGAAGAAGAAAAAAAAAAAAAAAAAGAAAAACATCGAGCCTAATGCATTTACGAGTACTCCACTGCTCTCTGTTTTTCTAATTCAATGAGCTCGTATGGGACTCTCTCGGGGAGACGACTTGTCACTCGGATTCGATTGGGGTGACTGCGCTCGGACGGGAAAGTCTTTTTACGCGATTGGCTGCTAGTTCTTGCAGGGTGTGAATGTTCGACGAGTCCGGCTTGCCTAGCTGTTTTCCGTTGGAATGTTATTTTTTGGTGCTCATTGAAATGTATGCTTCGACAATTGGAAACAGTAAGTGTAGTGAAAGTTTTTGTACCTCTATTATTTTTTATTGAAAAAACTTTTTTCATCGAGAGTATAAACACAGTGAAACAATAGTTGTAGGCTCTGCTCTAAAAAATCGGCTTTTATCCTAATCTGTGAGCCCAACTTCCCGCGTAACAACTTTGATAAAACATGACAGGATCGCCGATGGTGTTAAAGTGAAAGAAGCAAAGAAAAAGAAAGTACGGACATCGTGGTGAAAAAACACGGAATATATTGCCTGACAGTCCCATTTCGGGTAAACTTCATACGAAATTGCGTACATCCGCGTGTACTTTTCTTATACTGTGTATCCTATATGTATATACGTAAAAAAGCCAAAAGGAAGAACTTATATCGCAAGTGATGCGATAGAGGACGAAGGTGGTGTAATGAAATCGTCGCTGATTGTCGGTAATCCGATATCACGAGGCGCACCACCACCGCAGCTGCAGAAGGCAAGAGTGTATATTATACCTATATACTCTCTTTCCTCCCGATTCGACCCTCCATCTCCGTAGGGTATATATACATCTGGGAGAGAGAGAGAAAAAAAATATTTTATATCGCTGTACCGGCGTCTGCGCGACCGACATAGCCCCGGATCGATACTGTTATAAAAGCGCGAGCAATAATATCCCTCCTCGGTGGGATATATATATTTATACGTACATCGATACACACGAGGTCCCGTGATTTATATACGCGGAAGATATATATACGGACGCTGGGCCACGTCTTTCCTCCTCTCGGGCAACAGCCGGTTACACATCCATCCCGGGCTTGGTAATAAAATTTTACTTGCACCCACCGCTCCTATGAGTACAACCAAAGGGGGTGGCGTGCTTATACACTCTTTGCCCAATTTCGCGTGATGATTCGCGAGGCTCGTAGCTCGTCTCCTTATAAGCTTCGAGTCGCTCTCGTACACTCGACTCTTTGATTTATTTGCGAGAACGGATTAGCGACAGACAAACACGCGTCTCACTTCTTTTTTTTATTCTCGAGTCTCTCGGATAATCATAATCCAGGGCACTGGCGACGAGCCCCTCGTGTCGAGGAGCACACAATAATCGCATCACAGACCTGCGCATTGTCTACTCTCGCAAAAAAAGAAAAAAAAAAAAAAAAAGGGAGGGTCGTGGCTCGCCATCCATCAGCGAGTCGACGGCCCGAGAATCCAATGACTCCGGGATGACTGTTTGGTTTTCGCGCGCTCGACAAAACCATCCGCAGGGAGGGGGGATGACGAAAAATTCGGTACGGATCGATAATCTAGCTCGATGTAGATGAGAGAAAGACCGATGGGCGGGGGACAAAAAAAAAAAAAAAGCGCTCATTGTCCGATCGTATATAAACGAGAGGTGATACGAGCGATGTACAAGGGGGACTGTATAGGAGAAAAGTCAAGACTAGAGCGGGGAGATCCCCCCCCGATTCGGATACTCCAGCGCCACAAAGAGGGACGAGAGACTTGTGTGTAACTATTCCCTTTTTATTTCGCTGTCTCTGCAGCACATGGGTATACATAATCCAACGAGATCAGGGGATCACCTATACCTATAAATTCTCTGGAGCATTCGTGCGCACGCCGGGGTGGCAAAGGAAAAGGGATGTCTCGTTCGTAGACGCACGAGGCCGCGCGTTGTATGCAGGATAAATATTTTTGTGGCAACACATGGCGCTGTGCCTGGTCAAGTGTACCGCGTGTGCCAATTAGGTATTACGCAAATCGGGTGTGCCCTAATCTTGCGTAAAAACCCGAGTAAGGGAGGGGGGTGAAAAGAAAAAGAGGGACAGGAGCTGTGGTAAAAGGTTGGGAGAGAAAATTCTGCCGCGACTCTTGTCCACCCCCTTGCCTTCAACGTCTTCGATAGAAATCCTTGATCCGGCCACCACCAGGCGTATACGCACGAAAATCGTTACGAGCGAGAGAGCCCTAAACGCCACCGGCAGAGTCCGTCCCGGGGGCAAGGAGCTTGATTTCAGGGGAAAATCCTCGCCTCTCTCTCTCCTTATTTATGTCCTCGAGGCTACTTATTCCCTTTCTCCTCCCCTTTCCTTTCCGTATATACTCTGTACATGTGGTGTAGTAATAACGATATGTGTGTGGAGGGTACATACGGTCGATCGACTCTCTCTTTCTTCTCCTGCACCATTGGCCGGCAAAGTTGAGCCGCCAGATTGTGCTCCGCAGCAGCGAGCCGACTTTATTAAGGGCTGCACGGGCCGTACCGTATGTGCGTTTATGGGGCTAATTCATGCGGGAGTCGTTTTGATGCGGTTATACGCCTCCTCCTCGTATATACGTATAGACGCGGGGGTGGATTTGTAGTGGTTAGGGTGTACAAACCACGCGTGTGTACATACATAATCCAGAGAAAAGTATACACACGCGTAGAGGCCAATTTTTATTACTCGGGATGTATAATATATCGAATGGCCTGCTCCGATGTATAATACTCCATCACGCAGTTGTGCGCCTCGTTGTAATCCCTCCCGCAAGATTGATCTCTACCTATTCGTTTATTCTTCGTATGTATCTTTTCCTTGCCAACAAAACGATATTATGTGCGCTTATACTCGATATTTTTCTTATTCAGGGATATTCAATCTATCCAACGCGTGTGTGTGTGTGTGTGGGGGGGGGAATCAAATATTAAAGAGGCACGCGTACGCAAAGGGACCTGAAAAATACAAAACCCACTGTGTATACGTATACGTTCCGCGAAGGTGAACTCCACTGTTACCCTGACTTCCCGAACAGCCGTACCGATTACGCGTGATGCATTTTTTACGAGTCCGCCTCTTCCCTTCGACAAAACACCACCGTACAGGCCAGCTCTATCTCTTTTTTCTGTACAAGTATACATACACGGGCATCCCCCCTCGACTACATCTACATGCTGCTTCTTTCTTAGAGCTACGTGTGTTGCGTCCACCAAGTACGAGGGGGACATCCCACCGCAATCGATACAAGTCAGTGAGAGAGAGACTTGCGCGTGTCGTGGTGGTAGTAGCGTTCATTATTACATCCACCTTCTGCTCCTCCCACCGAACCCTATATAGCTATTATCTCTTATTTTCCGTGCAGGACAGAAGAGCCCCTGAACGATCGCGAGTTCGAGTACAGCGATCGGTGCCGATAGTGTGTACACCCTTACCGATCAACGCGAAGGTCACGATTTAGAGGCGAGAGAGAGAGCTACAAAGGAATTTTGAAGATGAAAGCCCGGTGCGCCGACCCCTTTGAGGGGCAATTACTACACATATTAGTCCTTCCTTGGACTATACGCTGACGATCAACTACTGCTCCGCGTCGTGTTTTCTCCGTCTCCTCTCCCTCTTTACGTACGCCATTACTGCTGTGCTATACGAGCTCACGGTCTTTTTACGAGTGCTACACTCCCCCCCCTCCCCCTTTTCTCTAGTACAAATCCATTTTGCGCGAGCAAAACGAAATCACGACATTGTTACCTATACGCCTCGAGTGAGCTTGTAAAAGAGTGAAAAATCGGTATATGTATAATGTGGGGTACGAAGTACATGATTGACCGATCAATCAGGGCGTTTCTAATCGTTATACCACCCGTCGACCGTGCACCCAATGCCGGGCAGCGTGATAATACCTGCATATATACAGACAATCGCTCGAATCATTGTTTCGCGCGCGCGCGGGCACACCAAGATATATATATATATATATGTATATATATACACGATTAATTGTGGCTAACCAGATAATCGTGACCGAGAAAACGCTGCCGGTATACCTAGTGCACCAGCTCTCGTTTTTCCTATACATTTATGTACGTGTGCCAGTGGAGCCGCGGGTTTTCGATCAACCGGTTGGCATACAAGGCGTCTCTCGCGTGTGCACCGGTAGCGCTCGGGAGCGATTTCCTTTTTTTTTTTTTTTCCCAACAGGTTGCGAAAACCCGGGGCATATCGGTAGACCCTATCTCTGCGGAGAGTCGGCGTTCGGTGCTTATTGCACGTGTGCGTGGAATATATACATGTATACGTATAATTTTTTAATTGCCGGAATCGAGAACGCTATCGGTAGAGATCGGAGAGTTTGTTATACGCGCGATTTATGCTCACCTTTGAAAGTGCACGCGCGCGTGTGCGCCGAGTTCAAGGATAGATCGCTCGGATAGATTGAGATGATGCTCACCTGGAACAGAGAAGAAAAACACGTGCTTGGTTAGTCGGGGAAAAAATCTTGGATTGAAAATCACGCGCTCGCATACAGCTCGGTGGGAATTTACGTAAATGTAAAGAGAAGAAAAAAAATATCCTGATGTAGGAGGGAGTCCTTGGTAATTACAAGAGTTAAAATATATCCTTTTCAGCTATCCTCAGTTTCATCGAAAATAATCGGCGCTATCCACCTTTTTCGTCTTGTTCCACACACCCAAACTCAAAGGCGTTCCCCTCAACCTCGTGCTCTCTCGGGTGTACGTGCCGCGCACGCGGCGGATGATCGTAATGGGATTAATAAAGCCCGATTCCGCGTTTAATCCGAGAAATGTAATGGGACAGGAGAGAAAGGAGGCAGGCACGCGCTCCCCATCCGAAAGGGAAGGCTCACGTAGGGACGAATGGCCCGACAATTTCCTACGGGGCTTTAATTGCATGTACGCGCGAGTCCCGAGTCCCACCCATATATATATATAGGACAGAGACGGAGGAAATTACAGAGCCTCGCTCCTGCTGCTGCAGCGGAGGAGGCACTTTTCTCTCCTCCACCCCCTTTTTTTTTTACACCCGGATATCTTTCCTTTTCTTAGTTACTTCGACTCTCGGCGCACTTTCTGCGTTCGGAGGAACACGAGTGGAATGAAAAAATACCCGCTCTCGCCTTTGATCCCCCCCCCCTCTGTAGTTTGAACGGCCGGCTTTCAAGGAAATGAACGCCCTTCGATTTCCTCGGCTATCTATTTTTCCGACGCCCGATAAATCGCGCCCGGCTCTTATTGGATTATCAAAAAGTCCTCCCTCGGTGGAAAACAACCCTCCCGTGGAATAACAACATCGTCCCCACCCCCCTCCCCACTCGTGGATAAAACGCGCCAAGAGCCGCGTCCTTGTACCAGCCGGCATCTGTGGACGTCCCTGTGTACCGAAAGGGAGACGGCATGTCAGCCCGGAGTAACAAAAATGTCACCGCTCCGCGACAGGCCGAACAATCGTATATACCTTCGGCTCGAAAGAAGGGTATGCGCGCTATGTGTATCGCGTTACGGGTCTCTACTCGACACATTTGCGCGCTCGAATGGGAAAAACTGTTGCCACGGGCTTACTTCTTTAAATGCACGATACGAACCGGAGATGGAGAGCGAGTCAACGTCTATACCAGATTAGATGATCGGGGTATGAAAGGGGATGGCTCCACCCTTTTTTTTTTTTTTTTTTGCTCTCCCCCTTTGGGCGGTTAATTGAATTTCCCTCCAGTCGTCGACTTCGATCGAACGGATAGGGAGAAGACGCTCGTGACTGACGTCTGTGTATCGTGAGCGCCGCGTGTCTCTCCTCCTCCTCCTTGTGTGCGCGATCGACTAGTCAGATATTAACGCTCGATGCCTCGGATTTTTCAGCTCCGGCGTACCCACGTATACGTATGACTGACGTGAACGAGCTTTCGTACGGGTATTATCTGCACACACCTATTTTGGAATCGCTCGCGCGGAATCGAGAGAGCGTTTAGCTCGCTTGGCTCGCCGGTGCGTTTGTTTCGATGTTTTTGCTTGAAATTTTGCCAAGTCGCGCGTGACGGAGTGCCTTGTTTTTTTCGCGGCAATGGAAATTGATACGCGAAATTTGCCAATGGTATACACATTGAGAGCCAGGCTGTGGTACGAAAACATGAAAGCGTATAATCCGACTGACGGGATAATCCAGTGGTGACTCGTCGAGAGGAGGGAAAGGAAGAAGATGAAGGCACGTTTTCAGGTACACGCGGCACATCTGTCTCCAAGAGTCTCGCGCGGATGTGCTTAATGGCTTGGAGGGGGCGAAGGCGATATACCCGGAGGAAAAGGTGCCTTTTTGTATCTTGGTTATTCTCCCCTTCGGAAGGAGGTTTTCTCACGAAGGGATGATCGCCTTAAGGACCAAACGCTTTAAATCCAGCTGGGATTACGATTTTGGATTTATGACCGGCCGCGATCAAAGATTTATCTATTGTAATTAAAGTGATGACAACATCGGGCTTTTCCGAGTGCGTGGGAAGAGGGAAAAAAAAAGGATCGACTCGGGTCTTGAAAACTTGCTCCTCAGACTGTAAATCACGGGGGATGAGAGAGTGTATACTCGAGTGATAAACCGGCACGATGAGTCCTGTGGAGTAATCGATTGTAGTTGACAAATAATTGTCTCAAGACAAAACATCCTGATCAGTCAAAGTGCAATCTTATTTCTCGCGAGTGCATCGGCAATGAACGTCCTGCGTGATATCGGGATCAACGTACACTACGGGACAAAAGCAACATACGGCACGAAATAGCTGTAGAATGTCCTCTCCCTCGTGTCCTTATTCAACGCACGCACGTATAGCTCTTGGCTCTCGTACAAAGAGCATCCCTCGAGCGTGCATGGTACTACTCAACAAACGCAGGGCCAAATCTCGGCATCAGCCGGTGGGCATATTTACACACACGCACTGGTTTTATAGCGCACTCGTGTAAGTATATAATAATGGTACACGGACGCACCTCCTGTTAAAAGGGAAGGGAGAGAGAGAGAGAAAAAAAATCGAGGTCAAATGTCACCTAAATCCTCGAATGGAGCGAGGATAATCCGCTCCTCTTATATACACACCGCTCTTCTCTTTCTTTATCGCTCTCCCTCCTCCCTTCGGTGCGCGTAATTTCGCGTCTCGGCCCCGAAGAGAGAACGGCGTCTTTAAGTGGATTCCTCGACGCCAGGGTACATAGGGACGCGTTTTTCTTCCTCTCCACTACTTACTACCACTACCACTGCTGTCGCTAATACTAGTGAAGGTACTTCCTTGCTCTCCGGGCTTCCTTTTTGTTACGCTACGTTGAATATAAAATGTGCATTGTGTGCGTGTGTATACGTGGGTCGGAGAGGGGCTGCCCTTGTACAAGAGCGGGAGCAGCAATAAGCAGGAAAAAGGAAAATGACGGCCAGGCAGCGGAAGGGGCTTCAAAAAAAAAAAAATAATAATAGAGTGTCGGACTGCAGCGATAAACCTGGATTCCTTGGACTGGAAAATTTTGACTCCGACGTACAGTCGCAACTGGAAATGTTAATCTCTGAAATGTTTATTAGACGATCCCGCTGGATCAGAGAGATGCGTGTTTTTAAGGCGCAGAGCTTTAATGCCCCTTGTCGGACAAGGAGACACAATTTTTGTTTGAGACTTTGGCAAATTTAATGGAGATTAGCTTGGATTTCGGCAATTGGAAGCATAAACGGATGCATAATTTTTTGACAACTCACGCTTGATCCGGCCCAAAGTGACTCGGTGGTAGCGCACTCGAGAGGGGGGGAAAAAAAGTACCGCCATAAACACCCGAAAAGCAGCTGACCACGCAAATATATACTCTGCTCCGGGGCCAGATACGAACGCGTAAAAAAACGAGCGTACGCGCTCTCTCTCCCTTACGTATGCATATGGAGATAAATTCCGGATCCATCAAAACCTCGGAGCTTAAAAGCAAAGCCAAGGAGTAAAAACAAAGGCGACAACGGAGGAATGCACGCGCGTCCGGATTATCTCGCGGCACTGTCTCTCCCCCTTCCGCGGGAGTGTATTCATACATGCATTTGCACACGAGCATTGTCGCGATAATCCGTGAATTATGAAGCTCGTACTTTACCGATTTCGATGCCGCCGCGGAGCCAACCGCGAGAGATAAGATTGCGGCTCCGCTGTTTATTTTCCACGCAAACGAGACCCCCACGCCAGAGGTCAATTGGAAAGTCCTCCCCGTCGTCCTCTTTTGACTACAATCTCCCTGCTCGGGTACAAGTGTATGATTGACCCGCGTGTATCGCTGGACAGGGGCGATAGCTGGCCTACGTGTAAGATGGGCCGAGATGTTATTCGCGCGCTCAACGGAACCCCTTGATCTTGTCCACTTACGGGCCGTTAAACAATTAACTCTGGGGAGGAAAAAAAGGCAGGCTCGTACGGCGTCAAAAACAAGCGGCTGCGTAAATCTTTCGAAACGTAACGAGTCGGTATGACGAGGACGATTATCTTAAATCACGCGTATACGCTCTCTTTCCCGAAGGCGCGAGAGGATGGGGAAGAAAGGGGGAGGCTGGAGGCAGTAAAAGTGTAGGCATGGCCATTAAACGGTGTAAGGCCGCCAAAGAGAGAGAGAGAGAGCATCAGGACAACACTGCACGTGTGGGCCATAATACCCCGAGCGCTTCGGCGTCAATTAGCGCGAGCTTGCAAGCTCTCTCTCTCTCTTGGTGGAAAAAAAAAAAAAAAAAAAAAAATTAGAGCTGCGGGTGAGCGTGGTTGTCGTAGGAGGGATAATTAGGAGCCAAAAGAGAGCCGGGGACGTACAATGGGCTGACGAGGCTGCAGGGCGAATAATGAAATACGCAACGAAGCTCTTTTTTTTACTGTTCGTGTAGGTTTTACGCTTTTTTTTTTTTTTTTTTTTTTTCTGCACTATAGAGGGACAGCTGCAATGGACTGTGCGTGTGGACACCTTTGTGGCTCGTTGGGCCGCCCAGTGACAATTGTGTCTCCCTGCAACGACGATTGGGATTACGCCCGTTTTTTTTTTCATCCTCTTGTTTTCGGCTCATCCGTGTTTTTTCGTTGTACACGCTACGGGGCTGTTTTGCCACTCCAACGAAACTACTGCCAACTGACAACGGCGAGCACCGATAAATTTTGTTAATTAACGTGCCTCATATTATTTATGTATTTTCTTGTCCCTTGGACTGTGTCGCAAGACAACCCCGATGAGCCGATCGTCTTGAAACTTTGAAAAAAATTGTTCAGAGTAGCCCATCAAAGTCCCCTCTCTTCCTACGGAGCCCTTGAAAAACAAAAAAAAAAAGAAAAAAGAAAAAGAATTTAACAAGCCCAGTGAGCTCCGTTTTCCAAACAAAAGCTCCAGGAGAGTAGAAGCCCCATTCAGAGAAATCAGCGGAGCCCCCTCTTTATCAAACTTCACGGTCGTACAAACATATAGCAACTTTTTCGCTTTCGTTTTTTTTTTTTTTTTTTCCTTCTCTATCTCTTCTCCCCCATCCGGCCACAAGCCTCCGCACGCGCCACCCGAATCCCATCGGACATCAGTAGCCTCCTCTCTACACTCCTATACGCCCTGTATCCACGTGAATGTCCGCTCATCATCGGGCTCTCGACCCTTTTTTTTTTTTTTTTTTTTTTTTTTATTTCCCTGCTCCCGCTTTCTCTATCTCCACGCGCGCATCTACACGCGTATCCCCCCCACACGTGCACGCGCTCGGATAGAGACGAGAGAAGAAAGGAAGAAACGTCCTTCGTGTGTCTATGGATCCTCGTGCTTTTTCACGCTACCGCCGCTACGATGGGTACAGAGCTGTACCTTAACCACCGCCACGTCGAGAGAGTGGTTACATGGAGCTGTACGTTGTATACGCAATACGGATTCCGAGTATATATTATAGTATAAAAGGGTGGAGGCAACTGCAGGATTTTCGTATGCAAGAACGCGCGTGCGTATACATTTGTGTATCTATGTGGGTACACATTCATGCACGCGATGGTCACACGGACGTGCGCGCGCGTGCCGGGTAAATCGGAGAGAAAAAGGCAGTGGTTGGCTCCAAAAGGGGGTTGCTCGCTGAAAGAAGCCTGGTGCACGATAGGAAGAGAGAGAGATAGAAAAGTCCTCAAAAGGGCACAAAGGACGCCCACATGCATTAAAGAGTAACAATTTTCTCTCTCTTTCTGGTGCTACGTGGGCAACGAGGGAGTCTCTTGATGGTTTACCGCAACCTCTTGTGCTATATCTATACTGCATGTATAGGAGACACCGTTGAGGCTAATATACATACACGTGTCTTTCGAGCGTGGCGTTAGCGAGAGACTCCCGAGGATTTTCCCATTACCCGGTCGTTGTGAATATTTCATGCGATATGATACGTACACGTAGCCTCCTATACCCCGTGCCCACTTGGCGTTTATCAGGACTCTCTGTCTCTGCTGATATGCCCTAAGAGATGCGTGCACTTGTTTTTGTTGTCGCATCCATCCCGTTTGCTGTGGACTAAGACTCGAGGGTGAGGAGCTTCATTTGCAGTTTTTTTTTTTTTTTTCAACAGAAGATGTAGTGACTGGGTATCCGTGAAAGGAAACGCGTTTCCAAGAGTCGCCTGGAAAACGTCGATCAAAGCTCGAGATGATGCTTCCCCGATGTTTGGCTAAGGGACTCTGAGTTTCCGGCTTGGTGGGCTCGAATAGATCCATCCGACGATGAAGAATACAGATGGAAAAGAGATGGAAAGTCACCGAGATGAATATACATTTATGTACGTGGACAAAGGAGTCGAAAGAGTCGCATGATGATGAAAAGCACAATGGAACGATAGGACAGGGTCATCCGGGTGCTGTCGAATTTCATGAGCGGCTGGACACGGCAATTCCGGAATTTAATTGAGAAATGAGGGAAAAAAGGAAGAAAGGCCTACGGAAAAGAGAAAGCCAACCCTTTCGTGCAGCGTACGTATAGTATTGTAGATTGTCGTCGTCATGGCATGCGGGCACAAGAGAGCGTTGAATGGTGCGTCGTGCATAAATTTACCGTTCGGAAAATGGCCCCTGGGGTGGGCAGGAGAGAGCTAATTGATGTAAATACGCCCTTGGCCTCTCCCAGCCGCGTTAATTTTCATTCGGACCTTTTTTTGTTTTTGCAGCAAAACCGCGAGGGCTCCTCCCCCTCCGACGCTCGGCGGATGAATAATACATGCCGACTTTGATTCGACCCTGTCCTCGCATGAATTTCCTCGCTGTATAGCGTCAAACGTCTTTCTCGAGGATTCGGCTCTTTTTATTCCATTTTTTTTCTTTTTTTTTCCTCTCCATCCGATGACCTGTACAGTTTTAATTCCGAGGAAGGACCCGCCGCTGCTTTGAATTGGTAAAATAATCTTCTTACAATGGACGACAAATGAATGGAGTGGACGCGGGCTCGCTCTTGAATGGTGTTATTTCAAAGGGACACGTTTTTTCCTCCACAGTAACCTTCGGAGGCTCCCTGGTTTTACATATTTTAATTCCCTCCGTAACCTCCGTGTTTAAAAAAAAAAGACCCTTATTTAAAGGGGACTCGGGTACAATTTCTTCAGCTGCTGACTGAAACCTCGTTCGCTGCAACCGTATCTAGACCAACTTTTTTCCATCTCGAGAGACAAATCTGTAGAGGCGCAAGCACGCGCCTGAAAGTCTGCCGTGAGCTTCTATACTCTCACCGCTTTAGTTTGCATTACGCTCCTTTTCATTCCTGCAGAAATTTATCAGAAAAAAAAAGAGTGTGGGGGGAGGGGAGTTGGTGAGCGAGCCAAGAGTAAGATTTCATAAGCCGCGGCTTAACCGTGCGCCGAGTCTGGGTGCATAAACTCTGATGCTGTGCACTGTATGCGCCTATTAATTGTGTTCAAGCTCTTGCGAAAAAATAAATCGGAAGAAACAAAAAAAAAAAAAAAAATACGAAAAATAAAGTATCAAACTGCTTCTTAAAACTTACCCCCTTTTTTACATTCGGTACACACGATGCACGCGCTCGTCGGTTTCTATTTAAAGCCCCTCGGCTCCTCCGTTTTCCCTTTCCTTCTCGGCAGATATTATGTGCTCTCTTCAAAGGCCGTAAGAGCACGTGGGAGGGAAAATAAAAGAAACCAAATACGAAAGAGGGCTGCACGCACCCACGGCTATTACCTCGGATGAAAAAAAGGGGAGAGGGGGGAGTAGAGCGCCAGGTAGGACGCACAAGCTGCTCCACGGATTTACGATCGGTTTAGCTCACCCGTACCCTCTCCCCCTCTCGTTGAATCGATTCGGACCGAGGCAAGAGAACTATGGGGGCTGGAGGGGGACTATCTCTCCCTGGCTCGCGTGTACATACGTGGAGTTGGATACAAAAGAGGGTGAGGATCATTGCGAAACGATTTCGATCGGCTACGGGTGCGCAAAGAGCTTCCCAAAGGAGGACCCGATTAGAGAGCTCGTGGCTGATTCATTTCGCGATAATACAGAGTTCAGTGGGTTATCGCGGCCTCCAACAGTTGTGTACAGCAATCAGCCCAGTTATGGTTTTCCGCAGATGTGGGGGACTCATGTTTCTCTCCGCGTGTTTGTTTTGTATTTTATTCACCGTTGCGCTAAGCTGGGCTGCGTTTTCATGCGCAATCAGCGCCAAAGTAATACCTCCAAAAGCAAATTTCCGCTTTTCAATAATACCAAAAGGGGGTGTGATGGGGATGGGTCATAAAGTTCCTTCCAACGAGACGTGAAAACCAATCGGACACACATGCGAGCCGCGAAGCCCCCGGTGGAGCTATCAAAAGCAGACGTAAAAGCGCGGAATAGTTTCGTTTGGATTCCATCGAAAATTCATCCCCCTCCCTCTCTCTTCGGTGGACGCACCCTTCAATGACGGGTATTACCCTTTATGCTCTGACCATGGAAATGTATAATCGCAGTACCTGTGCCAACATCCTGTTATTTATACGACATTGTTGTTCAAACAAAGTCAAAATGGGTGGTACTTTTGTCAAAAATCCCTTGTAGAGACACAATCAACAAACTTTTACTCATCGTCACCCCTGCCCGTTCCAATACACGATTGAACAAAACTTGCAAGGCACGTCCAAGCTGTAAATACAAAAAGAAAAGTTTCATCGCTAAACCACGTCACATAAGACGTGGGTAGAGATGTTAGGACGGGGGGTTGGGGCATTACAGGGGCAGCAAAGGCATAACTCATCGCCGCAGTGTACTCGTGTATGCTAATAATGGCGGTCGCGCGACGGAAATTTACTATTCCCAACAGTATAGCCGAGAGAGAGAGAGAGAGAGGGAGCATCGATCCGCGGACGTTGCGGAGGAGCCGCATATTAGCTCTCGGGGCCACTGCCACCGAGGCCTGGAATTTATGCACGCCAGCAGAGGTATGGCCCTATATACTGACACATCCTTGGCTCGATGTCTCTCTCTCCCTCCTGACTTGGTGCGATATCTCTCTGACCTGGTCGGGCCAGGGGGGCAAGACGGGTACCGATATCCTTTGGGGAAAAGTCGTTATCCTCGCTTTTTCTTCCTTTTTTTTCTTTTTTTTAGCAAAGGGCCGAAAGGAGGATGAGATATCGCTGCGGGACGTGGATCGGTTTCAAAACGACGAGCCGATTGATTTTTCCGAGGTACGGAGCGAGGAGGAGCCAAATTAATACCGTGCTCCGTTACCTCTTTTAATAACCGTTTCGTGATTTTTCCCTCCTCCCAAAAGTAAGGAACTCTCCTCAAGACTTTTGCAAAATGAAATCGGTCCAATCGGAGTACGCATCGCCTAAATAAACATTTCCGAGTAATTCACCCCAGCGACGATGATCAATTAATTCCCCCTCCCACGTCAAGAGCTTGGGAACAAATAAAAAGGAGGAGGCATCCGAACTAACGACCCGGACTATCATTAATAACCCACGGCTCGCCCAACGACGCGCCAAGTAATCACCGGCGACTCTATATTACACTTTCCTCGTCCCCGTCCCTCCCGTACATATTGTATCGTAACGTATACCAGCATTGGTGGGGTATAAGCGTCGACACCGAGTCGGACGGGGCACGAAGAAGCAGCTCGATGGCTCGTCATCGTTTCGTCATAAATAAAAGTCAGTGTATGGAAGCGAGCCTCCTTTGTCGGTCCGTGGAGTGATCCACAATGTGTCGCCCAAGTGCCCATGTGTATACTTACGCGTACAAATGTGGGAGTGGAGTATATACATGTGTGCCTCGTGGTGGTTTCCTCTCTTCCTATTCATCCGCATCCTGGAGCTGACCAGAGACCGCAAAGCCCCCCGAGGAGGAAGCTGGCGGAGTTGCGCCGATAGCTCGGAGGGGTTTGGAACCACGAGACAGCAGCGACAACGCTACACACACACACCGGTCCACGAGGTGGACGACCGGCAGATGGGGTAGGGGGGGGGTGGATTTTCGCCAGTACAGGCCAAGAGGAGTTTGCTTCTGGCTTGGACTCGTGGTTTTGGCGATGGTCGACTCCAGGAAAGGCGCCGTCATCGTCACACTCTTTGATCCATCGTATACTCGGAATTTGTTGTAAATGGTATGAAGAATATACGTATGTATATTGATGTAAAAGAGTAAAGAGACAAATTATGGATAAATATCTTTGAGCCGCTCGTTAACCACCCAGCCCTTTGTCTCATTGCCATGTACTCTTTTTTTTTTGTTTTTTTATTTTTTTATTTTTCCTCTACATACATTATACTACTATTTGATTATATCGTAAAAAATGCAAGGGATGGCAGATAAATAGAGGACCGAGCCCGCTGTAGCGTAAGCCGTGAAAACTACTCGCGGCCTCGTGCAATGCAATTAGAAAGTCATTATCTCTCTCCCTCTCTCTCTCGCGTGCCAGCGTCGCTTTTGAGCTAAAGACGTGGATGGATGTCCTACAATCAGACAACGCCTGCGACCTCGTACATCTCTCTCATTCTCTGGTGCCTGCAAACACGTATACGTTGGTATACCCTGCAACAACACCACTTCACGAGCACACCTGCCACAAACGCTTCGTTTTCGTGCCAATTTCGCGTAATCGTGTATTACACGTGCGAGCGCAAGTGGAATTGCGTTTGTTGAGCGCACTCGGTTCGACTGTACACCCACACTGGGCAAGATTGAGTTTTCATCGCTTTGGATGGCTGCTACTGCTGTACACTACACCACTATATGGGTATAGCACTGCTCGGGTAATGGATGTTTCGGAAGAGAAACGGCTTTGTCTCTCGAGTGCTTTTTCTCCTAACGAAGCGCGCTACAGTGTACTCCAATTTTTTTTCCTTCTCCATACATCTTATTCTCCGTTCGGATATCATGATTATTCCCCATTCTTTTTTCCACACAACATACTACCACATGTATGATCGAAGATTACATGCCATCTACGAGTGTGTGTGTTTTTTTCTTCCTCTTGCGCTACATGTCATTTTCACTTTATAGGCATCAGCTCTCGACAAAACCCCTTTTTTCGTGTACCCATCGTGAGTACACCGAGGGACAAACAACGCGCCCACCTGAGTGTTTTTCATAGCCCATCGAGAGCACGGTTGTGTGTGCACAAGAGAGCACTGTAACGTTCATCACAAAAGAATATAGCAAAGGAAAAAAAAAAAAAAGAGAAGCGATGCGGCGGCGTAGGTACACATTTACAGAAATGATTTACAGTAGGTATATTATGTGTACGTGGACAAAGAAAAGACGCGAGAGACGTTCGCGCGCACCCACGTTTGCATCAGGTATATGTTGTACGTACGGTAGAGTTAAAAGGTGTATAAATGGCCGCGGGAGAGGGTAAGGAAAAATAGCAAAGCGCCGTGTGAACGCAAAAAGCGAGACGAGTGAGGAAAAAAAAAAAAAAAAAAAAAAAAGAAGCTTTTCACTAGTAGCTGGTGGTGGTACTTTCTCCCCAGCCACTATGTATCGTAGACACAAAGGGTTGTGTGTCTTTTTGGCAAAAAGTTGCGAGTTGTGTGAGGAATAAAAGAGGAAAACGCATAAGAGCCAGGCGTTGAAGTACAATATACGTTAGGAGTGGCCTACATTCCAGTTGACGTTTATCAGTGGTGTTTGCTCCCACTCGCCACAAGAGATAAGTCTAATCGGTGATCTGGAAAAAAAAGGCACCGATCACTCCGCGATCGCAAGATTAAAACGGCATAACAATAAATTGACCACAAAACGGACACCCATACTCTAGAATCAGAGGAGAGTTTTCCGATTGCGGTCCAACGGCGAGAACCACGCGCAACGCAACATTACTCCCGTCGTTGGCGATTTTACTGTCTCAAGAAGACACAGTACAACAAAAACGCGGCCTACGGTCCCCTCAACTCCCCACCGCCCGAAAGAGAGAGAGAGAGAGAGGCGTGTTACGACCATTAACGCGGCGGCGCCCGTTAAATAAAAGCCGTCTGAGAAAGTGAAACGGAGAGCCCGTGTGTGTATACACAAGCGAGGAGGAGCGCCTTTGGAGAGTCCATACGTATACAGTGCGCATCGGCGTATGGCGAATAAGAGGAGAGAGAGAGAGAGAGGGCCCGCGAAAATCGACTTCGTAAATCACTGGGTATATAGTACATATAGTACACCCGTACAAACGCGACGCTGGAGAAAGAGGGCTGCGTCACTTCCGTCAAGCCGATGTATAACGGGCAATTAACGCCAATCCTATAATTCTTCATGGAGAGCCAAAGGCTCGAGGGGGGACTTTTTTTTTCTTTTACGTATAAGTACCATATCCACTGCTTGTTTATTGAAAAACTTTGCCGGACGTACTGGCTATTGTAGTGGTGGTGGTGGTACTCGAGATTAATGTATCGGGGGACATCGTTATAGAGGACGAAAAGGTATACGCGCGACCGTTTCATTTGGACGAATCGCTGAGAGCCGTTTAGTAAAATATTAAATTAATTTCTGGAAAATCTAGTGCTCGGCGAGTGGAGGATTTCGCGGTGATATCAAGTAGTATTGTGATTATACTGTGCCTCGGATAGCCATCGCTACGCTCATTTTTTCAATTGCGGGCAGTCTTGGAGGTAAGGCAGGGGGGGATATATAAGTTTTTGTTTCTGGTGATAAATTTTACAATCCCGATAAGAAGCGATAAAAAAGATTGTCCGAGTAGAGGAGGGTGTACAAAGCACATAGCGAGGAGAAAGGCGAAATGAAAGGGTGGGGGAGGAGGCGTGTACGACGAGAATTACAAGGCGAACGATGCATCGTCCAAGTTTTCGGCCCCCACGCGTCCGTTACAAAGAGCCGTTGTTTCTCCTGCACCGAGTCTTTCATTGTTTTTTTTCCAGCTCGCTTTTATCCATCGGAGGAAAAGTTGCTGTGTGTATGTATACCCCGTGCACCGGCAAGGGTAGCAGAAGGTTTAATAAAAAAACTTTGCTCGAGTGAGTATTTTTAATCATCGGAGCCATAACTTTGCCCGAAGCGGCTCGAGTCTAGCCGAGGGTATTTGAGAAATGGGTGAGATATAAGTAGGTTCCATTGGCTCTGTCTCTGATGGCACTCTCGGCCTACTACATAGATAAATGTCGGGAAATCGAGTACTTTTTGCCCACAAGTCGTACCAAATTGTGACGATTAGCAAGAGATAAAGATCCTCTATGGTACATACATAATATCAACAATAAACGTGCTAATGAGACGACTTTTTAAAATACATGTTCGTGTAAACACGTAACGCGTGCGATTGAATGAAAGACAATACGGGATGATGTGGTGAAAAAGTCGAGAAGAGGCGGATGATCTGATAAGGAGGGCAGAGGGTACGTTGTAGCGAGCGTACAGTGGAAACGCAGAGGGCAGATAATCATCGCTCGAATTGATTTTCAGCCGTGCCGTGAATTAAGGCCGCGTACACATCGTACTGCGGCTATGGCTGCGATTATACGTATTTTCCAGAACATCTGTGGATTAATGTCGTCGGTTTAATGTGATTGAAATCGTCATTTGCCATTTTTCCTTTTTTTCTTTTTTTTTTTTTTTTTGAGCTTTCCCCGCTTTGCTTTCAACCTCATGCAAAACGATGCTAATCCGGTCGATAGGACGCTCGTGTTTGCCGAAGCCTCAAAAGATCCAAAAACAGGATTAACGATTTGTTTTCCATGCATCCAAATCATCGTTGAGCTGTTCTACAAAAGTACATTTTGTTACGACAATAATCTGTTTTTTACTCGTAATATTTTAAGTTTATAAAAATCTAAAATTTAAATTATAAAAAGTAGTGAACAGCAAATACACACTTTTGTGCCATTTTCGAGGCCATTTTAAAACAAAACCAAAATGTTATTTGTCACCCGATAAAAATTATAACGGAGTAAAGAGCAAAAAAACATCATCCACCGACAATGGTTGCCAACCATATACATACTTGTCATAAGCAAACATCACGGCAGTAACAGCGACGTAATAATAACGCTATGCAAAATTAATGCCACAAAAAAAAATTCATCATCGCCTAACGAGCATTCGTATTTATATACATATGGCAGCCAAAGGAAAAAAACACTCGTACATTCGTAGAATTGACTTTCGGAGAATTTAATTATCCGCGGAAGGGGTGTCGGCGCCAGGCCTCCGGCGCGAAAATATTCGGCGACTCTCAAAACTACCCCCCTCTCGCCACCCCTTTCCGTGCACACGCGTTAATTGAAGTCACTTTTGCAATTACACTCGGGCCGTTCGATTTGTATTTTTGCTTTGCCGACGGCAAACACAGACAAAGAGAGCGCGGAAAAAACGAGCGCACCGTCTGCCCCCTTTTTTTATTTCCTTTTTCCATCCAATGTTTTTATTTCCAAGCTAATAGTTTATTCTTCTTTTTGCTCGCCTTATCGCTTATTAATCGTCGCGCGTACATATAATACACGTTGGTGCAAAAAACGACGATGGGACGAGGAGAGAAAAGGGATTGCGCGCGAAGAGATGCCAATGGACGATAAGCTCGCTCGTGCGCCGCGTGAGAGAGACAGAGAGAGAGAGAGAAGGCGAAAGAGGTACAGACGGGACGGGATTTAATATTCAAAACGCAAGGTCCCACCGTTAATTTCCGTGCCCTTCGTCTCCGCTTCGACTCTCCCGTGGCATGTGGATTACCCCGCACGGAGACCGCGGGTGTTAATTATGCAAATGAATAATTAGCATTTCGATTATTCCTGGGCTGCAGTGCACCCCCTCCCCAAGCGAGACTCTATACGTACACACGCCGCTCTCGCCACATAAATTCATCGTCAATCTGCTGCTCTCGCTTAAACTCGCCGTTGCTTTTATTTTTCCCTCCACTATACGTGCACCTCGAGCTTTTTTCTTTTGTTTCATCATTTTCTTCTTCTCCGTTTACGCAGGTAATGTCATGTGCGATGGTAGAAGCGCACAGCGGAAAATTTAATCAACCAGGAAATTTAAAAAAAAAACAAGCAATCGAATGAACTTCCACGGGCGTCCGAGTGATTGCTCGATTTGGCCGTCAGTTCGTATTTTGTCACTTTATGGCAAAACAATGCGCACTCGGCGATAAGACGTGAAATAAATAGTATCGATCATCCTATTATCTACCAGAGCGTCTCTGTCACTCTTTCTTATCTCCTCCCGACGTTGTTGTGGCACACAAGCGCATTCACAAGTATACGTCCGAGAGGAAAAGAGGGAACGGGACGTATATACAATATCAGCTCGAGGCTGCGTTAATTGCTCGACAGTCGAGCATCGGGTGGTGAGTATATACATATATATATATGTATACGGACGAGATTCACCAAAGGCTGACTCGACTCCTCGTGTGTGTACGTACGTGCACATATGGTATCGCCGACCGGATAACGAAGCGCAGAGATGGCGACGATCGCGTGGCTGTCGTCGCCCGCGTATAACGCACGAGCCAAACGATTAGCCCGTGGCTCATGTCCATCCTCCCTTTTCCTCTCTCCCTTGAAAAAAAAAAAAAAAAAACCAAAACAAAAAGACACTCGCGCTCGAGGGGATAAGATTCGCGGTGATGTTTATTATTTGGTCGTTCGCCCCCCCCCCCCTCTCGCTTGGTTGATAATTAAGCCGTTTTTCGGGCTGTGAGCGCACTCGAGCGGCGCATCTTAAAAAACTTTCGTAATTAAATTTCGCTGTTGGGGCTTTCGAGGTGGCCGCTCTCCTTTTTCCTCTCGTCTCGGGTTTACACGAAAGAAGAGAGATACGGAGGGAAAGGAAGAAAAAAAAAATAAAAAAAGAAGAAGATCCAGCAGGCCACCGCACTCTAGTGGGCTTCCGTCCCCCCTCCGCCACCTGCTTTTTATCTCGCCACGGCCAATATGAAAGTCAAATTAAGATAGGCTCGCGCTACAAGTTGGCTTCCCATTGATTCTATACACGAGAGCTGTACCAACTCCCTCTGAGTTATGACGTTATTTTTGTCTCTCTCTCTCAATGCCCACCATAAATTAGCAGAGTTTGACGCATTAAAATCGCAAACAACACTCGAGACTGTACACACACATATTCATACGCCTGATTCACAATTGCATCTTTTGGTAATGATGCTCCACTTCGATTTAATCATCAAACGCCAAAGTGCAAAAATACATCCCAGCATCTATTTTTCGCGTGTGTACTTGCATCTGAAAATAATATTAGTCATACCCATTCAAGCGCACATAGCCACAACCACGGGACGGATGTACATTAATTCGCCAAAGACGGTGCTTGGGTGTGTGATTTTCAATCAAAATTCAAATGGCTGTCTCGTACGGACGCTTGTGCATTGATAGGGCTTTTCATCGGCCGTAGTACACAGTGTCAATTTTCAATACACACATGATTCACTTTTCGGTGCACAAGAGCCTTGCCCTGCATCATCGCTCGTAAATTATACGCCATGCAGGCGACCCTCTCGTATGCATCCTCGTAAAAGTATCGAGAAAAAGACGTCTTCTTTATATTGTGGAATTTTCTTCCTCTTAATTTATGGCTGGTTTTGATGGAAGCTGCAACCAATATACGCCGTAGCCCGTGCGATGTGGGAACGAGGGACAGCAGGAGAGAGGATGCGTCACTATGATCATCATGGCTATTGTGCAGCGACGGTGACGTCGTCGTTATCTGGTTCTGACTCTCGAGGATATTGATTTCATAGCGTGGAAGTTTAATCGGATGCGCGTATTGCCGTGAGTTTAAGCGATTACCGAGCCCGTTTTACCCGATTTCAATCCATCGAAACGTTTCTTTGATTGAAGTTTAATTGAATTTTTCAATGCGGACATCCGCGGTGTCTTGTTCTCTCGCGAAGCGTATCGCAACACGAGTTTAACGACGCGTCGAAACGAGACTCGAGCTCTGAAAAAAAGGTCCCCATCAAATTGATTAGACAATCTGTGCTCGTAAAATCGTCCCCATTAGCGAGCATTAGCTTATTTCGTGTCCAAACGCGAGCTTTCGTGCCAGTCCGGCTTTATGCTCTTATTATTTCCAGTTTTGTTACTCGAGACGCGAGGAGCACTGCGGACCGATTGTCTTCTTTTTTTCCTCTTCTCTCTTCCCTCTTGTTATCTCCTCGACGCCACTGCTGGTGTCTCTTTCTTCTCCTCCGCTCCGATTAAAAGTTAACGACGATGATCGCGCGTGCGTGTACACGTTTCGTTGGTAGATTGCAGCGTGAGTCACGTAACCGACCTTTTTCCGTGACAATTTGTGTCCCTTTTTTTTTGTCCACGAGCCACGTGATTGCATTTTTGGTGGATTGCAAAAGTGTAATGTATATAATTTCCTCTCTCGCCGAGGCACAACGACCGATCAATTTTCAAAGACAGAGAATCATACGCTTAATTAAATTCACCCACCCCCCACACACTCGCACAAAGCAGAGGGGCAAAAGAAAAATTTTTAATCAACTTCGCACGGGTGTGCCATTGACTGATGAAAAAACCACCTCCCCCCCCCTCACATTGACGCGCAACGCGATTTTAAAATAATTACGAAAATGAATATTTCACCGCGGCGTATCAATCATCCGGTGGTCTCCCCACGCAAAAAAAAACGGGAAAAAGAAATTTCACGAATACTGGCTTGGAGTTGAAAATCCTTTCCGCGGTCGACCCAGCTGTCTCACCCAGCCGCCCAATTTCCATCAATCGCCGCAATATTCGGCCGACACACAACGAAATCCTCTTATGAGGAAAAAAAAAAAAAAAAAAAAAAGGAAAACACTAGCTGGTACTACCACCTCCGTGCTATCGCGCTTAATTGATTTCTTTTCCCTGTGCATCCCCGCGTATGTACGTGTATCACATAGACCCGCGGGCTACTGGTCAATCGTAGGGGGATTTATGAGATGGGCGATTCGCGGCTAATGGATCACATCAAATTCACGGTGCACGGGACAGAGTTACCTTTTTCTTTCTCAAACAGTACGTATTTATCTGCATTCGGCTCAATGCGTATTTGATGGGGGCTCTTTTTTTTTTTTTTGTCAATTGTACATCTTTGATACAAATTGAGTGAACGAATCAAGCGTCTCTACGTTGCTAGATGAAAGAAAAAAAAAAATCACCCTCTACATTCTCGCCGATCCGTATGAGAAGGCCATCCATGATTGATGACCCCGGCAGTGACAAATTCCACCCCGACGTACAATAGATCAAACTTGGAAACTAATACCACGGCGAAGAAGCAGCGGCAAGGAGGTATACATACATGCGCGAGAGTTTTGGCTCCGGGAAATTAGCGAGTAGACTTTGAAACGGAACGAAGTAAAAGCCGAGGAGGCTCCTTTAATCGAGCGAGAAGAGCAATAGAGCGAGGGGGTTGGAGTTTCCCGTACGCGCGAGCTCCTCGCGAGAAACTACGGAGCCATTTTCGGGCGATTTGAGCGAGAAATTCCCCCCGTCCCCCTTTTCAGCGTACACACGGGGAGCCGAGCCGCCCCTTAATTTTCTCGCTTTAGCTTTCTTGTTCGCCAAGGCTTGTAAGGCTTTCACCGGGAGGGCAGGGAATTTCGTGTTCTTCGAGTAGTTGGATTATATAGCTAAGGGCCGAGGGTGAGATTTTTCTTTTCGAGGAAAATCATCGAGATAGCGAACACGCAGTCAATGATACCCTTTGCTGGAAATAATCCCCAATCATTAACACGACCACTTGTAAGATTATTCCTCGAGATTCCTTTTTTGTCCACGTGACACCCCCAACGCACATATGTCATCCCTCGGTGATCCTTTATTTAACCCAAGTTTCGCGAAACTCGAGCGAAATTTGTACCCCGTCCCGGTCGCTTGGCTGCTCCGGATTCTTTTGAAAGTCGCACACATACACACACCGTCTTACGTGCTCGCGTCGGAGGAGAGTCCACGGGGAGCGAAAAGCTAATCCCGACGGCGCTGCACCGAGAGGAGAAAAAGAAGAAGCCTTCGGTCGTCTCCCGAGTTTAAACGAACGCACGGCAGAGAGGAGCACAAGCGACGTACGTGACGGCGCTCGAGGGTACACAGCTACCCGATACGTACACTACTGGGTTATAAGTTTGGGAGAAGGGTAGAAAAGGGGAGGGACGTTTCAGCGAGTTTTCCCAGCTGACGTGCGCTCCTCTCCGCGGCAGGATTAATTGACGCCGGCACTGGCGGTGGACCCATTTTTTTTTTCTCCTTGTACGTGCCTCGGGTGGATTTCATGCTTCGTGCACCTATATTTATGATGTGTGCTCTCCACCACCATCCGGCTGCAGTTATAAATTTTTACGTAACGCTATGAATTTTTCCGTCTCACGACAAACATGTCCTTTTGTCGTATCGCCCAAGATAGGGGAGGGATAAAAAAAAAAAAATTATTCCCGGATAGGAAGAGGGACAATACAACAGCCAACGTGCCTCGGCTCGAGACTTGGGGGATTAATCGTCGTAGTCCTCCGCGCTGAAAGGAAAGAAAGGAAAATCTCCCCTGGATTTTCACCTGCCCCCCCCCTCCCCAACAACAGCTCAACCTTCCACCCCGCGCTGGTATACGTGCACACAATCGCTCCTTCTCCCCATCGCCTCCCTTTCGATCGATCCGGGGAGTGGTTAATGCGTTACAGCACTGCCATCCGGGAGAGTCAAATCGGAGCACAAAATATCACGCAATGTGTATAGTAGTCCAGAGGCTTTGTAAGGATCGCCCGTGTGGAGCTTGAAAAACGGGGGGGGGGTAGGTAAGTCGAGCGGAAACGTCGCAC
Source organism: Copidosoma floridanum (assembly GCF_036245765.1). Classification (NCBI taxonomy): domain Eukaryota; kingdom Metazoa; phylum Arthropoda; class Insecta; order Hymenoptera; family Encyrtidae; genus Copidosoma; species Copidosoma floridanum. The sequence continues at coordinate 9,444,647 of NW_028321891.1, forward strand.
GCGCGCATTATCGTTCGGCGCTTTCATTATCCTCCCGAGGCCGATCTCTTACTCGGGTCCCGCACAATAACCCGGCGGGTCCCGATATTTCGCGAGAGAGAGACCAACGCGCGTATACACTTATTTTCTCTCGTCGGTGACGTTGATTTATTGGCCCCCGTGAGCATGGCATACGAGTTATACAACCAACTACGGCAGGGGCCTAAATGGCACCTTTTTTTTACTCATCGCTCGATTTACGGGTGATCGACGAGTTGTCTCTCCCGGGAGATCTCGATGCATCCAGGTAGAGGTGTATGGGTACGCGCAACAAAGAGACACGGGAGAGCGCGAGCGTGAAAGCCGCTTTTACGGCCAATTTGAGGATGGATCCGCAGGTATACGTACAGCCAACATTATGTTGGTAAGCGATACGTGCTCGGGGGGGAATATAGGTGTATCATCATCATCTGGATATATATATACGCGCGAGGAAACTCTGGATGCATGAATAATGGGAGCGTTGACTTTTGGGAGGCCAATACTAATTTGACTCGTGAGACGATGATCCGTAAATTTCATTTGTATCGTGACGTATACACGTAGGTATTTACAGTGGGGGTCGAGGGATCGTATAAGGATATCCTTTGTAGTCGAAGGATTTTTAGGATACGTGTACGATGTGAGCGTGTCAATCCTCAGCCGTCGGTAGCAAGACGTTGTAATTTGCCGAGGGAGTCCCTGAGCTCGTGAACGTCGGCGTGTGTACTGTGGGGAAAATATGAGCTCGTGGTTTTTGGAGCGCGCGCGCGCGTGTGTGTATTCGTGTGGTGTGATTTACGCGATCTTTCGCGGATGAAAAACGATGTCTCGCGTCAAGAGAGAACGAATGTATAGACTGTGCCGCGCGGAATTTCATCACCGGTGCGGTGGCGATAAAAGTGAATGAGAGCGATCGCCGAGCATTTTCTCGAGATAAACTGCCCGCTCTTCGGGTGTATAGGAGTGTGTTTTAATCTAATTTTTTTTTTTTTTTTTTTTTTTCTCTTTTGTGGCTTCGCGACGAGAAATCTAGTAGCCAAGAATTTACCGTTGCTGTTATTGTTATGATGTATATACCAATTGCACCTTTTTTTTCTCCTTTTCAATTAACCAGAATAGAAAACGCGCACTGTGGCTGCACTACACATTTGACGCGTATTTATCGACTTGGTCTTGACGTTTCCTTATTAACTCTGCTCGGCAATTCTTTGATAATTTTATACGCAAGCTTGTACATTTTATCACTATAATTAAGTGTAAATTACTTTGGCAACCAAGTTCAATTGCAAAAGCGCATACAGATAATTTTTTTTTTAACGAGATAATAAGCTAGTCCAAAAACACGTGAGACAGAAAAAAAACGCGCGTCAGGTAATCGTGTCGTTAAAATATCTGGTCATCGGTTCGTTCAAAGTTATCAAATAAAAAATCTTCCCTCCACAGACGTATGAAAATACTAAAACAATGGGCCATCGTACCCTTTTATCAAGATTTGCACAACAAACGACGTAAGATCCCTCGGGTTAGATTACCGATCGGGACGTTAAACCCGCAACTTTATAAGTTTGTTTGTTCTTTTGGCAAAAGAAAAAAAAAAAAAAAAAAAAAAATCATCCCTCGAAGCCTCATATACCCCATGAAACAGCGAAGCCATAATATTCCACCGTATACCTAACCACAAGCCAAAGTATCCAACGCTGTAGGAGAAAAAAAAAAAATCAAGAAATCCTCACCTTTGCAACAGACGTGTGGGTTTGGTGCCGTGACAGCAACAGCAACGGCCAGCGATTCAGCACCCACAACGTCAGCAGAAGCACAAACGACGGCCGAGAGAAGGACGAATAACTGCACCAGATAAGATATCATGCGGGGGGCTTCGCGTGCTCGCACCGATAAAAGCCCCCGCGCCACTCGCCTGCACAGCTCGATTATTCCGCCTCGGGCTGGTTCTTCTTCCCCGGCACTATGACCTACCCCCTCGAAAGCCCACTGGTGGCGATCGACCTCCGCAAGCTCTTCTACCTGTGTGTGCCCTGATGCACGCGACGATCGTCGAAAACGCACAGCCTACACTGGCACCACAGGAGCGATACGTAAGTGTCCGTGCAATTGAAGGAGCTTTCGTTGGACAAGAAAAAAATTTTTTTTTTTTTTTAATTGAAAGAAATTCCACCCTTTGCTCTTCTCCCTCTCTCACGAGATCACGCACTTTTTTTCCTCCCTGATTCTTATTTGTAAAAAATCAACGTCATCGTCGACACTTTTAACACGAGCACTCGTTTTTTAAAATTTCATTTCACCCCCTTCGAGGCTGTTTCTCCACACTCGCGAATTATTATTAATAATTTTTTGTTTCACCCAGCACCCAAATCTTTCGTATCATTCGTAAAAAAACAATTTTTTTTTTTTTTCCACTCGCGTAGCCCCACGAAATTCAATTTCACCACCTATTGTTAGACCAGACAAGTATAAATAAACAATAGGTGCAAACGAAAACCTTCGAGGCGCGGCCCTGAAATCGACGCGCAAGCTCCTCGTCTCGCGGCGCCGCGGCACTAACTGGAATCCTGTCGCCGCTCTCTTTCTCGACGTCCGTTGCCGCCGGCGCGCGCCGGCACTCGGAGTGGGGAGCATTCCCCTCGTCCCTTTCCTGCAACACGTGTACATAGGTATATTGGGTCTATCGGAGCCGCGGCGGGGGGACTGGAAGTGGCATCTAGCGGCAGGGACATCGAAAGCGCTCCGTGCGGGGAAAGTAGGTATTACACATGCGATAGGGGCGAGGGTGCAGCACGGGGGGTTGCTTTTTTAATTTTGAAGGGTATGTACCGTGTACCCTGTACATAACAATGCAGGATCGCGTGGTTGTCCGTGTAATTGTGTCTAGGGCTTGATTGATTAGGTTGCGAGTACTCGGGATCATCGTTGTTTGATTAATGATGGATGGCCGATGTTTAATAAATGAAGGGGTGCAGAATTCGATTGTGTTTTTTAGGGGAGCACTTTGGATGATTTTCATTTTTTTTCAAAACAATACCACGCAACTCCACTTGGAAAACTTGAGTATGGTCGGTCTTTAATTTCAAATAATCTAAAGTACTAGTACCACCAGCTCAATCTGCGGTGACTTTGTAAGTTACACCTTCTTTCCAAAATCGTAAAGTTCCAGCTTGCGTTATTTTTATTTAAAAAAATGACAAAAGTATCGACAAAAGATTTTTTTTCCCGTGGCAATTCAAGGACTCACCTGCTGACTTTACTTGGCAAAAAGGTGCAAGTACAGTTCTGGATAGCCACCGGGCATCATTGGGCAAAGTGTCAATTACGCCTTTTTTTTTACTAAAGAATATTCGTTGATGTTCAATTAATTATAACTAATTACTAAGACGAAAAAATAAATTTCAAGCAATTTTATTACATGTAGACGTTAGTAATCGATTAGTACAAACAATTCAATTTAGTAAAAAATGTCACTTATGGCTAAAGTTTGTTTTCTTCGTAGCTAATATTCGAAAACAGTCTGATTTGTGTAAAAATCACTCCAAAAAGACAACTACTATCCAGAAGCTTTGACGTACCAGTGATTTTTTTTTTTTACAGCACCCATGAACGTAATCCAAAACAATGGCAGAAAGCAACGTCATCCCGCAAAAGTGCCGATTTTCAAAAGAAAATGATCCCAACATCTCGGGTAGGGGGTGGTCCACATCTGCGCGCCCCAAGCACACCACTCGATTTCCGAATAACAGAGCCGAAGCCGAGAACTAGACAGCCCCTACGGTAGCATACGGTCCTACACGTATCCAAGCAATATAGAACGGGGGGGGGGGGAGGCTGCGCGTGGTGTCCATACTCGCATAGGAAAAAGTAGGCGTATAGGAGAGCAAAGAAGGGAGGAACGGAGCTCTCCTCGTATACATAAATACACCGATACGGTAAAAGAGAGAGAGAGAGAGCCTTAAGCTCGCCGATGAATGCGGTCGTACACGCGTACGCGCGTATAGACGCCGGGGGATTTTATTGATTTCGACCCTTCCCCCCTTCCTACCAAGTACGCGTGTAGGGTAGGTGTAGCTGAGCTCCGTAGCCCCGTGTACCTGGGATATACATTATTACATACATACGCCTATACACGTTGAACGCAGGAGAAAGAGAAAATGGGAAAAGGCACGCGCGAGCCAACCCCAACGTACAACGGCCTCGTCGTCGTAGTGGACGGAGAGAGAGAGAGCAGTTAATTATCCTTCCCCGATACGAGAGCTTCGTACGTACGTTTGTTATAGGTACTACTCGCGAGTTCTCTCGGGGTGTATACCTACTATACTGTGCTCCTGTACCTTACCACCTTCCGTACGTACACGTCACGGTAGTAGCAACAACTACCCCCTCCTCGTACGATCTTGTTCTTCGTGCCTTTTTTATGCTCCCGAGTCAATTCGTTTGCTCTTTCTCTTCGTCTTCTTTTGTGGTTATTCCATTGTTGGAGGGGAGGGTAATTTTTTCTGTTCTGCCTTGTTCTCAGGGGGGGAGGGGGAAGGCTTCGATTTATTTCGTGGTACGGAGTGTATATGAAGCGCGATGAAAAATCGTTCGGCTGAATCGAATTTACGGTTTGTCGGCTATGGTGCGCCTCGGATGTGTGTGTGTGTGTACGCGTAAGCCTCGCTATTTTCCACGGGGGTTTAATTTGGAGATTGAACTGGAAATAAAACGATATTTGATTGATGATGGCGCGGGAACAGTATTTCGTAAAAATGCCGTAGAGTTTGTACCGTACTTGTAATTATTGGGGAATGATACAGTTGATTTGATAAAGCAAGAATTGCACTTCTGCAGGTTGAGATTAGGTTTATAACGTTACTTTTTTATCAAACTTAGCTTACGTGGTCCATACAAATCGATTTGACTTACCCGAAGAAAGTACTTAATGATTCACATTATGGGCAAGCAGTTGTCACCGTTTCCAGTACAGTGTGCAATTTGAAATGAAGTCATTGCCAAGGGATTACTCTGTCCTTTCATGTACAAAAATTTGTAATTTTTAACATATTGCCTATCATACATTGTCTTTTATGTCATGCATTTTCTAAGTTGTTATGATAATGATCACAATAAAAATGTTAGTGACGATAACGATGATAATTTATCTAGTTGTCGTTATGAGATTCAAGCCATCCACATCAATCTTAGGATTATACATTTACATACGTTGCTATTATTTGAATGATAATAAAATAATCTATTTTCTAACGTATAAGGTGTACAAGTTAAAGTTGTTTCTGGCAAAAGTATATGTACCTACTTAATGCAATAGAAGAATACGTAGGTTTCTCATGATTGACACAAGTAAGCAAAAAAAAATAAAACTAATCAAGTAGGCGATTATACTTGGCATTAAAAGAATTTTTAAAAGGTGCAACATACGACTTATTAACAGATTAAAATCCACTGGAGCAGAAAAATGGCTCTTCCACATAAGCTGTAAAAAGCCCAACAGCTGCCCTTCCTGGCCCATCACAAATTCCCTTTCGCGTGCGCATCGCAGTTTTAATGCGACCAGCTTGCATATCAAGATTCCCCGTGATATTGTTCTAATGTGAGGACAAAGGTAAAAAATGCTCGCACGGGAGGAAAAAAAAGGAGAAAAACACGGATGGAGTGCAAGCCTTGTACGTCCATTGTTCAGCGCTCGGGTTTCTTTGGCTGCACCGGTAACTCTATTTAATAGCTCTCCATTTCCACGCGCTCGCGCACACGCGGGAATTTGCCCATTCCATTCAAAGGGAATTCTTAATGATCAAAGTCGAGTCTCGCATTTGCCCGCCCCTTTTTCTCCTCCGCTCCCATCTTTCTTTCTCATTTTATTTCCCCCCCCCCACCATAACCCACTCCGCACGTTTTTTGCCTGCTCATTTCCGCTGCTGACGCTTCTTTCCAAACGCTAATCATGTACGAATTAACTAGCCGCTCGTTACGCCCGCATCTGCAATTTTTTTCCGGCGTTGTAACGCAGCGAGCGACTCTAGTACAATATTTACTCAGGGTTATTTTTTTTTTCTTTTTTTTTTTCTTTCATTCAAACTCGAGCGTAGACAGAATAAAGAATAATAGCCTCGAAGCGAGGTGAAAAAATATTTATCAGGATGGTGATTTTAATTCCATGAATATTTCCGTTTGCCGAGAGGATCGAGTCAGTGATCCAGCTGCACGTACAGCGAGTGCACGAGCGCAAACTCAAAGGCATAATCTACTTCATGAGCACCGAGATAAAGGGCCTTTTAATGGCTCAATTATCAATTCTCTTTGGACAATCGCAAATCGCGCGTATTTATCAAAGATGGTGGCTGCGAGTGGAAACCATTGTTGCATGTACCCCCTATGTCTCGTTATACATGCGTCCTTTAATTATTCCGTCTATAATAAGGGAGGCACTTGTTTTTTTTGTTTTTTTTTAAACCAACCCTGACAGTTCAAAATGATTTACAAAAAAAGAAAAGGGCAATAAAATGCAACGAAAAGTCATCCTTTGAAGCCATATATATAACAGTATCGCGCAATCAAGGTGATCTCAGCCGTCTCAACATTAGCTCAACCACAAACGTCTTCAGACATCACAGCAGAATACACCAGAGTCCCTCAATCAATTTCCACGCCAGCCGTCGTAATCTATTTGACGCCGTGGCGCAACAAGGGCGAGATACAGGAGTACCTTGGAGAGTAGGAGCAGACAAAAGCTACCCCCTTTGCAGCCGCTATCACGTCGTGGTGCAGAAATTAGCTGACTATTAAGGAAGTTACGCTCGAGGTGAGTGTCTGCACACCCGCACACACACAAGCCATCTTGTCATCTTGTGTCGTGTCGATGAGTAATCGCGTTGTCGCACTCGTGAGAAGAGGATACATGAGCACAGCCACTCGAAATTTAATTTACAAGCCACTTGCAAGCTAGAATTAGCTGTGGATTTTATTCGGCAACGGTTGTGGTACGCGAAAACTTGTCGATGTGTCGAGAGTTTGGCACTTTGTGGAGATGTCATCGATGCATACGACTTGAAGAAATGAGTTTTTCTGGCTTGACACGAGACCGAAAAATTAGAGGACTAGTTTCCGATTCGATGATGTTATCTGCAAAATGTTGATTTCGAGAATAAAAAAGACTTTCTCTGTTGTTACGCACCAGTCGACGAGAAATCGTGTTTCTTTACTTTAATTAAAAAAAAACAACTGTAGGCATTTATTTCATTACGTAATTACCAAAATCCCCGGCATCGAGTTTCTGAGGTAAAAAAGCAGCCCCTCGAACGAGATAATAAACCCCCGCTCGACTCATTTTTCCAAAACTCTCCACCTCATTACCTTAGCTCTTCGTCAAGGCGCGTGCGTCGCACTTACTCGCGATATTTTCTAATTTTTTTTAAAACGCAGAAAAAAACAGCCACCTCCAGTGATAACCAAATGGACTAATGAGAAAGCAGAAATGGATACGTACATACATACGAGCAAGCAAGTAACAACGGAGACGCGGAAGCTAAGTAACGGGAATGGCTAAACAGTCAAGGTACCCACGTACATACATACATACATATATATATATATATATATATATATTTATTGTACACGCAGCCAAACTGTGCAGTATACCTGTGGGACGGCTGCCGCTTTATTGTAATTGCACTGTCGCGCTGCTGCGAAAGCGAGAGCCAAGGTCTAGGAACGCTCGCAGCCGCTTTCATTAGAGTCGGGGCCTAAAAACCACCTCGGCTATAATATACATATATACACGCTCGAGCTGGATATACCAAATGAAATGCGTTAAATAAACACTGGCTATGCGCAGCAAGTGGATGCTGGCTCTGGGATAAGTTTTCCCTTGTAAGCCAGAGGGGCCATTTTTTTATTTATTTCCGCGCTCTTCTCTCTCCCGATCGTACTCTGTTGGGCATCACACGGTTGTGTTTGTATATTCATCGTCGCGCTAATTATCGCGATTCGAGAGCGAAATTATCATGATGCGAGCTAACGAGCTGCTGGTAGAGAGCATTAAGTACATACGTATGCAAATGATATTACGTGTAGTGTTTCGCAAGGACGCGCCACGAGCGCGAGATCGGCACGTATACGCCGCTGTCGCTGATACAATCTCGAGAACACCCAGTTATTTTACGTCGTCTCCGGCCAACTGAATCAAGCAATTTGTATTTGGATATTTTCGCGGTGTGTTCGAACGGTGGTTGGGATTGGGTTGCGCGAGAGGACGAGAATGCGCGTCGCGACTGAGAAATTCTAATTGGTCTAGTACAGGCAGTGGTGCGGGCTTTATTAAGATAAGATCGCGGACTACGCCTGGAATTATGTATTTTTCGTTGCGTGTACGCGATATCCTGTCAGCGGTTCTGTTTGTACTAATTTCCATCTGTATTGCCCGTCACGTGGGTACACATATTTTCCATTTTTTAATTTTCATGGAGGCATTTGTCTCTGGAAATGCGTGTACACGTTATTTTTCGTACGCAGCCTTTGGCACTGATATTCAAGAGAAACAAAATTTCCTTACCAAATAAGCTGGCCCTTCTCCCGTAAAAAGGTTTGAAGAAGCCACACACGCGTTCCGATGTTGTGCACGAGAAAGAGAAAAACAAAAAAGTAAGAATTAGTTGGGGAAAAAAAAGGGCAGACAGGTGTGAGAACCTCGTCTAATATATTACGGTACGTGGCCAGTGCACACTGTCTATACCACTCTTGGTGTGTACAGGGAACACATATGGAAAATAATCAGCTTACTCTACAACTTTTTTTTTTTTTTTTTTTTTTTTTTTTTTTTTTTATATTTCAGTGTACTAACCTCTGAGAGGTATGTACACCACTTTATTCAATATAGTTCTGTACATAGAGTAGGTTCTATACGTAGAAGTGTTATTTATTTACAGACAGTTCTTCAGTCATTGATAAAACTAAAATTTGAGTTTGAGCTTTTTGTAAATATGTAAATACTGACTACTCTACAACTGCAGCAGTATATATAGAACAGTAGCAGAGTCCCAAGAGAGAGGAGCAATGGGTACCTACCTACACTGCGATCAGATGGACCCCCTGGAAGCGGAGAGTTTACCGTGCACAAGCGTTGATGTTCCTTCTTTGCTTGATCGGTATACTACTGTGTAGCCGATACGTTGGAGCGTTGACACCTTCCTGACCTGGTCAAGGATATGGGTATGGGTGTTGATGTCATGTGCATCCCTCGAGAAGAGGAAGAGATGGTGGAAACGACGAGCGAGTGGCTGATGTAATCATGGACTTGTTACTTGCAACTTTGCGTTATGGAATTTTTGAAATGTGGCACGGTCTGGTAAATTACGAGTGCAACTTGAGGTAGTAATATGGTACGGAAAAATGACAGTCACACTGTTCGGGGAGCAGTTGAGCATTTAAAATACCAAAATCCCATCAATAAGAATCACTCGCCTCTGAAAACGGTACGTGCCTGGAAGGCCGAAGCGATGCACTTCCTCGTGTAGTCCAAAGCGACATTCTTCACCCTCGTATAATACCTATCCACTCAAGCCCCCTTCGCGGCAACGACAAGTGATCGAGACGCGTCGCGAAAGTGTACGTATAAGAACCCGAGCACGCGTGCGCCTTCCAACTTACCATATCGTGACGTCCCTCTCCTAGCCTACGTATATATGCATTCTCGGGGTGGTTCTTTATGGCTTCCCGTAAATCCGCGGATCGCAGCGTCTTTCGCATACGAGACTCGGGAGCAGCTCAAATCTGCTTGTTGGCTTGATGCTACCTTCTTTCCCAACGAGAGAAATTGGATCGAAGAAATGTGCCGACGCCACGGGCACGGGGATCTAGATGCTACATTGGGGCAAGTATATGAAGAATGGAATATATGTGCACGCGAAAGATCGATTTGTACTTGCTGGCTGAGAGATGATGATGATGATGCTCTTCCGCTACGCTTTATATTTCATGTCGGAAGGATGATACTTGTTTAAGATTTGACTTTGGTTGACAATGCGTGTTTATACGTACGACTGATGCGTCTTGCTCAAAATAATAATGAGCAGTTATTTACAATCCCTCCAGTGCTTGCAAGGGTGTGGTATACTTAAAAGTTGAGAGTTACAACACACAAACATGCAGACTGACGTTTGTATTTAAAAAAAAAACGAGTACCTGGTAGTTGATTATGTTGAAACACCAGATACATAGTATGTATGTACGTGAAAGTCGATTACGTAACGGAGTAACGCAGCTACGTAGGTAAAGAAAAAAAGCAGCGATAGCAGGTACATGCTTCAGCGCATGGGCATTTGCATAAGCTAAGAAGCAGATGCGCCGGTAGCAGACGTACGCTGCGACGGAAGACCCAAAGTATAATCATCAGCCGGTCTGCTATACCCTCCATCCCCCTCGACAAATAATCCTAGAAATCCAAAGTACACGTCCCTCTACACCCCCCCCCCTCGCTTGTAGCTCGTGACAAAAGTATAATCGACCACCCAAGAGCTATTGCACAGCGCGCGGTTTTCTCGTGAAAAAACCTTCTGGGTTCGTTATGGTTTTTTTCCCTCCTCTATGTCCTCGTAATATGCAACCCCATGCAATTTATTCCTCTTTTGCTCGGCCGTCGTGCCCATCTGTATGCATGTATGCCATGAAGTTTGGGACGCGCACGGCTCCTCCGTGCGGACGACCGCACGGATATCGGAAAGTGAATCTTCGAGGATGACGTTTTCGACGCTGCGATAGAAGAAGAAGGAGCGAGAGTCCGCCCGGACAATGGGGCTTTCCACGGGCGTAGTTGGGCGATTTTCAATTTTAAATAACCCCTCTCTGCCCCACGGGTACGTACACTCGGATTTTTTTTTTTAGGGGGGGAGGGGGTAGCACGAGTTGTCGTCGTCGATGAGAGAAAATCAATATATCGGGTCTGCGATCGGCTCTGGTCCACGTGGCCGATCGTCAATATTTGAGCCATTGTGGCATCAAACTGCTTCCTTTTTCGTCTCGATTACCGCCAAGGCTGCGTCCATGAACATTCGGCTCGACTCGTCGTATAAAATTACCAACTACCAGATCGTTAGCATAGATCCACTACATGTACATTGCAGCGTGTAAACATTCGAGTTTTCCAGCTCGACTGCTCCTGAAAAATAAAGAAAAGGCCTCGGTGCGTCAGTAAACTTACGAAAGAAAGAAAGAAAAAAAAAAAAAAAATGAGAATAGAGATAAGGACAGCGTCGCTACAACATAGCGCTTGGTTTGTGCGGTATACACATAATACACACCTTATTAACTTTCGTCCCAACTCCCAACCCAGTGGTGTTTATCCACTTGTCGGTGACAGTATGGTTGTACATACCTGCGCAGTTGGTCGGGCGGGCGTGCGTGTATCGGACACCGTACGAACCGAGGAAAAGTCGAGAGCGAAGGCGGGGGAGGTACTGCCACTGCCACTGATATCGGCTTCCGGTGCATTCGACCCATCCGTATACACTATGTTTAGTTTTCCCGTAAACGTACAATGTATTGTGCCTTTGACAAAAACACTCGTTCTGCTTTGGTAGCCGTGGGCTTCCGTTTATTTGATCTGTTTTCCTTTTTCTTTTTTTTTTTCGGTACGAGTAGATTAATAGATTATCGCACCTCGTGTTGCTCCGGTTGTGGGTAACTCTCTAAATTACACGCTCCAATCGAGCACCGCACAAATTTTCGGCAGCGACCAACGTTGCGGAACACCGATATAAGTGTGGAAAACAAAGGAGACCACTGAAAAGAAAAAAAAAAAAAAAAAAAATGCGAAGCGACGCGTAGCGTGCATCAAGCAAGGCATAATGAAAATTCAGAATCATTACAATACACGTCAGGAATTCGCAAACGGATGCTTCAAGGGAACAGTGGAACGCAGAAGAAACGAAGGAGGAGTGGACCCGCCTGTCCCTGTAATTAACAAAAGGGGGGCTATCCTTCTCGAGCGTGATAATGGAAAAAAACACAAGTGGCCCCACCAAATGCACATTAGGTAGCCTAGAAGAGCCAGTTCCGTAATGGTGATGAATAAATTAACCGAGCTCCTGTCACCACCGACAGGCATCCCAATTAGATTTCCGCGGCTCTTTCCTCCCCATTTCGGAAGAGCTCGCGCGCGCGAAAGGGCTTCATTCGCAAATTATAATCATTGCTACCCACCACGTGTATAATATACGAGCGAGGTATATATATACTGCAGGGGCTAATTTGCCCGCGTTAAGGAGAGGGTGGCCCTCGTGTGCTCCGATGGACTTTTTAATTACACCCTCACCAGGAGGGCAGAGATTTTTGCACACGTATACACGGAAACAATGATGAAGAAGACTCGCTTATTTTTTCGTGCTCCTGCTTTGTTCCCTCCTTTTTGTTTTTTTTCTTCTTCGCGCATTCTAAACGGCACTTTTGCGCACCACCACTTTCTTTCTTCCCATCCGTGGTGGTGCCCATTTTCTCGAAATTTATGCATGCAGCACCTCCCTCTTGCTGCCTTTTCTATACGATTGAAAAACATGAGGATAATTTCAAGTTTAGCTGGGGATGGAAATTCCGTTGGGCATAGATATATACACACATTTCCACGGCAGGAGCCGCGTCAGTGAATTCGTTACTTGATAGCACGGAGCACAACTGTACTGTACAGCGGCTGGAAATCGGAAGTTACGCGAAAACACGGTTTGATTAAAATCTCGGGTAGAATCTCGGAGGGTCTCGTCTTTGTAGGAATAAATAGTTGTCCAAGCATATAGTTGGTAATAGCAATGATTTGTCAGAGAAACGTCACAAAATTACCAACAGCTGGTCCACTTGGGCTCAAAAAGCAGGAAAGCGCGAAAAGTGGAGGGAAAAAAAAACAAAGCCTATGGCAACAAATTGCATCCCCGTAACTCTTCCCTGGCAACTCGTCGATCTTCGCTCTCGCGCGATTTGTCTCCATCTCTCTCTCTCTTTTCTCGATCGACAATGGCTCTCTCTCCCTGCAGCGTCGTCTCGAGCACATGGGCATATATACCTACAACAATGGCCCTACGTGTACCTACAGGCAGATAGTACCCCGCAGTAGAAGCGCAGTTACAGCCAATGAGCTCTCTCTCTCTCTCTCTCGAGCTAAATGGCCGTAGCGTACGCGTACGTGCGCGTGTCGATCCATTATCCGAATTGGCTTATTGAAATTTCCTCGCTCTCGACAGCCCCCAATTGATGGAGATTCATCCGTTCGGCCACACTTGCAGATGCAGCCTGTCTGTCGACCGACTGTGAGTACTACTTGTTCCCATGCATACACATGTATAGGTAATATACCTATGGGTACCTGCCCTACGACATAATGTCCTTCTCCTCCTTGTGTCCTGTTCCATATTATTTGTTTTCGTGCTGGTCGTTTAGGGTGCAATCCCCTTTTACTAGTACGGAAAATTTAATTTAGAAAATCTGTCGCGTTTGGGTTGATCATCTAATGACGAACATTTCGTTTCTCTGAGCTGACGTCACTGAATCAGTGGAGTTACAGTTTGAGGGGATCCCAATTGCTTGGATTTCATCTGGTGTTTTAAAAAAAAGGTACAAATGGGCAAACGGATGCAACGATAATGTGTGTGGGTAATTGAAATGAGCGCAGCAGTGCACGTTGAATCCTTCACGAGTAAAGATGGGGTGAGAAAAAAACGTTACTTTTTTCTTCTAATTATAATTCTTCTAAATTTCATCTCGTGACTTTTAAACGCCATCAACGTCAAACGCTTTTTTCGAAAAGGAAAAAAAAACCTATCCCCGCACACGCACGCGGCGGCTAAAGTGAAAAGCGTCGGGCGCAACGATCAAACATTTTCCGATATTTTAATTAAACTGCCAGGCAGCTTTTCACGAATTTTAACGACCGCTTTGCCCCCCCCCCCCGTAGTACTTGCATCTCTTTCTCTTGCAGTACGCAACTTACTGAAGGGTACCCATATATATATACGTATGAGGTGATCTTGCCGCCACTCGCTGCTCACCACTGCCGCAACTTTAGAAATTAAACGCTGCACGTGTTGAGCAACCGCTGGAAAACACGTCGCCCAAGTCACAGGCATGTTACGCCGTAACCTTACGTTATGGGTGACAAACGCAAGGCTTTTTGTGGAAATCCAGAGCTACAAAAATGCACTCGCAATCAGTGCAGTGGTTTCCTCAAAAGCGTTTGACAACCTTCAAGACTCTGATGTATCGCCATAGTCAAAGATTTTTGCTCCGGAAAATGTAATGAATAACCTTGATTATAACCTGATGCTATAGATTTTTTATTCAATACAAGGAAAGACCCCTTCCCCCGAAATTTCTCACATAAATTTGCAAAACACGCCCAACTTGAGTAGAGAGAGAGAGAAAGAGAGAGAGAAAAAAACGCAATGCCGGCTCATTAAATCACTCGCGGGGATCTTTGCTTTTTCGAGTGAGCATAATTACAACAAAGAAAACAGTCCCCCGCGTGCCCAAAAATATTTCCACCGCGTTCGCGCGCACGAGGCTTTGAAACATACACCCTCGGCTGCATGAAATATGGCTTCGCCGTACTTAAATAACGAGCCCCTAAAATCATCAAACATGCAAATTAATCGCACGTGTGTGCGCGTGTGTGCGCGTGCGTGCTTCGCACGATGAGAGAGAGAGAGAGAGAGCAAAATAAAAAAAAAGAGAAGTTTGAGAAGCCGAGGGGAAAAAAAGGGTCCCAGCAAGCGGCGTATAAATAAAAACGAAAGCTTAGCTAGTGTTCCTCCCGCGCGCGTCAAAAGATGCGACCTTTTAAGCGAGGATCGGCCCGTCGAGCGCTCGGTGATATTTATTCGCGCGCCTCCACTTTTTTTTACGCACGAGCCCCTCTCCCCATTACCTTTCAACCTGATCTTTTTCACTTTCCTTCCTTTTTTATCGCTTGCACACCGTTTATCCCTTTTTTTGTGTCTTATGTATACATATGTACGCGTGTGCTGTGTGCATGTTATTGGGGTCATTCCGACATTCGGTTGTTCTTGCAAAAACAATGGAGTTGCTGTAGCTATTTTATCCTACAAGAGTCGCATTATGACACATGAAACTTGTATGTAAGACGGAAATTTGGTGTCTCGTTGGAATGTAGGTCACTTTTTTGAATATTCGAGAGGTTATCGGGTGAAATAAATTTTCACTGCAATTCTGAGTTCGACACAATTACGTGCTTTGAAAACTGCGTGGGAAATTTATCCTCAACGCATGACTTATACCGTGTTTGAACGTGTGATGCTTCAAGGCACGAGAATTATAACATCTTTTGGTTGAGTAAAGAATACAATGAATATCCAATGAAAAAATAATAAATACTTACACAATAAAATCTGATGGAATGTACCTTTCGTTTCAGGTCAAGTAACACGATAATCACAATTAATTTACTTTTAACCATTAAAAGTACCTATATCCCTCTACTGGCCAATTAAAAAGTAAAAAATTGCTGTACATCACATTATTGACATCATATCTCATAAAGTATCTCATATTCAGCTCGTCAAAATATAAAGCCTGTGAGAAAATGCAATAGCTGCTGTGCAACTAAGTATTCAATGACTCGAGTCGAAGAATCATTAGCAGTGCCATTTTTGCGTTATTGACAATACGTTCTTCTGACTTGACCCTAACTTCAAAAATACGAAAAATTCGCGCTTTGCATTTAAAAAAATGTTTTTTCTAATAATACTTACTACTCGGTTCAAGAATAACCGGAGGGAAGATCCAAATACCCTATGTAACATTTGTTGGCCATTTTTATAACTTTTGAAATAAATAGCCAGGATTCTCATAATAAACCACGTAATAAGTCATGTAGGTACTTAATATTATAGCAGGAGGCCTTGCAAAGTCTTATTAACATATTTACGTTAATTCGCTTACCAAGTAATCTTCCACAGACGCACTGGCACGCCCAGAGAAAGAGAGAGAGAGGGAGAGCTAGCCTCTCGATCCCGTTCATTTTTCGCGACGCTCCGAATCCACGGCCACTGCATGTACACTTACTCGCGGAACGCGCTCATAAATAATACCAGCCAGGCACATTTGAATGGCCCTGACGGATCTCTCCCCCAAGCTCTCCTTCGGTCTCGCATGCCAGTTGCATTTTGCTTACGCGGATATACATATATAGGTATACATGTGTACCACATGGGTATAGGTTTACTCGGGGCATGTATAGGTATTCGAGGAGAACGGAAAGATGAATGGGGGTGAGGAGGCGTATTTTGGAAAAACGTTGCTTTGCTGCGGGAAAAGACTTATTTGTGGGGTATATTTCTCTCTGCTGTTGTATACACGGGTATTATCATTATTGGTTGTTTTTCAGCTTTTAGAAGCCCATGGGCTTTTTTCCAAAGAGATTTTCGTATCTTTATAATGATATTGTGTTATACATTCGAGTTACAAGGTGTCTTTTAGTTTTTACCATTTGATTTATCAAGATTACTTGAAATACAAATGATCATCTGTTGAATAATTGCATTAACAATCATAGTCACTATTTTTATTGTTTTCATGATTTTCTGAAGCTACTTTATGTAACAGTCCAATTTTAACTTCCTAGTGATAATTATTGGTATCAAAAAATGGTCAATAAATTTCACCAACATTAATTGTATTGCGCAGTTTTTGTTTTTTTTTAGTAGATACCACAGTTACGATTTAAAGAAAAATGACTTCAAGACTAAAATTGAGTACTGCAATTGGTTTGATACGCTGTTACGACATAATTTTTTTTTTCTTCAATGAAATGAGAGAAAATCGTAAAACTTCAATCATTGTGGAGACACAATATGAAACTCTGTTGAATCGAGTCGATACATTGTATCCGTGTTATAAATTCAGAACTCGAAAGACTGACGTGTCGAAAATAATTACCACGATTAATTAGCCACTCGATTTTAACAGCCAGGCATGGCTTTAAACAGTGCAAACAATAATAAATCAAACGAATCTAACAAAGTTAGACTCTTGTCGACACCATGTAGTCCCCTTGGACGAACCTGCAACAACGCAATATGAAGCTCGAGCACGCAAAACAATTTGTGCGTATCTAATGAAATTATCAAGCATCATTTGCGCTCGAGCAAACAGTAGTGGCAGAAGAAGAAAAAAAAAAAAAAAAGATACGCAGGTCAAGGAGCAGGGTGTGCACGGAACGATTTTCGCACAATCCCGGGATGCATAAAACCTACCTATATGAGCACATACACTCAAATCTGTCCAATAAAATTCTCTCCATGAATTTGGGCAAGCGTGTGCAAAAAATGCGAGTACCACACGTCTATATTATTTTATGCCTGCATGGCTAATGTTTGTACAGCCGTGACGAATTATCATTGGAATCGATGAGTCGCTCCGATGGGTACGAGGAGAGAAGCACCACTCGAAAATTCAGCGAAAATCGGCTCCCTTCTGCCACCCTCCTCCTTTCCCCGTGCAACTTCGCGTACCGTATATGTATGTTGTAGGATACAGTACCCGTTAAAATTATGTATGAATAGCTTGCGATTTAACGTCTGAATTGGCTGTATTCGTAGTGTGTTTTTCTAGGGGTGAGCGGATGGGTTTGAATTTCTTTTTTCTTTTTCTTTTCATTGTGCTGGGCATGGAAACATTCAACCCAACGCAATAGAAGGTACTTTTATTTAGGCTGACTGCACTGTGTGATTTGAGCAGGAAATAAGTGTTTGATTGAAAACGTATCAGTTGTATGGATGGACAATTTCATCGATACAGTTGAAAGTGACATCTCAGTTAGAGCCTTCCACAATGGGTTCCCCAAGTTCTTTGCTGGACCAATTGTTGAAGGAGCAAAAGAACAAAACAAACTCATCATCAAACAGATGGAGCATCCGAGGAACGACAAAACAGACTCGCTGGAATAGACTTTTTCCTACTACACGTCACGTGTCCAGTCCAGGGTTTTTTTTTCTTTTTCAGAGGCTGCTGCACCACCACATGCATCCACGCAAGCCTTTCTCGTTTTCGTTGGCTCGCCAGACTGGACTTCCGCTGTAGTGGTACGCACCCCTTGCTAACGTTCCATCTCTTTTATCCTGTCGTCTCGTTACATTTATACACACTATATAATAACTAACCGTAGTTTCAATCATAATTTTTGGAAGAATTTTGCATCCAAAAATAGTTGGGAGACTATTGGCTTTCCCGAATCACTTTTTGAAAAAGCAGTTCTTCAAAAAATCAATGGCAAGAAAAAAAAAATTAGATACTTTCTGACAAATGTTTAATACCACATTGAATTCGATTGGAATTGGTTGGAAAATTTACAAACGTATTTCATTTATTAGACTAGTACGACTTTCTTTTTTACATTTGAAGAAAAAAACGCTATGAAAAAAATACCTCTTCAAAACAAACATTTTCATGAATTCTTGTTTTAAAACGGGTAATGTATACCGATCTTTCAAAAAGCAGCAACATTTTTCAATCCACGAGTAAGTAATCCTTTAAATGGTAACCTTGATAAAAATAACCCGTTATTTATTTACGAACCAAACCCTTTCCGTTACTTACACGGAGGGGCAAAAAGCTATGTTGACCCTGACTCATCCTCCTTAATCTTTTGGGGTAGGTCCTCCAAAAAGATCCTCCAAGGAGAGAAAAACGAGGGACTGGGAAAACAAAAGCATCACACTCGATTTCACTTTCAAGCTGGTTTTCTTGTAGTATGTGGTGTCCTCGAGCATTGGCGAGAATTTCGGCAAACGTACGTGTCTGGGCTCGACTCCAAAAACTGTTGCGGTCCTGAAAGCTCCGATCCCTGGAGTGCAGAGTAAGAGAAAGAAGGAAAACTCGGGATCACTCCTTCGAGGCCCAAATGCAGGAGAGGGAAAAAGAAAAAATATGCGAGAGCTTTCACGCGACCGGAAGTCCTTGTTGAAAAAAAAGGGTGTCCGGTGGGGAGGACGTGTGTGTTATATGTACACAGCTCTTAAATATCCGACTTGGACCTCTTTGTGCCCACTAGCGTTTGGTCTCGTGTAAAGGTATTTTTGGGGCTACTGTAACAATAAGAAAATTAATTATCATGGTTGTGCCCCAATTCAGAAATAAATTACAAACTTAATATACTTTGGCATATGAATACTGACGCTTTTCAAAGTATTTTTTTTTTTTTTTGATACTGAAGTGTATGGATATTATTTTTCGGTATGGGAATACCCTAGGAAAAAGATAAAAAGTATGAATAATTTTGTAACTTACCATTAGAAATTAAATAAATATCAATATTTTTCATTTATTGAAATTCAAAACAAATGGAGGAATCTTTGAGAGCATGAGAAAATAAGTGGAAAAAAAAATCCCAAATATGCAAAGGACCCCTGCTCCCTCCATCACTGTAAAATTGAATTTCCAAAGAAAACAGTATCGTAAACCAAAATTTCCCTTAAAATGCATTTGAGCAAGAAATCGCATTCAGAATCTTTACACATACCCATAATAGGCCCTCTCGAAACTACCATAGCCTCGGTCGCTGCTGCATCGAAATCTCAATTTCCTTCGCCCCAACCCCTGCTGCCCCTCTCGATACAGAATATATTTATTTTGCAATCTGCATAGTAAGTGGCTCATACCAGCTCCCCGGCTTTGCGCACACAGCCTCCGAGAATCCATAGACGGGCCGACAAAAATTGACATAGATTCGTCGTCCGGCAGCTGTGTTTCCCGGTAAAAGAAGAAAAAAAGCTCTCACTAACCAGCAGCCCCTCAACACCTATGTATGTATGTATATATATATACGGGATCTCCTTGCATCCTCCGAAGCGTTCAAAACGGCCCGTAACTCGGGAAAAAAGTCACGAAAATCAAAAGAAAAATATTATCTCAGCTACACAGAGCCTATACCAGCCACACCCAGCTCGCGCGCTGTCCCTTCCACCCCCCTTCCCTCCTCGACCGTCTCTACCGTCCAAGAAACTTTTCATCGCCGCGTCGAGCCCGTACCCACTTCTTATATATAATTCAGCTGTTTCGCGCTATTATAATAGTGAAAACTCCGAGTGGGCGGACACATCTCGTTAGCCACGTTGACAGGAAAGCGAGCACGGCACTTCTACCCTCCCTTCCTTCCCTTTTCTCGTGAACCGCGAAAAGGCCTTCCGGAGTCTCGAGGATTTGTGTGCCCAAGTTTGCTCGTGGTTAAAAGTTCCGATGTATCGAGACAAAAAGGCCCGAGCGAGCTGCCTTTTGTGCGTAAATTTTAACGAGACTACCCTGGCTTTCTTCGCGATAAAGTTTTGCCGGGGTTTGCCGGTGGGGGTGCCCTATGGAGGTGCGATATGAATACACTCCCTTTTTCGGAGACGACGGCGGGGAGAGTTTTGTTTTAATTAGTGCCTAGTTGGTGTGCCGGAGGATTGTTCACTTTCAATGGAACTTACGCTCTTCTTTCGAGTGTGCCTCAATACTGCATCTGGCGTCTTTTATATATACTTCCGTAAACTCCAAGTTGACATTCCTCCGTACCAAGGGAGTCTTTGCGGGAAAACAGCCACACTTATCTTAGAATCGATTCGAAATTTCACTTTAATTGGATTTTAATAAGGATCATCGTAAAAGCTCACGTGTATAAGGTCAAATGCATCCTCAAAAATGGCCCATGACGTTTAATAACAAGCGTACCACCTTCTATTTACCCATAGCTACGCCATTGTCGCAGTCGTGCATCGTCCATCTCAAATCTGGGGCTCTTTTTCTTTGTTCTACCAAAGCAGAAGCGATCGCACTGATTTTGCGTCTGGACGGTCGGGGGGGGGGGGAAGAAAGGGGGATGCAGCAAAGAAAGAGGGCTGTGGAAGGGAGTGAAAAAAAAAACAGGAAGAGGAGGAGGGAAGGAAGACGGCACACGTTCCTTGACCCTCTCCTTCCTTTTTCTCACTCCTTGTTTTCGCCTCTCGAACGAGGAATGATACCGAGCTCCTTCTAGCTTTTGCTCTTGAAGGAGCTGCAACCGGAAAGAGATCGAGGAAGTCGGTTCTCTCTCTCTCTCCCCATTCTTGTTTTTTGTTCTCTCCGTTTTAGCGATCCCCCTTATTTTTCTTTTCCCTTTCGTACTCGGTTTGCTGCTACTTGGGACACGAGTGAGTGTACGGGAGTACCACCTAATTACTTTGAATTCTCTATTTTTTGGTAGCAAAAATAAAGGAAAGTTGGAAAATTGTCATTTTTATTTGACAAAACCTCATCATTGGCCAACTATGCCGGGCCAATTGAACAAAGTCAAAACCAACCTTTCCTCTCGTAAATATTAACAATCATCAGCAATCTTTTCATGTAAGCTTTGCTCAAGCTGCTCTGTAACACAATATCGCTCAACTCGTCGCTGGTACATTCATCAGCCTCATCAATAAATTCATACAAAGTAAACTTCATAGCCGCAGTGGATTTGATGAAATGGCTGATCGCCTGTTTCATGCATTCTTTTTCAAACTCGGCCTTTGAAAAAAATTCAACATCGCAGTCGAATCTCCTCAGCCACGACATGAACGACTCGTAGTAAAAGTCGAGCAGATCGTCAAGTCTATTTTTTAGAGTATCTTCGTCCAGACTAGTGATCCAGAAGTACATCACGTCTTTGAGCGAGCTCTCATACTGGCTGATCTGAAAATCAATCGTTTTTACATCTATGTCATCTGGTCTACTACTATTTTTCTTGAGAAACAGTAAATTATTTAGGCGTAAATCGCCATGGGTTATGGTAGTCCAGGGCCCGTCTATGCTGTTGCAATTCTGGAAGTAGAACTCTATTTTCGAGAGGTACTGCTCGAGCTTGGGTTCGTTCATCAGTGCCTCGTAGTGGTTGCGAAAAATGTTTTCCAAAACCAAAACTTTTAAGCCACTATTCTTTACTTGACTGATGATTTTTTCAAAGTCACCCGGTCGCTTTTGCCTCATTGCAATGCCAAGAGCGTGATATCGGCTCAATGCGGATAGAGTTGTTTTGGCGTGCTTGAAATCCAAGCCTGAAATGATTTATCATATCTGATTATTGTGTAATATTGGATGTTACGAGAATTATCATGAAATTTTTTTTCATTCGATGACTGTCTTAAGCTTGCATAATTAAAAATAACAATGTTCTATTGAAACCGTATCACATATCTTGATAGTCTGTTTTAATGATCGTTTGACTACTATTGAGCAAATATCGGTCGATCAACAGGAAACTTAATAAAGACGTTTAGCAGTTTTTAATGATTCAGTGCAATCGTGTGCTATCGTATAATGCAATAAAATTTGTTTAACTGAATTGTCATTATAATTAAAATTGTTTCATTTTTGAGAAAAATGTACAAAACAAAGTAAAGTGCTAATTTTAAGGGGTTGATCTTTCAACCAGTTAAATAACTGATTAAAATTGAATAAAAGTTACGAGACTTTATTGCTTTTTATTATGTTTATTTCTAGATAACCAAAAAAGTTATAAAAAAAAATTATTCTGAATGTAGATAAAGTAAAAAAAACCAATTGAAAAAAACAAGATTGAATAACAGTATTGTGAGAAAAAAACTTTTGGTCCAATACCACCGTTTATGCATTGACGTCATTTTACTCGCTTTAACGTAGTTTAAATTGAAAAAAAACCGGTTTCATTTGTCACCTATTGAAGATTTATGGAGAAAAGATTTTTTTTTGTCCAACGCACATGCTGACCAATTTTGGAGGGTTATTTTATTATTGCTTAAAAAATATAATGTTTAGATTGAGGAACATATACTGGCATGGATGTAAAGTTAAGGCTGTTTTATGGAGGTTGTTGTTCAGGTAAACAGGGTAGTAGCATTCTTTGATTGGTCATGAACACTGCTATTATTATAGAATAAAACAACAACTTGATGAAATGGTGCAACACAACTTAAAAGAAGTAATTTGATGTGCTGAAAGATGACTAGTTAATGAAAGTGTTGATGTTGTAATTTAATAATGATACGATACACATACGCAACTCAATACTTCAAATTTCGAATATTATGCGTGAAATATTTATGGCACCACCACCACTAATCGGGGTATCATTCCAAAATTTTATTCTGTTGATAACACTTGGAAGTCTGCATTTTCCGCAAGATAATAGCCTTAAAACATATGTACCAGCCACAGCCATAACAAGTGCATTATACAAGCTAATGTTTAATTAGTTATAACTTATATTTTTTATAACCATCAGTCAATCTTACTCAATTTCTAATGACAAGGTACAGGTCGTCGAATGTAATTTTAACCATGATATGTATTTTTAAATCCACAGCACAAAAATTCTCGAAAATTAGTACATGAAACTAGTAGGAAAAAATTTTCTGATAAAAATGTCCTAATGGTTATAAATTTAGTATTATTCATTTTGGACACTTATCAAAATACGATACGTGCATTATGTTGTTTCGTTAAGACTTTTGATGTATTGTCATTTTTAAATAAGACCTTTTTAACCTTTAGAAATATCCTCCTTAAGAAGAAATTGACAAACAACAATATTTCACGTATTGAAATCATCTTATTTTAATTGACTTGTCACCAAAAATAGTATCAAAACATGCATCAAAGTGTGTGGTAATCAAACAAATTAAATTATACTAATAATTAGGAATAATTTAACACGTACCTGATGATCTATCGCACATGTAGTATCCGTGAGAGTTCAAATTCTCAAGCAACAATAAAGCATTTGCATCGACCACATCAGGATTTTCTTCACGCGAATACTGATGGCCATAATATTTTGGGGTAATATCAATAATCTCATTCCCTTTGATCCCCAATTCTTTCTCCAGGTTCTGGTATGCCGGAATCAAATCAGTGTATATAAAAACTTCCCTTTTTAAGATCACTTGAGGTTCAAAAAAAATATCCAGCATATTTATCCTTTTCATTATTAAATGCAGACTCTCATCTTTGTCACCTTCATCCCTATGGATCGTCACATCTACTTTCGCTAATATTCCGGAATAGCTCTCGCCCGGAATCAAGAATGATTGTGCTGAAAAATGCACTACTTCTAGCTTGTCGCTTTTCAACCCCTTCTGCAAGACGGACGTCAAATCTTTAACGTCGATTATCTCTTTTTTGCCATTGACTGTCTGGTTTCCTTCTACTTCTGACGCTTTAAAAGGAAAAGAATTTTCGTTTACTCAATAGTTAAATTTATAGATTTCCATATTGCTTCAAAGTACTGAAAATCATCAACTCTACGTTTTTTTTTTTAATACACAAACTCTTTTCTTGATAACTACTAACCTGAAGACATTTCAAACCGGCAACCAAAACTTTCACACGTACAGCAAAACGCTCTTGATACGACAGCTTGAAATGATTCAATGAAAATGTTGTTTTCTGCTAACGAAAGATTGACCTGCTCGAATTACGAAGCTTTTATAGTTGTTTACGAAGAGATTAACTGCCATCAGACGTATTGAAGCATTGTTATCACTGAAACACCGAGATGCTCCTTATCTGGCGAATAATCACTAAATTTAGTTCAACCTACTCCATTCATCGTATTTTGTAATCCCAACATATCAGATGGGAACCGAAAAGGCATTTTAATGATTTTCATCAATTCAAGCCTTTGAAGCCTACTTGTCGCAAAGGAAATTTCTCCCATCAGTTGCTTCGAGCGTCTCCATTATCCGGTCTTTGCCCCTGAGGCTGCGCGCATACAGCTGAGGTCCATGCAGGTATACGTATATACCCACACAAAAGTACAATCGTTGCACGCACGATTCTGTACAGCTATGCAAGCTCGAGCGTTCTATATGCCGTATAAACGCCCGCACGTGGGTGCAACTTGCCCGAGTACACATTGTACGCATTGCACGCGCGAAATACGGTCTCTGAATTCTCGCACAAAGCGATTCGATTGTTCCGACGTACGGTTGGATGTATGTGATGTGTGTGCTTGATGTTGGATGTAGGCGTACACGTGTATATATATATCCATGGCGGCAATATAGTTGTAGTACATGAGGAGAAACACAGGGAGTGAGAGAAATGATAAACGGGTCGCTTTCCTTGATAAAACGGTCTGAATTTGGTACGTTTGATATTCGATTGATTCCACGTGCGTAGAATCATCACAATATTTAGTGATTAGAACGAATCCTTGTTAAAAACTATATTATTAATTATTACTTTTGGATGAATCCCAACAAGTAGAGTTTAGTAATATTTTATTGACAAGTAGAACAATACAGGGGCCATTTTTGGATAATTTGTTCGAACGGTACCGAAAACATTTGAAATTTTATGTATATTATAGAATAATAAATTTTTTTATTAATTCTTCTAAACATTCAAAGTATCTGCTGATACTTTTTTTTACTGTTAATTTTCATCTAATTAAAGTAAACATTGTTTTATGTATGTATTACTATTTGAATTCCAACTTGTAAGAAATCTAAAAGTGATTCTTAGTCCCAAGAAGGAACAGACATCTAGGAGAGTTGTTCACTAAAAAGTAGGAACATGCATATCCCAATTTGCGATTATCTTGCTATACTATGGCTTTTCCTCTCTTAAAGAGATGTGCTTCGGTAGAAGCCCCTTATCAATAACCCATCGATTACACCCCCTTCATTCCACTAAACCTACAAAAAATTCGAGATGCATTAAATTAAAATTCGTTTGGTCTCAAGATTTTAAAAATTTTTTAAAAACTTTTCATAGTATGACTCGTACAGATATTAGCCGTCCAAACGCCTCGTAAAAACGTTGGAAAACGATCATTTTCTACTTACGCCCCCTTTGCGTAATATTTACCAAGTAACCGAGCCCCAGTGACAAATTCCCGAGCATATACCCACGCGTACAAGCACATCTGTCCCCACAGCTTACATAAAACCACTTTTTTCCTCCGTGAAAAAAAAAAAAAATCGTCCCAACCTCTTCGTCCACACCCACAACCAGTTCGTGTCCTATTCACGCGTGTTGTATAGATCGGCACCTCTAGCTTAGTGCACGGCTCCTCTGCTTCCGTAAAACGCCCAAACATCAGGGGTCCAGCAACACAACCCACAGAGCACATCGGCAGAGAACCGTACAGTGAACGTACGATGCATACAGCTCGGAGGGCGTACAAGTATAAAAGCGAGAAGGGCCTCGAAGCGAGAGTTATATGTCGTTTCCCCCCGACCCTCCTTTAGTTCGGCCGGCAACGTGTGCCCCAAATTAGTTGCAGACGTTCTCTCATTTATAATGCTGCCGCCCATTATGTTGCGTTCACAGCCGCAGCGGTACAATTGCCATTGTGCGTCCACGGACGCGTGTATAATATACGCGTGTATATTATATAGGTGGTATAAACGTGTGTATACAGGTACACGTACGCGGGGAGGGTGGCATTTTCGACGAATTTCTACGGAAAGAGCACGTATATACATAGCGCACGTGCCTCGGGAAGACGCGCCACGCCTGTCGCGATGCGATTGCGGTATATTACGGAGAAATGATGGAGGCATTGCTTGCACACGTATTCTTTCGATATGCGGAAAATTTGGCGGGCCGCATTGAACGACCGCGATAAGGGGGAACGAGGGAATGTCAAATGGCCCGGGATTAACGGGAGCGTGAGTACCGATTACTCTCTCTTGTGTGTAGTGGTACACGAGATCCTCGATATTGATTGTATGTATTTTTCCTCCCCCCTGGTCTTATTCTCGCGTGGGGGATTCTGTGGTCCATAATGTTACTGCGCTATGTTATATCGCTTCTGTAGTGGGTCCTTCGTATAAATGTGTCCATATTTGGTCTCTTCCTCGATTCGATTTGCTCTCTCGCATTAGTCGAGGTGCTCGCGCGTGAAGCCTGTAAATTGCATTTTTCCATGTCAATATAACACAAGGAGTGATCATAATTAATGACAATATCGTGAAGTAATTTATTTATTACTTGACAGAGTAAAGTGCTGAACTTATCAACGCTATACTATCCGGGGACAGAAGGAATTTTACAACTTCAGGGTAATTTTTACCATGTAAATTTTTCATGATGCCATGCATCTATACGTTTACCTTAAAATTATGGTGATGGCAAAAAAATGAAATAATATTCTTCAATTCCACGTATTGTGTGCGCAACAGCATTTGCCATCTATATAAATTAATTGGTCGAAATCTAATAAATTTTCCATCTACAGAAACTAATTGGCCAGAATCTAATAAATTTGGTCACAAAGTTGCAAACAACAACTACTGAAATTGGGCACGTTTGGTCTCACCATTTGTTTCCATCCCAGTTTAAAATGGCCCCCAAAGTCAGCAATAGCCCAAAGCACGCCAAACAATGCTTGTGCACACATAGAATCAGCTCGGCTTCAGCACAACCGTATAAACGTTCAATTTGGACTTTTCAGCCCTTCTTTCCCATTACACGTGAGCACTCACTCGGATATACCCATCGTCGCACGAATATACCTTTGTACGGGTACGTTGTGTGTGGAAGCAAATGATAAAGGCGACGCGTGCCCGTCGAAAGTCCACATATGTGCCGATATTCTTGGAAATAGTAAAGAGAAACAGAGAGAGAGAGAGAGAGAGACCGGACGCGTGGGAGACGTCGAGATTCACGTGCCTTCTCATCCTTCCCCTTTTCATTTGTCCCGCATGCTCCATTCGGGCTCAATGTTGTTTGAAATAAATTTGACTTTACAACACCCCGTGAATCCTATGAGTGAAAAATTGGGTTGACATCACTAATTTAGAGATTCTATGACGTTTTATTCTGCTATTGAGGACGAAAATGTAGCCTTTCTCACGGTTCGTTCGATTTAATTTTACTCTCCTTTTTTAAGTAATTTATCAATGTATTTATCTACATACGAGCTCTTTCTTTTTATGCTGAAGTAATGTATGCAGCACAATATTATCAAAGTTCATTACTCATTTGTAATAAGTCTCAGACTTTAAAAACTCAGCTTGGATTAAATCATTTGAGTGTCAACGTCTACCCCTGAATTTATGGATGAATAGGCTGATAATTTTTGTATGGTAATAATAATAAGTATTGCTTCATTTTTTTGTGATAACTAGTGCAGTAAATCGTTACTGTGTTCGGTCTTGGAGGGAAATTATTCGTTGAGACACCAAAGGCGATCGTTGACCCGGAATCGTATTCATGTTAAATTCATATTTTAGTCAAGGGGCTAATAATAAAACCTTATTAATCCTTCATCCGAATTAGAATTAACTTCCATTTTGACCGAAATAAGTGAGGCCAAGCTGGCACTAAAGAAGCCCAAGTTTGGAAAAGTCCCATTGGTGCAGAGCTTAATAAACTTTCTCCAAATGTAAACTTTCACGAGGATTGTAAATCATTACGCAGGAACTTGTAATACTATAAATTACTTTAGTAGTGGGCACCAACGGTAGTTATATTTGCCCGTTAATTTTTTAAAAAATAAACAAAAAAATGTATGATACGAGAATGAAGAGTGCGAAACCGTAAGGAATCAGGAGCGTAGCCTAAATTATCCAGATAATCTGACTGCTTCTCGATATATCCGTGAATGTTTTTCGTTACAGTTTCAACCAAGAATTCTTCGAGTATACTAACGATGAGAATGAAAAAGGATATCCTTGAATTTCAAAGGACACCGTTGGTGTAAGGCCCGGTTTCAATTTCGAGGAGAGAGACCGACACTCGTGCACATCGGGGGGAAAAAAGGACGAGACGCCTCGTTGCCCCGTTTTTGTTTTCTCAGGCGCAAAGCGCGTGTTCCTCGCTCGCATTTTCCGACTCGCAAGAAGTCAAAGTGCGCGCGAAACAGGATAGGTCACGCTCCTCTCACAAAGGAGTGGGCTGCATTTTAATAATCCTTGCCCAAGTCTGGCACGCACGTGCGTAAACACAGGTGGTTGCCCGCGGAGAAAGACAACGAGGAGGGAGCGAGAGGGGCCTACGGGGTGATTATTGCGGAGATGCGTCGTTAGAAAAGAGGAGCCGGAAAGGTGCAGCGCGTAATACACGCGTCCGTGTCCTATGTAGGTGTGTACTCGGTGCCAGAGTGAATTTTCCCTGGAAATCGCACGGGCAAACATACGGAAGTCACGAGATTTTTCTTTCGTTGTCGTTTATGTTTGCACCCCCCCCCCCCCTCGTGTCTCTTGTTACTGTTGACTCGTATTTATGGGCCGCCGCTCGTGTATAGACATGTATTTGCGAGGTACCGAATGGTACAACGACGACGACCGGCAAACAAAAATTGAAGAGCGGAGATTGAATTTTGGAGTTTCCCGAGTTTTCAGCCCAAGTCTGCGTACCTATGCATTGTGTCATACGAGTACGGAGATTATTGTTGGCGAGACATATTGCAGCGAGCGCGTTTGTTTGTTTGCTTGCTGAACATTTTAAATTCAAAGCCTGACGACGCTCGCAACGAAGCTTTTTTTTTCTCTTTCTTACTCGTGAATAAGGGGTTCTTCTCGCGAGACCTGTTTTATGATTACACAAAAATTCTTTTATTTAAGATGAAACTCCCTGTCGAAATTGTTTGGAAAGATTTTTGTTGCAAATGGAAAACTTTCAATGAAAAAGTTTGAATCAAATTTCATTATTCCAATGATTTTAAATGTTTAAAGTGGAATAGTGGAAGCCATAATATAACGAGAGTTACGAGTCCAAGTAACGAACAAACCATAAATGTCCCACGGAAAAACTTTTTCATCCAAAAGTCATTGATAATTTCCAACTGTTGCTCATAAAATTTCCACGGAGAACTTTTGTCCATATTAAAGTAGTTCCGAAGATTCCGAACTAAAGTAAGGAGCGAATCAAAGTTTATTACCCAAAGCCTCTGTAACTCTTCAATTCGTTATATATTATAATCTGCTCCTTAAAATATTCACGTTTTCATCCCAAAGAGCCATCCGATTATACCCTTCCGACAAAAGTTCCGAGCCCATAAAAAATGCACACCACAAAGGAAAATACCCCACAAAAGTCGGGATATCATCAAGCGACAAAGCAACCCTCCATTAGCACCACAAAATCGTATATTTGCAGAGCAGAATAGGTACCACGGGAGGGATAAGAAGGAGAAGAAACGGGGCCGTAAAGATCTGTTTACCCCCACAGACACATCACCCCCGTATGGTATTAAAATCGGAGCACGAACAAAACTGATCTCTGGAAAGCTCCAAATTGCGGAAGCAAACAGGCCGAACGAACGAGCTCAAAGCCGGTCCTCCGGCCCATTTTCTCTGGCTCGTTAACCCTCTGCGTCGAGATCCCACCAGCGTTTGCCCGCAAGCCACGCGCGTGCATACCTTGGCACCCAAAGCCCGGGGGTCAAAGTCTCTTATTTTCCGAGAGATGAGGCCTGGTGCGTGCTACAATATGCGTTTTAGAACCCCATGCCTACGTTTGCCCAGCAAAGGAACGCACCTGTTCTCTCTCTCTCTCTCCCTCTCAACCCTCCTTTGAGCAAAGGTAGCATTAGACCCTCTCTCTGTTGGGTTCGTTGTTTGCCTTGATGAGTTGGCTAATTAGAGTTGTAAACGGCATTACGAGGACCGTAAAAGGTGCATTCTCGGGCTAAATAATCTGTAAATAAATTGGGCTGTACGCTGCCAATAAAGGTTTTCCACATTATCCATTAGAGGATAAAAATTACGCATTTAATCCAGATATCAGTGAATCATCTCTGTATATGACCTCAATAAGCTGTAAAGACATTACAAAAATATCCTCGTGGTGGAAACTGGAAGACGATCCCTGTTATCCTTGAAAAATTTAATAAACCCTGGAATATGATAGAAAAAAAGCTAGCTTCCCAGCTGGCGTGTATAGGACCCTCTAACGACTTGCATACAACTGCGAGTTACATCATCTTCCATTCTGTCGAGCAGCTATGTATAGGGATTTTCTTCGGAATTTTCCATTCAACAAGGGATTTTCAGGTCAAACTTTCTTGTAACGAGCATTCCACAACTTTCTCGAGATGCTGGAGATTCGAGGTAGAAAAAAAAAGCAACGAAAAAGTCGAGGTACATTGAGTCAGTAGGAGATAAGGGCAGCGAGTTTTTGCACACCTGATGTTTAATAGTAGAGTGGCAGACCTACGGCAGAGATAAGGAGCGTAGACGCTGGAATTGAAAGGAACGCCAGGAGAGCAGAGGGATTAAATAAGCAGGAAGGAGGCACAAAGAATAACGAATGCAAATGAGGAGACGCTCCGCAAGCCGGGCTGTCTCTCCTTCTTTCCTCATCGTCTCTCCGCGAGTGTGTTATTAGACAGGAGGAAACTGCACGGCTGCCGAGAAGAGTCGGAATGAAAGGGTAAGGGACTCGCGAGCGTCTCCTCCTCGGGGATGGTTTATTATGTGACGCTAAGTAGAACGAAGCCGCCGGAAAATGTTGTAATTAGGAAGCACGAAGGTGCACCTTCTCTCACTCTCTCTCTTTTTCCGTGTTTTTCTCTTAGTCTCGCGTGCACCAAAAGAGCCTCTCTCTCTCTCTCTCGTGTACGCACAAAAAGACTTTTGTACGGCGCTAAGTACAAGGTTTTGCGGCAGCACATAGACGCCGCCAGTTAATTAGTGTTGAGCAAATAACTTTTTTCCATGCGCGTACACATGTAGCTGAAAGGGCGCATAGTGTATATTATAAGAGTCGCTGTGCCGGTCTTTGAAATGCCACGGTAAATAATGTAGGTATACACGCGTTTTTTACTGCCAAGTTGTTTTTTTCCTGTTTTACTTTTCCTTACTGGTTTGTTGGCGGGATATCGTACATTAAATGTGAAATAATCGCGTGTGCCTTATTATAATAATTGAATTTCGTTTGATTCCAAAGGATTCCCAATTGAATCCCCGTATTTGCCACTTCCTCGACCTTGAAGACAAAAAAAGGTAATTGGACATGCATTTCAACTGAAGGTGCGTAAAAAATCTATGCCGATTCTACTTTAATCTAAAAATTTCTTGTGCACATTGCAGCGAAATAGCCTGCACAGTGCAGTCATCCACCTCGAATGTAAGAGTGAGCTGGCGTGCGTGCGGGCCGGTTAAAATGTACATAACGTTGCGGGGCTACCTTTTGCTGCAGGATATTATACCTCGGGAGTGCGTTCGCGCGTTTCTTTTTACTTTCAGCGGCTCTTTTTTCTTGTTCTGATGGTTTTCGAGGCCCTTGGGGCCACCACCGGCATTATACACCAAGTGCTCCTTCTCCTCTCCTTTTCTTTCCGTTTCGTCATTATTCCTGCACTTAACCATCGGCAGCTGTTACTCTCCCGCTCGCACTTTACTCCCTGCCGAATCGTATGTTGGTATAAAGCGCATTCCTTAGTGTTACGGGTGTTCCTCTGTAGGAGGAAAGGTACCGGGATGTTTTTTTCTTTTTTTTTTTTTTTTTTTTTTGAGAGAGAGGAATTTGCTTATCGGAAGCTGGGATCAAATTGTGTCTGAGCAGGTAGCGAGTGCTTTGCAGGCAGGTTGTGGTGAATTCAAAAGTGATCGTTGGTGAGCGGGATTTACATTAAATGAGAATTTTTATTCAAACGCATATGAGTCCGATTACAAGTTGACATCAATTATGTAAATTGACCAAAAAATATTGAAAATTGACTCTTTCCTATGTGTGACAATTGTCCGTTAACGGTCTTAAGAGAACTAAATTAAACTTTAGAGGTTTTGGAGCGAAGCTATCAAAAAATACAGAATTTAGAAAAGAATAGCGTGACTTGTTTTATAAAATTTTAACTTCCGCGTGTAAGTTTACGTTAAAAGGAATGTAATCAACTGTTCAACTCCAAAAAACCCTCATTTATAATAAATGCCGAGTTTCTGAAAGATAATGCAAAGTCATTAATACAGGAAAAATGTAAAAGTGCAAAAGAGAAATTTTCCTCTCTTCGGAGAATTCGCATCTGATAGACATCTCTCCGCCTCCATATAATGAGCTAAGAAATAGCAGCTAATCTCATAAACTAATTACCACATGCGTGAGCTAAAATCTTCAATTAGTCATCGGCAAATTTCTCTCTCTCCTCATTTTCACATAATCATTAATTTTCCTTACCCCCTTTCCTGCAGGATATTATTATCTTTCACTGGTTCTCAACACCACCGGCTCTCTTCTTGTGATATTCAGAATTCCCATTATCGACTCTCGTTCGTCTTTTTCTAAAAAAAAAAAAAAAGGTGCGCGCAAAATAATTACAACACGTGCCTTTCAAAGCGCTCGATCAATCATTCGGCTCTCCTCGCGCGGTACATTGAGCTTCCCCCTCCCCCTTACTTATATACATTCCCGGTGCGCATCCTCGAAGCTCCGTCGATGTTATCGAGTGAAGGAGACACCGTATACGCTAAAAAAGTACACGTACGCATATATTATACACGTGCAGTCCCTCTGCCTCTTCTTTTCCTTCTAGGCACGGGTAATTTTTGCTGATCTCGGGGGGTCGCCGTGGTATCTTCCATCTCGGTGCGTGCATGAGGCTCCATTAGCGACGGGTGAACTGTCGAGCGGCAGCTCTTCTTCTGAAAGGACTTTTTTATTTGTCCGTGCAGTGTTTTAAAATTTTTTTTTTTTTTTTTTTTTGTGGGAACAGGTATTATTTTTGGCTATGCTTGGACTTGCATTATTTTTGGATGTTCCACTTTTTACTTTGAGTCGAATTAATAAAAATATGCCAATGAAAAGCAGTATGCTCATGAAACTTACAGAATGTCGTGCGCTGTACGAATTTCTTGCTGTTTGAGGAAAAAAAATGAGTAAGGATTTCAAGAAAAAATTTTTTTTAACCATCAGTCTACTCGTTGGATCAATAAGTAAAGAATAATTAAACTTGATATCGCAATAAACCACGATGATTCATAATTTCGGTTCTTTTTAAAAATGATTTTTAAGCTTGTGCTATTTTGTATAGTGACTTTTTTCTTTGGATTGCAATGAACGTCAAGAATCACATACTTGGACTTATATTGCAATCATGTCTGTATACCGATAAATAGTTTGATATCCGAACCTTTATGTGGCAGTGAGTACGAGGGCCATAACGACACTATGACAGACTGTAAGATGTATCGTTAAACTCATGAATAACAATAACGTAAATTGTAAAAAATAGTTACAATGATATGAAAAAAGTACACCTATAGTGGTAAAATAAAAAAACTTTTATTACTTGGCTCATAAATCTACCCGAATGACGTTCTCAATCATACCCCCGACTGGCTTCTTAACAAACTGTTCCAATCAGGGAAATGAAAATTCACCGAGACGCGGAAAAGTAAACAAAGTGGCTCGTTTTCCGCCGCGAAAACAGAAATCACCGACGATACATTTTTCAAGCGTAGCGGTGCAACACGGCATCAGAGCCGCAGTGTATGTATATACGTATACATCAGCCTCAAGCTCCGAGGCCGCGGCGAAAACAAGATTATAACACTACATTAAGCGCGAGAGCGAGCAAGCGGGAGGGAATGGACGTAAACTTCTTTCCGCTCGCCATTCAGCAAATGAACCCATTCGGCTGCCAGTGCGCTCACCCACACTCTTGCACAAACAGACGCACAGAAAGAGAGGTAAAACGTGGAGGAAAAACATCCTATACGTACACACATGAGCAAAAACACGCATATATACATTACGTGCATCCTCGACAGGACGCGTGTATCGTTACCCTCCTGGACTATGTACATTATGCACTGTACGTCCGTCTGGGCGCCAACTATAGTTCCATGCCACCTTCACTAGTAGTAATAGAATCTACGCCAGAGGCTTTAACAAAAAAAAAAAAAGATAAATGAGAAAAACAAGTAGTACGAGTCAATGCATACTTCTGTGTATTTTAACTATTGGAGGCGACGTAGACTTTGGAAGATACAGTTTTGAGAGACAACCAACATGTGACTAAATGGTGGGGAAGGGTAATAAGATTGGACTGATTTGAGGAGCTTTCCTTCTGTTGATCTTCTTCATGAGTGCATGAAATTTCATGAATGTCCCTATTAGGGAACTTGTCACTGTCAGTTTTCCACAAACATAGTTCTAATATGTGATTGCTCTTGAAATTTATTCTTAATCTACAATTTTGACGAGTAAACTTTTCCGTGATGATAAAAATACAATGTCAGACGAGGAAAATTGTCGCTGTTCCTCAATGTTCATGGATTACGTTTAAATATTGTCTTAAAAGTGGCCTTGTTTCCTCGTCCGATGCAAGTTGAAGCAAACATGTTTGTTAAGCTCGACAAAAGTGGATTACTTTGGTGCTTGAAATGTCACCCTGCATTTCTGCAAACTCGTACAGCATAGGCACACGAAACAGCGAGAGCTGTGGGAGATATCAGATAAACATACATACACACACACACATACGTGCACGTCTCCAGCGTATGAATCACGAAATCTGATAAGCCAAAATAACTCGCCAAAGTTCTTGTTCTTCGCTGGTGCAAAGTTTAGCAGCCTCCTCTTTTTCCCGTACACGGATGCCCACCGAAAACTAATACCAAGCGCACTCTGCATCATCGTTTCCAATTTACCTAACTTTTCGGAAATTACCCCACGCGCTCAACTTTTCCGCTACTATTTCGCTCTCGCGCCCGCCTTAACGAGCTCGCATTGCCCCCCGTTGCTGACGTTATAAGCGCGAACTTCACTTATCATCCCTACTTTCCGGGACGTTTTCGTTGCCACCACCCCCCCAACTCCAGGTAGGTATTACAAATTTGAAATTTAACTTGCGAAAATGTTTCATTACGATATTATCGCTGTCTAACAACCAGTAATGAGCTGCCTCCTCCTTGACTGAAACGACGACGATGATATTGCTTCAAAAGACCTTTTTTCGTTCTCGGTCAAATTGAAAATTACACCCAGCGCCGTCAGACCTGGGAATTGATAATAAAAGCACGTATAGATTGTTACGGATGAAAATCCAGCCCCACGCCGAATTATTCAGCGTACGGGAAATAAAAAAAGGGCGGGGAGGGGCAAAAGCCAATACCCGAGGGGACTGAAAACGCCGTCGCCAAAGTGAATTCGGGGTCGAGGCGACCGGAGTTCTTAAATAATAAAGAAATACGGGGTTTCTTGAGGGGGGGGGGGGTTAAGGTAGCAGCAGCGGTGTAGTTCCGGCTTTGGCTGCACACATGTATCCCCCAACTGGATGGTCGTACGGGAGCTCGAGTAAACCTCCTCGCAAACAGTGTACGTAGGCTACGCGCGCGAACTAAATTCCGAGGATCGCACATGCCGTCCGTAATTCTACCCCGAGACACATGTGTTCTCGTGCTCGGGTGGTGTATACTATACGCTCTCTACTGGTGCATCGCTTGGATTTTCTCGATGTTACAGGTGTATATAGAAAACCGTAGGATTTATACACATGTACTTACCTGAGCGGATGGGTATAAGTTGCACGTATATACCATCCAGAGTCGCTCTATATAAAATATCGACGAGTGCGGTCTCTCCGTGGCGGCTCTGTACGCCGCTGGAATACAGATGTTGACTTTGCATGTTTAATGGGCTTGAAGGGATTAAGGGATTTGGAGGCAATTCACGGCTCACGCGGATCAAAACGAGCTCTGTTGCTCATCTCTGGCGTTTTAATTCGAGTTTAAGGACGTGTGTTCTCATTGTGAAAGATCGATTTACGGTACTGTCTTCTCACGTGTTTGCCATTGGTATTTTCATCATTTGAAGAAGAATTACCGAAAATATCTTATTTACAAGAAAAATTTAAGCAATTTTTTCGCTGTATCCGTATAAAAATCTCTTATGGACTGGCAAAAGGATTCTACCAGCTATCAATTTTTGAAAAATGATGCTGGACTGCATGAAAGCTTTAAAATAAGGCAGAGCAACTCGCGGTGCTTTGTGAATCAACGTTAACTCCGGGCTCTTTGTACTCGTCAGCACAGACGCGTGAGTCTGAATCACGCACATGTCGCGGATGCGATAAGGCGGACAATGATACGGACCCTCTTGTTTATCCTTCGTGCATTTGGTATATCTGACTTTATCAGAGCACGTGATGATAGGAAAGAAGTGTATTTTTTTTTTTTTTTTTTTAAGTAAGTTTTTTCAAGTTTGAAGTTGGACAGACTCGTTTCTTTTGAATTGATAGGAAATTGGCTGTGCAAATGATGAGTTATTCGTATAATTCTTTAAAAAGCTTTTGAGAGTTGGGTTTTCGGTTTGTTTCTGGTTTGACAATGCATACATGTACCAGTTTCTTACAAGGTAACTCAAGTGACATTTTTTTTTTAAAATACTAAAATTTGTCAAAAAATGTGATTTTCTCCATTGTTTAATAATGTTCCTCTACGCCAGTCTTACGATCGAAGTTATAAAATTCTAATGGAAACAAATGTCTACCTCTTGGACACAAAGCTCTGGCAAGTCACGATTTTTTAAATTTTGATCGTTTTCAATGAACCAAAGCAGCTCAGCCACATATTTGATTTTATTTCCATCAATTCTACTTTGTACTGCACAAACTGAATGACGCATGACCACTGGGGTATTCAACGAAAACCAATCAATCAATGTTACCTCTCCGCCATTTCACGATCATTATTTATCTTTCTCGTTTTTTTTTTTTTTTTTTTTTTTTTTTTTGCAATTCTTGATTTCTGTTGTGCACCCCTGATACCATACATTCGTGCACCGTTGTAATCTTTTTACAGATAAAAGTTTTATATTTAATAAAAAAAAAAAAATGTATAACAAACTCCCTTTATTTTGCATACACAAAGACTTTTCTTTTTTATACGTCACAGTGCATCATGTACAGGAGATATTGCTATACTTGAGGTACATAAGCTTTTGTTACTAAAATTTTTTGTATATTGTTACCAAATTATTAGTGACTGCTATACTTACATGGATGAATCAAAAGTGTACCTTATTTGTAAGTAATATTTTACAGTCACTCTTCTTATCCAATACGATAACTTCTTAACGATCCTTTTTTTTTTGTTGCAGAAGCTTATGTATAACTAACCTACTCAACGGTATATATTTATAAAATCTTTCGTGCTAATATACCGCTGTCACTGGTCCTGTATGGCGTGAGTCTTTTCTTAAGAACTGATTCCACCGTTGCATCCTCCGACTTCAGCGAGAAGCAAAACGCGTAGGAGAGCAGTAGAGTAGTAGCGTAAGAAGTAGAAGAAGAAGAGAGAGAAAAAAAAAGTCCAAAAAGAAGCAGCCCGTAGAAGCTTACATTGGCTAAAGCTCCCGGGTTTTGCTTTCCCAGAGACGTGCTTCTATACGTGTATGGCTTTTCGGCACCAAAGTGTGTACAGTTTGCGGCTTGATAATATTTGCTACGCACAACTGTTTATTCGTTCATCGTTTTAGCGCAAAGTAAAGTAATTTGTTTTCTTATAATAAATGCCATAAGTTTCCTTAAAAAAAACAAAATTTTACTAGTCCTTTTTGCATCCACGAAAGTTATTCCCGTCAATTTTATTATTCGGCTCCAAAGTACGGGAAGGTATTTGTTTTTTTATTTTTCAATACAGATCAATTCTTGCGGGTGGTTCAATGCATCTTCGTATCCCAGGGGGGCTACTGCATCCTCGTTGTTTCCCTAACACCAACCATCTATATACCCTCCAACAGCTGTTCTTTTGTATAGATTTCCGCTAACACCTCGCCACATTTTCGTTTCTCTTTTATGCAGTATTATTCTTCACATTTGATCCGGACATTCTCGACTTCGGCATTTTTCACAAACTCAATAATGCATGAATCGAATTGTATGGTATAGATGCTTTTTCTTCAAAAGGTAACTGTATACGAAATCAACCGAGTCCACGGTTGAGGTATGGAATGAAAGAGAAGAAAAAGTTCCAATGTTGTTTGAAAGAGTTGAAAAATTCCTAATCGAGTTGTTCTTACCTCACGGACAAACGAAAAATTTCCAAGGCAGGGCCGAGGAGGGAGGGGGCAAAACTTTTTAGCACCTGGGCTTTTAGCGAAATCTGAATTTAAACGCGCGTGGATTTTCGCATGCTAATGAAAAAGCTTTTAAAAAGCCACGTGGCCCCTTCTGGCGTGCATCGCTTAAAAGGCCAGCGGCACACAGCCATTACGACTTGGAGAGAAGAACTCATCGGCTTATCAATTACGTATATAAATTATATGACGAGGGGCCGAATAAAGGAACAAGAGAGAGAGAGAGAGAGAGAGAGAAAGGACAAATAAAGAATAATATAGATCTGACGTTGCTTCTCAGCGACAATTTCGTACCAAAAAAACATGAGGCAGCGACACTATTATCGTCGTGGCAGTGTATATTCTGTTGATTATTGCTGTGGTAGAAAAAAGGCTCGTGCGATTATAACTTCAGTTTATTGTAGAGCTGATTTCCGTGGGTAAGTGAATAATTCCTGAGATAATTTTATACATGAAAAAATTTTGTAAAAGTCATGAGCTTTTCATAAAAAATGTACTTTAGTCAGACATGAAACACCACGTAAAGGAAAAACAAGAGCGATGTTTGAATGTTACAAGTGACCCAATGCGGTGACCCTCAGCTTTGTACTTAAATTTCACTTTAAATTTCAATGCAAAAAATTAACAATATAAGTTTTGCACCATAGTTAAGGACCTTTTTCTTAATTTTTGTGTGACTGCACGGTTACCAGCTTAAATCAGAATACAACAAATGCAGGCGCAATGTCGCGCATAAGCTGCTTCTGCTGCAACGGAATATCAGATGGAGGGAGTGAGAAAATGCGAAACGCCATTCTCGTATGGAAAAATGGTCCAACCCTGGCAAACGTAGCACCCAAGGGAGGGGATCGGCAGTCTTGGAATATCGAAGAGGTCATCCGCAGTTGCGAATAATGCGATTCTGTAAGAAAAGTGTGGGGAAAAACGAAGCAAAAGAAAAAAAAAAAAAAAGAAAAAAAAATGTGGGGGTCAGACAGGAACAGAAAAGCATGAAAAGACGCGTACATCCGTGGGAGGAGAAAGGGAGCCTCTAAATGGCTACGGATTTTGATCGGCATTAAGCTGTCAAGGGCTACTCCCGGGAGCTCTTCCCGCCCGCCGGCGTCGCACCTAATCCTCCGGATACACGTATACCGAATGCTGCCGTAGGTATATACAGTACTCCCCATTCTCCATTTCTACATGTTCCTCTGTGCACGTCTTCTTTTCTTTCCCTCCTCGCCCACTGCACGGCTTACGTTCGCATGCACTTTTCACCCCGTATGTGTCTCGCCCTGTCCCCGGTATTAGTCCGTATAAAGGGAGAGATTGCAGCTACCGTCTACGCCAAAAAGTACAAAATCGTTGAAACCCAACGTGCAGCACCTGATTCCTTTTTATCTCATTCCTACGAATATAGATTGAACCGTAAACATATACCACCGCAGGTTACCCTGATTTTTTTTTTTTTTTTTTCCTCTCTCCCCACACCCCAAACTCTCGTATACGAGTATCCTTTACGTAACAAAGATGAAACGAGAGCGCACCCCGGCCTAAAAGTCAATATTATCATTCACAACCTATCAATCTTTTTTTTGTTGTTCTTCATCACGCAACGTCACCCTTTTTGTTGCTCTTACCCTCGACTCAGCTACCCCCCCCCTCCCTCGTTCGACTACTCTTTGGAACTCCTTTCTAAATCTCTTCCTCAGCCCTCCCTCCATTCAACCTTCGCTCAAAAGCTCGGTTCGGAGAGGTTGACTCTCCTCTCATGGTACCCATCCTCGCGTTGCTCATCAGGTAGAGAAATCCTGTCAGTGGTGATACTCCCACATATACTTACCATGCGCCAACAAGCTGTGTTTATGCATGTCTTTACCTTTCTTTACCCCTTTTATGGACACATCATCTCATCCCCGTGACTTCCCATGCACACGCATGCCTTTTCCAATACTCTATTCGTATATTATACATATTATGTATACTGTACCCAACTCACGTGTTCCGTTAGTCATCCGATCACAGGCGACATACCATAGTGATGAGAATATATGCGCGAGTGAGTGGAAAAAAAAAAGGTCGGGATGCACTTGGCAGTGCTTTGACTGTAGCGTGCATTTATGCATAATGTGGTAGCATGTACGAAGGGAGCAGTCGAAGCTAACTGCTCCTGCCACGCAATGGGTGCTTTTTAAAGAGCCAGCCCTGTCTCGTCGCTGCTCGCGCGTTGAGTGCGTCTGTTTTACGAGTCCACGCGCGAGTGCATCATAGCCGGGCTGATCTCTGCGGATGTTTGTGTCCTCGTTATGCATAATGTGACCCACGAGGTGTGTATATACGTGTATGAACAGCGTCTATTTGACATGGAAATTCCGAGGGTGTTGATGCGCTACTGTTGCTACTGTACATCACGATGTCATTTCCAGTTGGCAGTGAAACGTAGTAAAGCAGATTATACAAAAATATGTGGTATGCAACGACGAAATTGGAAAAAACAAAGCTTGCTGATGTGAAAAGTCTAAGCGAGAAATTTTTTTCTTAAATTTTGTGTTATGTTTAGTGTTGATGAAACGTGGATTTGATAAATGTATGTATTATTTTACTAAACATTAGATGCAGAGCTTGAAATCCACTCCGAATTTAAAGTTCTAAGATGAAATAAATGATATTTGGAAGCAGTGGGCTTTAGAGATGAAATAAGCTCCAGTACCCACACAAGTCAATTAAAAAACGCAAAATAAAGAAGAAAGTATGGAAATTATCGCTAATGCTCTCCTTGCAACTGCACTCGTTGTCTCCATCCGTTTTCTCACCCCCACGCTACATGTATTTTTTTTTTCTGGAACTTCTCAGAGCCAAAGTGCCCTTCTTCTGCCGAGTCCTCAACCTCCCGCTCTAGCGAAGAATTTCCACGCGAGGGAACATATTCCCTCTTGCCTTGTTCTCCTGAGCTCACCACGCGTGTGGATATTCGTGTACAAGCTCCGTCCCTGCTATCGATTTCTACGATCGACGACGACGACACGACGAAATGGAGAACCGCCGATAATTGGACGAGGTAATAATAACGTGGGACTGTTGCTACTGCCGTTGTTGCGCTGTATGCTCCCCGCGACAATGTCGCAGGAGAACGTCGAGCCTCCTTCTCCCCTACACCCTATCACGGCTCTTTTTTTCTCCTTTCATTCTCGCGATTTTTTTTTTTTTTTCTTCGAAGTAGTTGCAGCAGAGGTCGATACCCAGCTGGCTACCTGTTTTTAGTTTTGAGATCGTTATGGTTGTCGCGTTGTTATTGTACACCACCTATACACAATGTTCCGTTGTTGTGGGATACACTTGTGGGTGGGGGAGTAGGTGGGCCCTTGTAAAATTGTTTCTATTGTTTTGCTTGGTGAGCGTTACATACCATAAGATGACGAGATATTCCTTGCACAGTGTACAGGGATCTGTGAGCTGTGTGTGTGGTTTTTGATGCTGAACTTGTTGCTCATTCGATACGCCATAGGTAGTGTGCTACGATGACAATCGTGATGATGGTAATTACAGTTGTTATTGGAACTTTTTAGTGTTTCTTCTGATATGTACTCAACTTCTCGTACGTGGCAGTCAGGGCATTAATGGTCAAGGAAAAACTGTTTTTACAATAATGTACGAATAGTTCCTCGAAAAGTTCATCCATTGGTAAAATAAATTTGAATAAAGATTTTCATACGTAGCTCTGAAACTGATTTTTCTTCGAACTTAATGTTCTACAATAAGTGAAAAAATGGTGTGATTGTAAAGTTAAGAAAATATTTTTTAACTGTTTATAAATTGTAAAAACAAATTTTCCACAAATTGTCCATTTCGACCTAAAACTTGCTCAAATGAGACGACAGAAAGACAAAGGATTAAAATTTTTTTTCTTCGGTTATGGAGCACTGCTAAAATGGTAGTGCTGACACATACAGTTTCAGTATAACTAAAATGTTATAAACACACTAGCAGTATATACAATGTGATGAATAACTTTAAAGTACCTATGTATCGGATTTTATATCTTTTATTGAAGGTATACGACGGTAAAGGCGTGAGAAAATCCTGACGACATTTGTTCAATTTTCTGAAGAAATTACGTATGCTGCAGCTCAGTAGCCAGTGTGGGTTTGGAAATATGGGAATAATCAAAGGTGATACATCGTGGTTAAAATAATTGTTTCCGCTCCAGTTGCGTGGGAAAACCAGCAGATCTTTAAATCAGTATATTTTAATACATGTAGCTCATCTCGACAAACGGCTTTCACTCACCGAGACCCATGGAGTAAGTTTATCGCGATATCGCCAGCTAATATGTTTGTGTCACCTGTATACATTGTACAATATTTTACATTTTATTTATTCCAACATCATTACAAAATCATCCTAAACACTGTACAATTTGTAGTACAACATAAATGTGTCTTACAAGTATAAAACTGTAGGATATTTAATTACGGTACGTTTGAAAAAGAAAGATTTTTATCGATGCTATTCCTTTATACGCTGATGCTCAAAACCGTCCAAAGTATAGTAAAATAAATGTAGCAGGAGGTGCTTTCGGAGGTAACATTCGATAATAAGGACTGTAGACCGCCTGCTCCCATAAGTGACCCAAATGGTGCAATAACTTGTGGCTTCCTTGACGTTAAGAGGTTGGTCTTCTTCTCCTTTCGACCCTCTCTTTTCTAACCACATCACCCCACGACGACGCCAACGGCAAGGACGAGAAAGCTCTCTCTTCTCTCACCGAACCCCTTCACATGAGTCTTTACCGTTGGTTCTCGCATACTTCCAAAAGCCGCGAGACGACCCACATGCCTAAATATAGATCCCTATAAACCTGACCTCCAATTATAGCCTCTTTGATGCCACCGGGCCACTCCCCTTGATACCCCCCCCCCCCTATGAACTCCCATCGCAAATATTCTCTGACGCACTTGGTTTACGTTCTTCTCTGCTCTGATGTTGTAATTTAGAGCAGTATCGCCAGTGGACCGGTCATTTTGGGAAATTTCAAGCTCCACTCTGGCAGGATGATTATATCGACACCTGACCTTCCTCGAGCGTTAAATGTCTTTGCCAAGACTTTGGCAAATAGGTCACACCTACATGTACGACGGACTATCCCAACTTTAATACTCGTGAGATTGATTGAGCTTTTTTAGAGGTAGGTAAAAGGAAGAAAGATGGCTTTAAATGTGTTGGCAATAAAAAGAAAAAGAAAAAAAAAACGAGTAGCAGATTATCTACGTCCAGTTGGGAGATTTATGCTGTCTACCGGTGGAAACTATCCGTGTCGGGTTTGGTTTGCTCCCTCGT
This sequence comes from Copidosoma floridanum, assembly GCF_036245765.1. Lineage (NCBI taxonomy): Eukaryota > Metazoa > Arthropoda > Insecta > Hymenoptera > Encyrtidae > Copidosoma > Copidosoma floridanum. The sequence continues at coordinate 9,488,978 of NW_028321891.1, forward strand.
TTGATGCCATAAAAATCTAGCTCCATCAATCTGTTCATTAACCCTCCACCGGATTCTCCCCCGCAACTTTTTTCGCGAATCGAATCCAAAGAACCAATATTCGACTCGCCCACCATTCCTCAGCGTTAAAGTCCGCTCAGCACGTCTCTGTGCGCTCCGCAACTTTTTTTTCCCCTCCCCCTCGATGTAGCCACTTTTTCTCGGCCCACACGCCAGCCAGGGAAAATCTCATTTTCTATTTTTCAGTGTCTTCCCGGCTAACTTCTGTATTAAATGGAGAGGCCGAGCTCACGTGCTCCTCTTTCCCCCTTCGGCCCAGTCGATACCCAATCAGCGCGTATCTCTCAACACGCATCTCTGTCCTACAGATGTACACGTGTACGTACGGTGGTTGCTTTTTCTGCCCGCGGATGTGTATTTTTTCACGATTTTTTTCCTCTTAACTCGATTTCGATGAATTCCTTTCGATTGGCTGATGAACCACTGTTTTTACAGATGAATGAACATTCGGTGGATTCGACGCGCCGTGGCTTACAGTTTCAAAGTGATGACGGATACCACCAGATGATCATCTCTCGAGTAAAGAATAATTTTCATTTCTACGTATGAAAATCGACAAGCTTTGCATCACTATCGCAATAAATTGAGTTTGACCGATGTTGCTCGCTTCGTGGGGTACAACGGTCCCCTTAAATCGAACAAGGGGTGCAGGTATCGGTAGTCAATAAGAAACGTATATCACAATGAAAATCACAGCCGAGCCGATCAGGATCGCGTTGACCCAAAGTTTCAAGGGGAATCCTCGCGGAGGTAGCGATAAAAATCTCTCTCGAGCAGATATTCTGCGATCTTGTTACGGCACGAAAACAAGAGAGAGAAAGACCCACACGAGCGAGGTGCAAAAGGAGAACTGCCAATTACGCTGGTAAATTCTGCTCACCTCGCGGGGGAAGAGAGGAGAATAAAAAAAAGGGGGGGGAGGGAGAGACACACGGTATCGTCCAGAGATCGGCTCGACACCTTCGAGCTTCCCCTTGTCCTCTTCTTCTTTACCCATGGCTTTTTCGAGAACAATGCCACTGCGGGCTGAAGATAATCGCGAATAAATTGAAAGTGGTGCCAGGTTACATGCTGCTGGCCGCGCTCATTACACGCCGCGTCACGTGCTCCGCTTGGCTGTACCTTTTTGGCGCTTGTAACATGTAGGCGTTGTCGTTGGCGGTATATATTATACGGTTTTTTTTGCTTTTTGGGGGGATCGTAAGAACGCGCGAGAGGCCAAGATTGAGGGGATCGACTCCGGCACGGAGTTTGGGAAAAAAGTACCACATAATCAGCTATAAATTCGAAAAGACATGTCACACACGCAAACGTTTTTGAGTGCTCGCTATCTTAATGGAAGTCTCTCGTGTTGTAGATAAGCCGTTCGCTTCGATGTTTATCGCGATGGCTCGACGGGATGTCATTTGAACGTACAAATTAACCGGATCAGGGTTTTTTGGATGTGAAACAATTAAAGGACACTAATAACGTAATGACTTGGTTTAACAAACAAAGAGACATGCACTTTTCTGCCCCGTTTCGCTAATTACAAATCTCATGTGCGCTGTCGGTGTAATTTTTTATCAAAATGAAATTAAGCCAGCTGTAATTCATTAGTCCCACTGAGAACTAATTACCTAGTACATATGTATTCGCACCTTAATAATAACGTCGAGGAAAAAGTAAAAACAGCAAAGTGGAAGGAGAGAAGAAAGTATAGCAAAGCAACGATACATACACGTACGCATATAACACACGTGCACGTATACGGCGTAGTTTATGCGTATCGGACGTTGGAGGGCCGGCCTAATCTATCACCTGAGATACCGATCCTTTATAATTTCCTTGTGTAACGCACATCGCGTATATATATACATATATATCATTACAAATCGCATACTAATTAGTTATTTAATAGTAGCCTGCTGCGAGAATATGAAAGACAAATGAGAGGATGGAAGGGAAGAAGGATAGCAGATAAAAAAAATAAAAAATAAATAAAACACGGAGACGCTCGATAAAGAAAAAAAGGGGGGTGGAGGAGGGTTGGGCGGTTTTGCCTATCGAATAGAGGCCCGTCGACACGCACAAGCCCGAATCCCTCGACACCCTGCTGACGCTGCGAATTTCGTGACTGGTTTTTAATGTTGATGAAGATTAGAGCGCTTCGTCTACTCGGTATATTTTTTTTTCTTGTTCATAATAAATTATATTTTCGACGGTGTGCGTTTCTTGTTCAGTATGTTGTTTTAGTAATTGTTTTGTGGCTAAAAATTTGTTGAAAATTTTATAGATGCTATGGTTGATGTAGATTAATTAGTAATGTACGTGTTTCCATTAATTTAATTATAAGGTACGAGTTTAATAAACAGTTTTTACTTATATTTATACTTTAAATTTACTTATATTTGTTCATACGTTTTTAGAACTAAAAGTCGCGCAAAGTAACACTACGTTGTCTTTATCGTCATCATAATATGGTGAAGCTCTATCACGCCAATAATACACCAAGGGAACATATTTTTCCATTACTGGAGAAAGCAGTGGATATTTATTTTTTTCCATCTTAAAGTATAATAATTTGATTGATAAAAAAAGTTACGAAAGTTTATATGACTATCAAATTGTAGATAGTAAGTTATCGAACATTTGTAGATTACATTATCACAAAAATGTAGATCTTTCATATGTAAGCTCATGAACAAGAAATGGTACGTTTGGGGAGAAATAAGGATATGGATCTCAATATTATTGACTACTTGACCTAAAGAAAGGGAGAGATGTCCATCATTGCTAGGATCAAAAAATTATGCTGAATAACCGTAAATATTTCCTAGCCATTGATCATGTTTGACGACTACGGCTGTTTTATAGCTCGCGATTTTATCATTTTTTTAAATTTTATTTTATTTTATTTTTTTTGCAAAGCTTAAAAAGTAATATTCCCATGATGACGTTCTGTATTAAATTAAGTTTTGTTGGTCAACTAACCATATTTTCTAAGACAATGGTATCGTAAGAATTACACGTTGAATTTTATTATTATTTTAAAATCTGTTTTTCAACTTCGAGTTATCGTCTAATAGTCTTGAAAAATCTCCCAGTTTCAACCAAGGCTCGGAAATTAGTAAAGTCAAGACAGATGATATTAAAAAGTACTATGATTTTTCCTGATAATAAACTCTCGTCTTTGGACATATAAGATACAACAATCCAGATAAACGTAAAATTTTCTGTACTAAAATTTGTAATTTTTCATACGCAGTTCCATGGTTGGGGCAGTTTAATAATGATAATAAAAAAAGAAATTATACGCTAAAATCGATAAGGGAAAAAAGCTGCTAGTTATTACTTTACGTAGGGTATATTCTGGAGAAAGAGAGGGACGTGCGTGTCAACAGAACATGTTGGCGATTGCCGGCTCGCATGCCAACACGCATTATAACGTAGTCGCTACTGCCACCTCATGCCGAGAAATCAGCTCCACCCTACCTTCTACTCCAACGCCAATAATGTACAAGTTATTATTTTATCAACGGCAAGACACGACGCAGCCGTTCCTTTGTTTTCGGCCATAATTGAGGGCTGAAAGCTTTCAAGTTTCCTCAGTTCCTTCCAAAAAACAACTCACCTTCGACGGAATCTACCCTTTCCACGTGATTCTGTTGTGCAAGAATGGTCTATTTTTTTAAAATTATTAGTGTTAAAGTTACGTTTTATTTTGAACTTATTGTATTTTATTAAATTATGTTTCTTATGTATCATTAATGCATACGACTTTACCTAAAAGAGTTTATTTGTCATTGTATGTTAAAAAAAAAAATAAAAAAAAAAATAAACAATAAAATCAACCATTTCGACGTTGTGCTTTTTATTGAACCTAATAATTGTACATGGGTGGCGTCCTCGCGGAGGAAATTGAACAAAGATCAAAACCAACCTTTCCTCTCGTAAATATTAACAATTATCAGCAATCTTTTCACGTAAGCTTCGCTCAACTCGCTTTGTAACACAATATTGGCAAGCTCATTAGCATCGTGATTGCTAGCCTCCTCGCCAAATTGATGCAACGCAAATTTCAGGGTGACAATGGAAACCATGAAATGGCAAAGGGCCTCTTCTTTGCATTCTTTCTCAAACTCGGCCTTTGAAAAAAATTCAACATCGCAGTCGAATCTCCTCAGCCACGACACGAACGACTCGTAGTAAAAGTCGAACAGATCGTCAAGTCTATTTTTTAGAGTATCTTCGTCCAGACTAGTGATCCAGAAGTACATCACGTCTTTGAGCAAACTATTGTAGAAACAGTTCTGAAAATCAATCAGTTTGACGTCGTAGTCTTCTGCTCTATCACTACTTTTCTTGCGAAACAGTAAGTTATTTAGGCGTAAATCGCCATGGGTTATGGTATTCCAGGGCCCGTCTGTGTTCTTACGGTTCCGGAAGCTGAACTCAATTTTGGAGAAGTGCTGCTCGAATTTGGGCTGGTTTTTTAGAGCCTCGCGGTGGTTTTCGTATATATTTTTGAAGTGAACAATGTTTATACCTTGATTCTTCATTTGACCGATGATTTTTTCAAAGTCACCCGGTCGCTTTTGCCTCATTGCGATGCCAAGAGCGTGATATCGGCTCAATGCGGATAGAGTTGTTTTTGCTCGATTAAAGTCCAAGCCTGAAACGAAATTTTATATTTCTCTTTGGCAGTATTGTACTAATCTCTTTTGTCATCACAAATGTTACATACACTATTTTTATACTTTGAATAAAAACCTTTTTACCTTAAAAACTCGTTTAAAAAAAGGGGATTAAAAAAAATAGTTCGATCAAAACAATTTTCTTGCTCTTCCGAAATCACCCAAAATAAAATTAAAAAACTAATCGTAGTGAGAGCTAATAAAATGATATTCATACGTATCAAAAATTTACCTGAAAATCTATCGCATACGTAGTATCCGTGAGAGTTCAAATTCTCAAGCAACAATAAAGCATTTGCATCGACCACATCAGGATTTTCTTCACGCGAATACTGATGGCCATAATATTTTGGGGTAATATCAATAATCTCATTCTCTTTGATCCCCAATTCTTTCTCCAGGTTCTGGTATGTCGGAATCAAATTAGTGTACATAAGAACCTCTTTTTTAAAGACCACACTCTGTTCAAAAAATCTATCGACTGGGTTTATCTTTTTCATCACTAAATGCAGACTCTCATCTTCAGTATCTTTATTTTTGTGGATTGTTACATCTAGTTTTGTTAAAATTCCGCAGTAGCTCTCACCAGGACTCAATAATGTTTGTACTGAATAGTTCACTATTTCAAACTCATCGCTGACAAACCTATTTCGTAAGGCAGATGTCAAATCTCGAAGGTCATTATCTCTCGTTGTTTGATGACCTTTTATTGTGGACACTTTGAAAGTAATTTTGTTAATTCATGTTTTACAATCTAATTCGATTTTTCATATAATCATACAAAAGTGCTAAAAATCGTTAGCTTCTCGGTTTTCTGAATTTCACAAATTTTTTATTTGAAAAGTACTCACCTGAACACATTTGGAATTGATGATAAAATACAGGAACAAACGTTAAATAATGTGGCTTCAAATGATTGAAGTCCAATATTCTTTTACAGTTTTTGAAAGATCAGCCTACTTTGATTGGGAATATTAAACAGCTATTGAAATATTGAGTCACAACTTCTCGTCTTCTCAGAGAACCTGGATAATTTCTTGTATCAGTTTTTTGATTAATTTTTTCTATTTAATTTAAAAATATTGAATTAGGATTCAAATCTTTTTTTTTACAAAAGAATACATCTAATTAAATGAGAAAACAAACAATTTAGCTTTACAGTATATTTACTATGAAAAATTTGCTAGATCACCACAGCAAATAAGAAAAAAAAAAAGCAAGAGTATTTAATACTAGTGAGCTCAGGAAAAAAAAACTCGTGTATTTTGAAATAAAACACGTGTTCTTGTCTGATCAAGAAAAATGAAACGTTTGATCCCGGTGGATCAAACCTGGATTTTTGGCTGAGCCAAAAGTACTGATTCGGGCCGTCGCCCTTACGAAGTGTGCAAGCAAATTGTGCTTACAAAGTCTGGTGAGCACTAATGCTCTAAAAATTTTGAGCTCGTGAAATCAGATTTTTTTAAATATTCACATCTCACCCTTTTTGCTGTGTCTTTCCAGTCCTGTTTCCTTTTGTCTTAAAGAGCTTGCACGTAAACGGCAGCGAAAAAACTAGCAAAGACGGGAAGAACAGCAGCAGAAAAGCGTCCACGGCGATGATGACCTCAAAAGCCGAAGAAGGGAGCCGCTGGTGCTACACGCTTCTTGATGGCAGGTCGATGTGAAGAAAGTAAAGTGTGTTTATTGAAGTTTACGGTAACGATGATAAACTAAAATCATTGAACGATAAAGGTGATGCTCGTACGTTCGAGCAACTAAAAATCTACTGCCCCTCGCTCTTTTTTGAACGTTATCGGCTGATTTGATACCGATGTCGATCGATATCAGCCTCTTTGTATTTTCTTTTTCGTTGAATACGAAACAGCGGATTAACTGTCATGAGATTTATTCAAGTATTGTTATCACCACAACATGGAGATGCTCCTTATCTTGCGAATAAACAGTTAATTTTGCAAAACAGATTACAGAAATATCTTTTAGTTGTGTATCATTGCATGAAAATCTCAAGGTTTTGAAAAATTTGTGTAATTAATTATTCTTTTGAATATCACTATCCTTATCACATTCGGAAATTTGAACAAATCTTGCTCGATTCCATAAAACATTGTATTGTGAAAGTTTTAAAACGAAAACTCAACAATAAGTAAAGGATTTGCTACAGACCTTAGATGCACTATCTAGTTGCCATACCCGAAAGGTGCAAAAATGTGCACTGTAATTATTACCATTTTTGGAAGAATTGTGGCCTCTCCTGCAAAGAACCACAGTTTCATTATATCAAGGAATTTTCAAACAGTCATTCAGAAAACCATCTGCCTAATACCAAGAAACGCACACTCCGACATGGCCCTTCTGATTTCTGGACTAGAGAAAACATAACACGTCATGAGAATCAATGATATCTAAATTTTCCCAGACATACCCCTAACATCCAACTAATGACTCAGTGCCCGAACATTCAAATAACATATCAAATCAGCTTCAAAGCAAGATCCTCGAAACTAATGAGAACATCAACATTGGCCAGCCCAAACTTATACCTGCATCAATCCGATATTTCCACGCAGACGTTTTTACAATAACGAAAAAAGTGCACCGTCACAGGGCGCAGTCGATCGATTTTTCTTTTACCGGGCAAGCCAAGGAACCAGTCTGTCCACCAAACTACCCGGGAAAAGCACTCCTCGAGAAAAAAACGCAGCCAAACTCCGAGAAACATCTGTCAATTTCGTAAGGAAGAGTATGAGAGTCATATAGAGCGTGCTTTTCTCGCTCCATTTTTCCAGCTGTAGCTGTTGGTTTCTCCGACAAGAGTTGTATAGCATAGTGGGCGGGGAGTGTAGCTGCGTTGCGCAGGTGTCACTTGGCCAGGACGATGCGCGGCCAAGATACTCCCGAGGGTTCCCTTTTAGAGACGTATTACTGTCATTTAGCCTCTACAGGTAGGCGAGAACACAAAGGACGATTAGCCTGCATCCCGTGATGCGTTGCCTCTCCTCTGTGTGCCTCACAGGTAAGTTTGCACGTGTAGAGAGGATGGTAAAGTAGTAGTCGGCCGAGCACGTGGTATCATTCCAGAGTATACCAAGTATCGGCTTTTCTGATCAATATATGCCTCGTCGGACTAAACGGAGCTGGAACCCGTGTGTGCGTCGAAAAGTCGGCTAGTCCTGTTTTGTACTTTCTCGCGTGTAGGAGGGAAAGAAGACACTCACACGCGCGTGCGTCCGGTTTTCTGGTGTGTTCCTTTGTAGCGCCCTCGGTTGGATGTGTTTGTTGGAGCTAAGCGCTTACTATGAAGGTTTGGTCTAGAAATTTTTCATCTCGCACGGATTAGTGCACGCGTGCGTTCGACTGGAAACGAAGTTGAAATTCATTGGGTCGTCACGGTTTTTGTGGTGAATTTTTTTTTTTAAACTATCCTGTTGAGACGTCGAAAGGACGGCGGTTCTCTTGATTTGGACTATGGACATGGGATGATATTAAATGCCATTCAAATTAACCTCTGACTCGCACGTATACACTTGGTTAGAAACTCGTCATTTTAGCTGTTTAGGTCTCCATTGAATCATGTCCATTGATTGTAACACTTAAAAATCCTTCGAGCCAAAAAACTATTTTCATATTAGCTTTAAGGTGACCTTTTTACAAAATTCAGCTTCCGAATTTTCATTACAGCCATTCATTCGACAGTCACGAGTAAGTGTAAGCAAGAAAGTACCGGCATCTCGGATAAAAAGCTCGCGCGGGTCGTACAGGTAGAAAGGGGCACGTAAGAGAAGGAAAAATTACGAGCAGGCGTCAGTCGTTATTTTCTATTTCTCGCGGATTAGCTCTCGCGTTCCCCTGTATAATGCATCGGCCACTTCAATTTCGCATGTGATGGCTCCAGACTACCCCTCCCACTGCCTTGCTTACCCTCTTGAAATCCATAAAAAAGAGAGCAGTACCCACGTAGGGCCACGAAATCAAGTATTAAAGCCTCCCGTGCCTCTTGGTCCGAGTAATACACTTCCGAAATGTTTTTCTCCACACGTAGCCGAGGCGTCCTTCGAGCTCTTTTCTTTATTGTGGTTCAGAGCAGTCTACACGTATGGGTGTTCATTGATCAATTCGACTGGTGGGTTGAATGAACTCTCACTTGGTAGACCACTATTTTATTGATTGTCGAGAAATCGACTCTGGCTCGCGCGTTTCGTTAATGACGAGTTTGAAGTGACAGGCAATCTGTTACAAATATCGATATGGAAATTTTTTTTTTCTCTCGTGTTACAATTAATTTTTTGCTTCACACAAAAAAACGGGTCCTTCACAATTTAGTAGATGTATCTATTAACAAGTACACTACAATGAGGGGTATAAAAATCATCATTCATGACGATTGCAAAAGCATAAATTTTTTGACTGTTACAAATTGAATGTAAAATTTGGGCAAATCTTGCAAGATTAATCGTAGCTGCTCAATTTTTCTGTTTCAAGATGAAGGAAAGTCTCGGAGTCGGACGGCACACGAGGACTTTTAAAAGAATTTTTTCCGACGGGTATTGTAATGTATTCTTTCAGCTCTCGTTTTCTCATCACCTCAGATCATGGTTTGTTAGGCGCGGCTCGTGATTCACGATGTACATTTGTTTCCCTTGTTTTTTTTCTCTCTATGTTTTCATACACTCTTTCTTGCTTTTTTCTTTTTTCCAAGGAATTGATGAATGGTAGCCTTATAATCTGAGATTTATTATACATTACCATTTAAAAAATTATATCGATAATTCTTCGCTGTTAAAGACATTTTGTAAAAAATAATTGAATCACCGTAAAATACTAAAGTATTAAATCGAAATGTAGAGTGATATAGCCCCTTACTGTTAGCAACCCCTCAGGCAGTTGAATTAAACTTGTTCCGTTGTAAAGGAACCTCTAACCCTGGTTATGCCTAGCAAAGGAATGTAAAAAAAATAATGCCGTTAAGAATTTTGAAAGAGATTGTTAATGTAAGGCATTAAACATGTTTATTCCAAAAAAAAAAAAAAAAATATTCAAAAAAAGTCCATCATTAACTATATAATACTCACATCATCAGTATTTCATATATATTTTTAAGAATGCCATTGTTCATCCATCAGGAATAAATAGATTCACGATAATGGTAGTGTTAGTTGCTTCTATAAGTGAAAACACATTATTCTAATAGCAGTTTATTTAAATACGTATACTCTAATTTGAAACAGGGACTCTCTATATTTTTTAATCTGAAACAAAGTGACTTATGGGAAAGGTTACTCATTACAAACCATAAGAGGTCAGTCACAGCGATATTGAAATTTTAATGGGCAATATACTTGGTACAACTGTACTGGTTTAATGGTTGGTATTTTCGTATCTTACTTAACTTTAACCCTCAAAGTTATTAAACAATATACAGTCCCTACTGATACTATTACCATTTAAGAACATTCTGAAATTTTTGTAGATACTGAAAGTCTTCTTACCATGTAATCAACATTTTTTTATGAAATAACTTGTGGTATACCAGTCTCATGGGTTGGCGATCGGTTGGGGTTGCTTAGCACGTCAGATAGATATCGTGACTTTGTTCGACAACTGGTTGTTAAGTAGGATTACCTATATTTACACGAGTTACACTTCCAGTTGGTTGTGTACACAAGCCTACCGTATATTTAAAGTTTTTTTTCAGTAATTTTTTTTTAACGAGAATTTTTTTTTTTTGATGGACAAAAAGTTTCAGTCGATCTCCTTCTGCTGCCTAGACTAACGTATAACTGCGCAAGCCATTAAATTCATCGGCGAACGCTTAAAAAAACCACTCATAAAATTACATAAAGAGCTTTAACTTCAGCCCAACCCTTCGGAACAATCGGGGCCCCAGCAACAATTGAATATCCCAAAGAGCGCGAGTGTCTTTGCACTTCAGCCCTTAGGCAACGAGGCAATAAATTCCCACAGCGAAACTTCGCCCATGCATACCCCCCCAGCCCCTCCTCCTTTCCCTGGATGGAGCGAGTTTGCGAGAGAAAGTCGGGCTCCAGTGCAGCTGGTGAAAATAACATTATAGCCGCACCTATAACCGCGCAAATGAATGAGATATTAATTAAGGCGTCGGCATTAATTAGATGCGCCGGAGCCCGGGATTTTCATTATAGACCCCCCCCCCAACCAACGGGCTGCTCGTTGTCATTCCACGGCGCAATTCTCGCGCGACACCTTCCCCTGTCCCTTGACTTTTCCTCGAAACGCGCGTAAAATCAACAGAAAGAGAAACGTCTTGAGATTTCTCGTCGAGCATGGCCTGAAAGGAAAGGCCTGTCTTTCTCTCTCTCGTTTCAACAGCAGCAGTTTGCGTGTCCTCGTAAAATCGCGGCTATGGTGTATAATGTGTTGGGTGTGGGGAGGAGGAACCCTTCTGGTGCGTACAATGTCGTAATCAAAGCTGCCACCACCACGACCCCACTGTTTCTCTTTACGGTGCATCTAGCCATCGTTCTCTTGATCCATGGGTGAGCTATGAGAATACGTGTTGGAGAAGGTGTGTCCAAAAATCAGAAAGATAAAAGTCTTCGATTTAGATAACCCATTAACACTCGTGTCGATGATTGAAATAATTTCATTGCTAATTATTGAGGATGGATATAGTTTTCTTGGATTCCATTTTTTTTATGGGAACAATTTAATGGTAAGAGAGAATGTTTTATTTTTTTTTTTTCGAACCCTAATAATACAATAAATAAGCTGTTTGATCCCCTTGTGTATGGTGAAAAATATCCATAAAAATCGTTCTTGAGCTAGCAAACACTGGATGACTTTTTAGAGGTATAAGAAAGAAAGAGAGAAAACAAGAAGGTAGCAAACAAGGGCTCAAAGATGAGCATGTGAGCAGTGGAGATCAGCGAGAGGCTTAAAAGCGGATGAAAGAGAATAGACGAGAGTTACAGGAAGAACCGGAATAAGGCTTATAGCCGAGGAGCATCAAAGTCGAAGGGGTTGAACTTGTCGACAATAAAGCGATAGACCGAGACGTAATGAGGGATGTGGGGAGAAACAGAGACAAAAGGCCGAGCCCTTTCGAAGGGGAGAAAGAGAGTACAATGCGGTGCATAGCACCGGATGCTAAATGCCCGAGTCGAAAGCTCGAACAATGACTCCGGAAAGTAAGCGCGCGAGCTTTCGCAGACTGTACCGATGAAGCGTGGCATTGATTTTTCTTTTCTCGTTTTTTGCATCCAAACGATGTTTCTTTCGTTCAGACAGGGAGAGACGTGGTAGTGAATTTTCATATTATGTAGTCTTGCAAGTTTACAATATTTTCGAGCGTCAAAAACATTTTGAGGAAAGAACAAGGAAACGTATGATATCTGTATCATTTGTAATAAAAGTATTCAGTAATGGGTTTTCAGGATAAGGATGAACCATAATTTTTTTACTGTTACCCTTTTCGATTGTTTTCCGTTCTCTAGTCGGGAAACAAAAAAATCTGTGTTTAATGAATCCATATCGACAAGCCACTCGCATAAAGTTCCAAGACGGGTAAAAAAAAGAAAAATTCAAACGAGAGCCGCAGTCGAGATAAAAGCTTGTGCAAAGCGAGACGAGGCGAACGCTCAAACGAGAGTTTTCCAAACGATTACACGAAAAAATTGTGCTTGCACGCTTACACCTCTGTACCAGCCCTCCTCTACGCGTTAGTTGGCGAGAATGAGATTTTCAGGGTACTGGCTATTATTGTGGCTGCTGGATTTTGCGAGCAAAGGGGGAAGAGAAAGGGGCATCTAGATCGACGACGATAGAAAAAAGAAAAAAGAAGCAGAGAGGAGCTCGAGCAGGGTGTCGTCCCTTTCGCTCGAAAGAAGTTTCCTTTTCCGCGTGGAAAAGCGTTCGTGGATAGACATTGACAGGGTGCGAGTGCTTTTCTTCTCCTCAGATTTATAAGATCGTCGACACGCTGGGGCTACTGCGACTCTTTCCTCTCTCTCCTCTTGTGTATACACACAAATGCTGGAAACACGTACACACGTATACGCATGGGTCGTGCGATAGTGCGACAAATTGAATTTAGTGTCTGGTGCTGGTCTCAGCCTTTGATCTCGCGGTGCTTCTTCTCGACTTGTCTCTCGCATCTTCCGACAAGAGACGGATCTTTCTCTTCGTGTTCTTATCTTTCGAGTCGGTGTGACCGGGTTTTTTTTTTTCTTCATTCTAGGGTAAAAACACGTTCCTTCGAGTGTACATGTCGATATTTGGGAGTGGAATACCCATACTGGCTGTGATCCGACAGTTAAACGTAATGGATGGCAGCACTTTGGGAATTTGTCTTTGATTGACGAAGATTTGCCACAAGTGGAGTTTTTTTTTTTTTTTTTTTTTTTTTTTTTTTTTTTTTTTTTTAAAGACACGTTTTGAACTTTTAATTCTGTAATATTGCTATTACTGTGAAAAAGCAAAAATAAATTAAATTGCGCTTTTGTGTTACATCGATTAACTTATTACAACGATCCATTAGCCTCTAGCAGGATGGAATTTCCTACACTTTAAAATCGTATTAAAGTTAAAATGTAATGTACATAATTAGCTAGGACGTAAATTGGACGTGTACGGTCACCCACCACTATTTTGTTGTAACTTTTTTTCGAAAACATTATTTAATGACTTTTGCACAAAATTCTTCTTTTTGTGACGTTAAAAATGTCATTAAGAGTTAAAAACAGATGGTGAAACAACAAAAACATAGTCAGTTAAAAATTTGTTGGCAAATCATAAAAATAAAAGGAAGAACATTAATAAAATAGTAACCAGACGTATTATTTATTTATCAAATTTTAAAGTGGCCAAAGTCGAATGAAATGTTCAATAGACCGTAATGCGCATTAGTTGCAATGCATTAGTCGCACTATAGGAGTCGCGATTGAACAACAAAACGACTAAAGTGGCCCCGAGCGACTGCTCGCCTCACCCCTCTTTCCGTCTCCACGGAGGAGGGTTGAAGCTGAAAAAAAATTCAAGAAAAGAAGGTTCGACCGGGGCGTCGTAGATTCGCTGATCGACTTGGTAAGTGGAGGGTACGTAAGTTGCCCACTAAGGGTGACTCTGCACTTGGAATTGTTCCGATAGCCCATCGACCGAGGAAGCCACGGGAGGGAGATAAAAAGGCAAAACCGTAGTTTTATCGGAATACGTTGTTAACAAAAAAAAATAAAACACACGAAGGTAATAATTGTTCATTTATAAATATCAAAAGATGGACATACAGTAAAAAGTCATAAACGAAAATAATGAAAGTCTGTCGAGGAGGATGTTTGAGTTGGAGAAAATACCTTTAAGCTCGAGTCGAAAAAGAGCAAAGTTTATTTGCAAAGGGACTAATATTATTTGTCTTGGCGCGGACTGTATTGCTCAAGGGGAGAACGAAATTGAAAGAGAAAGAAGATATTAGGAGTTTCTCGAGAGGTAGAATATAAGGGGGGTGGGCGGGGGTGTGAGAAATGCGAAGTTGGATTGCGCAACCCTCAACCCCTTTTTGTTGGTCCGTACGGCAGCAGTGATGGTGGCGGGCCAATTTCTGGAACTTTAAATTTGCTAACGAAATCAGTGGTTGTTAATGAAAATTTCATTAAATCCGAAATTGGATTTTAGCACCCACTTTGAATTGACTCGTCGTAAAAGCAGTTATCCCTGGTCATTTTTGTTAAGGACACTTGCATTAAATTTTGCCCAAGTCCAATTTCAGTAAAAACACTCGAAAATAATCAGACACGTGCCTTCCCAGTCTCATTTACATTTTTCATGTCTTCCCTATCGTCAATCAGAAAAAAAAAAAAAATAAATAACCATGAAAATATACAGATCCTCACCAACTCGATTTACTGATGGTCTTTTCCAAATATGTTTAAAAAAACATCAATCTCAATCCATTCACCAGCAAAGCGCCTTCTTCCCTCGGACCTCGACCTTTTTATTCGCGTATGTGCCCAGCGACCCTCATACTTTCCCCGCGTCCGTCATAACGTCTCCTCCCGTATATACATTGTATCCAATATACCATCTGCTCTTTGCTCAAGGGAAAAAAAGTAGCATTTCTCAAGCGTACACGCAAGAAATTAACATCGGTGGCGGGTGCGGAGGGTTTCCGACGTGTATCGCTCGATTACACCCCTGGATTTGACAGTGATTTATGTCCCCGCTCTGATATCGCAGGTCTCCCTTTTGCGCGAGAGCCACCGCTACACCGTGCACGCCTGTATAATCGATCCACGAGCAAAGTTTCCCGTCACGTACACCTTTTTCCGCTGCCCTTATACTTTTTTCTGCTTTTTTTACAGATTTGAGAGCGATTTTTGCACTCGGCTTGATCTCCCACTCGAGAAGGCGCGAGGAGGATGCACGACGGAAATTGAGGAAGCGTCCACGCACGTTCCTCGGCCCGATGGCGATGCTTATTCATTCCCCCTATGAAAAATCACAAAGAAGCTATCTACTCCACCACAGCGGCGTTACTTCCCAAGGTGCGCGCTTACAAAAATTATTCATCTCGCGAAAAGCGAAGAAATGTAGCGTAAAGCTCCCTTGCAGCGGCTCTTCTTTCCGTTCCTTTCATTCCCTCGGGGGAGCAGAGATTATGGCCAGAAAATTAGTAATCCTTTCCACGAGAAAGGCCATGCACGGGCATAAGGGCGTATGAAATTTCTCGCTGGTCATATTTTATTCATTCGTTAAAGGGCACACTGATTATGCTGGCTTTGCATGTACTCGAGGCAGTGTTTAAGCTTGCGTTTAGTTGGACGTGAAAACGCGTTAATACAAGTCTTCCTTTTTTTGTTTGTCGAGGATACAATCTTTCAAAGACGTGAAAAGTATGAAAAAGTTTTTTTACTCCAGTTTATAATTTAATGACGCTGCTCACGGAGGATATTTGTCGTGCGAGAGGTGTCAAGTTTTAAAAAGTAAACGAATTCACAAAGGAAGATTATCGATTTTCGATGTACAGTTCTCGGGAGTTGTTCTTTTTTTTCCTTGGTACTTGAAGAGCCATTCGGACGGACTCGCCGAAAGTTTTAATTTATCGAAACGAGCCAATAAGTACGTTTTTCGAGTTGCAATGCAATCCGCTAATGGCACGGCAAAACTTTTTTCCAAGGTAAATTTGATTGAAAACTTCTGCTATAACCGGGATGTCGGAAAAAATTAAGATTTCGACAATGTCCTGGTGGTAAGATCTTTAAAAGCCCCAAATGAGTGAGGCAAAACCGTGGCCCGAAAGTAATCAAACGAAAACCACGCGAGAAAGCTTTTAAATTACTTGAACAACAATCGTCATCCTTAATCTTCATTAGCCGCGCGAGCGATTTTCTCGATTAGCATCGATTTGCCGACGAGCGTACAAGAAAGCCAGCTATCATTTGTCACTTCCCGTGCGTAGGCCTACATTACAAGTGCCCTCCGAATTTCGACCCCGGCAAACGCGACGTGCGCGTACATGTGTATACACTCACAGAGAGAGTGAGACATCGACGGTGGGAGCGGCATTAGCGAGATGAAAATTTAATTTCCACGCGGTAGTTCGTCCCCAGGACGACGCCCTCTACTCTCGCTTTATCCTCGAAATTTGCCTGGGCTCTACCTTCCCTCTCGTTTGGCCTTGCCTCGCCGCAATTTGCTCCCCCTTACTCCCATGGCCCTTCGGCTTTCTCGTACACTTTCCTCCTTGCAGGTACTTGTCCGAGGAAGCGAGCTTCTTTTTTCGTTGTTTTATTAAGTTGACCAACCAATCATGAACGCAGATAGTACCTCATTAGTAACTACAAGAAAAAAAGTTTAAAATATATACGAAGGCTGCTCGTGTAAATATTTGAGTGCACTTGATCGTTTGATCCGCGGCAGCAAGTGTACACGTGGGCACATATTTGTCCATCAATTTTCGGATTTTCATGTTCGTGTACTTAATAAGCATCCTCATCGTAACGAAATACCAACAAAAAACGCCACCTATTTAGGAACTACGTTTATTTACCACTCTTTTGGTCTTCAGTGATTAGCCACTGTGCAGGCTGTCCTTGCACCTCAGTGAGATTACAAATAAACCTTTATCTCGTGTCTAGGACCGTTTGTAATTGCATACAGGCGCTAGTCTATCCTCTCCCTCCCCAAACCCTTTTTTGACTCGCGTTTGTATATACATATATTTATGTATGCGCGCCAGCATATGTGGGTACAAGTATGAGCAAAGGGTCGACTGATGAGCGATGCCATCGGAGCGTCATGTATACAGTTCGTAGCAAGTGGGACCTGCCTCGCAAGCGCGTAGTTATTACTACACCGCGGAGAAATGTAATTTCCGGAAAGTCTCGTCACTGGGACTGCGTGGTTCCCTCTACTCCATTCCCTTACCGTTGCACGGTTTGTCTCTCTCTCTCTCTCTCTCTCTCTCTCTCACTCCTTTGCTCGAGCTATTTGCACCCACGTACTCTTGTCGCTCTCTCTCGTTCTGTTGACGTTGCAGCTGTTTCTGTCGCTTTTTGCCTTCTTCTTTGTTCTTGATTTTGCAATTGTCTGTCTGTTCGTTTGTTTTAAGGCTCCAATTTGTGAACGTAATTTGTTGAAAATTACCTTGTACCTTTTGCTTCTTTTTTAGCAATACTTGTTTCGTGTTACGTCTTTTTTTATTGTTATCATCGCTATCATGATTACTTTTACATTCGTTCAGTTCTCCTACTTATAGGTTTCTCATTTTTTTTTTTTTTTTTTCTCTTTCTTCCAACCTTAGTTGAAATAATTCTCTCAATTCAATCGTGTTATATGCCAGCTCATTTCATACAATCGTCTAGCACAAAACTGATGTTATTTTACACTGTTTTTCATACCAATGTTTCTTGCTTTTTCTACTACGAATCACAAAATAATTTGAATAATATCAGATACTCAACAATTTTCACTTGAGGATATAGCTGAGTTCAACAGCTTCTTCTATAGACGATTAACATATTTTAATGATCAGATGTAATATTGTTAAAATTCAATCTTCGTCTCGCGATGTTGTAACCGTTTTGAATCGAGAGTACATCAAACAACGAGTCAAAACTAGTTTTCAAAACTAGAAAATAGTTTTTGTCGATTTCCAGATCGATTTCAATACCAAATCTACCGGACATATCCCCCGCAGTGGCGTTACATCATGCATGATGATAATTATCAGTAGCAACTTCGATCCAGAGCACGCGCCAGGTTTTGAAATCCAAAACAGCGCAAAGCCCGCATCTCCGTTTCCTTTGTAACTCCTCCGGTCCCTTTGCCCTCCCCTCGGCATCACAACGGCGCAGGGAGTGTGAGCCAGCACATATGCACACACGTCCCATATCTCAGTGTCTCCATGTCCCGGAGATAGAGGTGTTGGCGTGAGGAACGACTGTGACGATATATATCGAACAGCCCGGCTATTAATCACTCGATCCTTCTGTTTGTTAAGTGAGACGCCCCGGTATACGTGAATATACATCCATACGTTCGGGCCTCCAGCCCGCAATATCCTGTCTGACTATTTCCAATGTGTATACACGCGGGCTCTGGTCGAAGTGTATATATCGTCCATCGCTGACTGTTTGGGACATCAAAGGAAAAAGATACCGAGCTGATACAATTTCCACTAACGATTTTTTAGTAGAGCCTTTCTTTGTTTCCACCTTGCAGAGGTTCCACCACCCTTTGGTGATTATTTGAACGATTTTTCAATCATGGTGGCTTGGAATATGGATATTTTTGGGAAGTAGATTATTAGGAAGCTTAAGTCTGGCAGATTGCTATTTTATATTTTTAATTGATGTATACATCAATAGCTGCCAGATTGAAAATAAGTAAAAGGAATTCATCATCAAGCTATAAATGTTACAATATTCACAGATATTGTATATATTCGATTATTACACAATAGGTGTAATTACTACGAGTACAATATATGATCAAATATATCAGGAAAACAAAATTTAAATCATATCAGTTGGTTATCATTCGCAAAGCTACTAGGTATAATAGAGCAGCACAGATCTACTTGTTTCCGTAAATGTTATATTAAACGTAAGAGTAAGAATTATTTAACAAACATAGGTGATGTGATAAGTTTGCTGACTCTACAACTCCTCATACTCAAAGTAATATTGTTTATCGACAGCAGTTACTGCCCGGGGAAGATTACTAATTAGCCATTCGCAGTACTGCTGTATATATAATGATATAGTCAACTCGAATCGAAATGTTTTTACCATCAGCGCAAGCTCGAAGTGCGGCAACAAAAATGTTAACTTGAGTATAATATCGACCTAGCTGGAGGTGCGTTACACAACTTTACTGACTTCGGACTCTGGCATATGTACTGCTTACGTCTACTCATCCAGAGTTTTTCGTTCACATAATTTTTAAACATTTTCCTGATCAAAAATTAGTACATTGTATAAAAGTACGTAAAACTGTTACTTTTTAATCGTGCAAGTGTCATAAGTTTCATCTACTTCCAGGTTACTCTGACAATAAGGTTTGGAATGGATAATCACGTTAATTACACTTTTTCAATTATTTCGAGACCAATTTTTATGCAAAAAAAATTTTCGGGATACAGATTTTATCAATTTGTTAAATTTCAAATTAATTTAATGTGAATTAATCTTCTTAAAATCTGTTTCAAAAAGCAAAACTTGTACTACTATCTCCAACCAATACTTTTCAATTCAATAAATTAAACTGATAGTGAAAAAGGCATATTACAAATGCTGAAAGTATTTTTAAATTAAATACTTTGGGTAGTTCACTTAGAAGTATTTGAAAACTTGATGTCCAGGGAAAAGTTAAAAAAATTTTTGTCGTTAATGTTTGTAGACTGAACATAACTTGAACGACGTAAAACTGATAATGATTCTGGATAGAAATTTTTCGTGGTTTAGCTATCGGTGTTTCTATGAATTAATTATTGTCTAAGATCCCAAGGGAATTATATACAGATTATAATGACGTTATCCATACCGATTACATTGTGAGCTACAGTACAACAATAGCTTAAAATCGTTTAATATTATTATTACAATTGCTTTTTATTTTTCTATTGTACGAACTAAAGGTTTCACTTACTTTCAAAGTAATGCCTATTATCTTCAGCCAGTAAGAAATTCAAGCTTTAAAAAACAAAAATTCTCTCATGTAGCTTTTAATGTACAATAGTCAAACAATAATATATTTTTTTTAATCCAACTGTTTAAATAAATATAATCTTGATATTTTTTGCTTTCAGAAACAATCAACCACCAACAAGTATTCCAAAAGACTATCATCATTGGTTACGCAACGAATTTTTCATAGATTCAAATAAATAAAAAAAAATATGAGACCAGCTCAAACTTATTACTGTAGCACTTGCAATGTTACTTTTAATTATGGCTTTGAACTCTATAAGCACAAGAACTTTCATAAAATTCACCGCTGCCGATTATGCAATAAATTTTTTATGAACTTAAGCGAGCTCAAAGCGCATGAGGATACCTACAAAATTAATCGTAACAAAATTGTTGGCTCCTTACCTTATTCTCATTCATTCAAGATTGTAAAACGTAAGGAGAATCACTGGATAAATTACTGTAAGATATGTTACGAGCAGTTCATTCATTCGAATGAGTTAAAGGAACATGAGAAGATTCACAAGATACATTGTTGTGTAAGATGCAACCAAGCTTTTGTATATTTTAGTGAATTATTGAATCACGAGAAGACCTCCAAGACCTGTTGTGATAAGATACATATAAAAATGGGAAATTTTCACGACGATTTAAGTAAATTTAAATAAATTTAAAGTTTTTTTTTTACATGTCTTTATTAAAGATGCAATACATACCTACAACTTGTATTTTATTTATAATTTTACAATCTGTTCTTTGAATCTATATTAAAAGTACTTTTCTTTTACACATTTAATAAAACTTTGGATAATAAAAGATAATTGGACAAATATCTTTGATTCTAGTATAATCATACAGTGTCAGCAAACGCCACGAAAACTTTTTTTAACACATTTATAAAGGGGGGGGGGGTCCAAAATATCGGTAGACCACTTCAATTTTGAAGTAAAATTATGGCGTTTATTTTGACGATAGCGATAGCTCAGTGTGATGATATTTATTATTTTGACAGCCAATCGCAAAGCAGTACAAATGGAAAGAAAACTTATTTCGGACCCCTTCCGCCTATAAACGTAAGTTTTAGTTCCGACGTTATCACGGATTCGTTGGCTACTAGTTCTTTGAGGCATAGAAAATGTTCACCAGCGTGTTGCTAACAGTATTTTAATGTTGCAGATTACAAATATAGAGCACATTTTTAGTCATATTTACTATAAGTATATTTACTTATATTTTAACGTTAAAGTTCGTCACTATCTCTTGAGCAACATTTTTCAAAAATATTCCAGAAAAGTACTCAAAGTAGCGATTTGCAAGAGTATACATTAATGTATGCATGTGTGTACCACTGCATGTTGAAAAGATAGCGTCATAAAATCTCAGGCTAAACTTTCCTATACTTATCAAGGTGTGAGGTGACGTTTACTATTTAACATCTCGTAAATAACAAAATGGCTTGAGAAAAAAATATCTGAGTTGTAGTAGTTACATCCAACAATAAAATGCTTATTTACAAAAGATATTTTTTTATAATAAAATTGGAAAAATTATTTTTTATGTAAGAAAAAGTATTAATATAATACGCAAAAAAAATATTCATCAATATAATATTAAATTTAATGCATAGTAATACGTAATGGATTTTTAGATGAAAGTGATCATAGTGTTTAAGTACTGTAACGCATAACCAGAGATTGGCAGTATTTGACAGAGTTGAAATACTTTGAAATACTTTATTTCAACTGTAATTCAAGTTAACAGATCAACAAATTAAGATCAACAAATAAAGTATTTTGAAGTATTTCAACTGTAATTCAAGTTGTCCAAAAACGTAATTATTTCAAAATGTATTTAAATATTGCATTTCAAATACAAATGTATGATATAGATGAATAGATGTTTTTTAATTAAATTATGGCTCACCAGGTACGTACTCACAATTTATTTAAAATATTTTAACTGAAACACCATCAGTGTATGTTAAAATAATTTCAAGTACTGTAATTAAAATTTTAAGTAATTGTTACTTTATTTAAAAAAAATTTCATTCAATTAATGAAACATTTATTTTTATCCCAAATAAAATAGTATCTTTTTTTTTCAAATAATAAGTACGACTTTGCCCAAGTCTGCGCATAGCCACTTGGTAAAGTATTTAATGAAACGTTTTGTATACTTTTTTGCCAACATAAAATACATGATTTAAATTACATTCGTCCACGAATCATAGAAACTTTCCAACTTAAAACTATCGACGTTAACAAAGAAGCTAGTTCCGAATGTATAAAATCATAATTGGTCTACAACTTACACAAACAGTATTTTACATGAAAACATGAGCTCTAATCACAAGCATGACTACAACAATTACCGTCATTTTGGCCATTGTGGAAAATATCAAAAATTTTGCAGAGTATGCAACAAAAGTTTCCGTCAATCTTACAAGATTAAGGCACACGAAGAGACCCACCAGATTTACTCCTGTAAAACGTGCAAGCACGCTTTCACTACCTTCAGTGAGTTGGAAGAACACAAGAGGATCAAGTATTGCTATAGAGTATATAATAAAGCTTTATTCCTGTAATTTAAACGATAGACATGAAAAAAAGACTTCGGTGTACTTAAGTTATCGTTTGACTGTAAGTCCTCCACCAGGTAGGCTTGGACGTGATCATTATGTTTTACTGTTTTGGGCCAGGTTGATGGTAAATCCATAATCCATGTCAGTCCGCACCACCACAGAGTATACTTGATCAGATGACGCAAAATCAATTCCACGGGTCGCGCAATTAGCTGAATTTTTCGTGGGTGACCAAGCATAGCTGATTAAGTGAAACGACATTACGTTAACGTTTCAAAATCAAGCTTTAAATCCTGTATTTAGATATTTTATTGATATTTGTATGCCAAATAAAAGTCCATTTATTATTTTTTTGATGATTGAAATCCATAGTAAACTCTCTTTAACAAAATCGTTGCAGTCAAAAAATTTTTTATATTTCGTTTAAATTATTCGATAGTTCCTAAACGTAAGATCTTAAGAAGTGAATTTTATTCTTCGTCCCAGTTCTCTTTGCCATGCCGTAATAAGTATCACGACACTTTCTTTTAATTTTGACTTCCTTGATCAGCTCAATTTTGGATATTTAAAAAAAAAAAAAAAAAAGACATTTCACCTTGGCAGCAATAAAAGCATTCCCCTGGCTGACGTATTATCGCAGACCCTGATGCAATTGGAATTGATTGCGTCGGAGAATTTCGATATTCCCTCGATATTTCCCTCGTTACCATGTAAACGGATAAAGTGACAGCAGCAGCAGCAGCAGAGTAGCAGTAGCTCAGGCCTCAGGAGAGCAGCTGATGATTGGGAAGTCAAACACGAACCTACTCCCTCTCTCTGTCTCTCTCAGGGGGTTTCATACGTGCATGCCAGGAGTGGAAGGAGGGTCAGTCAGCATGCGGGCCTCTATATCCAGCAACCCTGTTTCCCTAGCTCCTGTTCCTCCACTACTCTCTCTCTCCCTCTCCCTCTCTATGTAATTATGTACCCAACGTCATTGCTTGAGACAATGAGTGAAACTGCATGGGATTATACGGATCACGAGAGGACAAAGTGATTGAGAGAAATATTGAGAGGACGCGGGGATGATGCGTATATACGTACACGCAAATGGAAACAAGTTAAACATAGGGAGGAGACAAGCTTGTTAATTTTTTGACACAATAGCTAGCTAGAACTAATAAGATACGCTTCACGATATCAATTTCCTGAAATTTTTTGTTACTTCCATCACAAATGAGTAATTATCAATAAAAGTGGGAGAATATGATAAAGTACTTACCACAAAATATTCATTTGTACTTTTAGCCAATGCAGTTATTGTAGTGTACTCTTTTTTCCTTGTCTGTCATACTTTACTATGATGCATACATTAGAAAAAAACATCCAAGTCTTGAAAACAATAGCAGGCACCTCAATCTCTGAAATGCAAACCTTATCCACCTACACATAAATCTGTTCATGTATCTCCTTCGAAAAAGACGACCAACCAATTATATTAAAATGATGTGTTACAAAAGTTTGTTGTACTGCTGTGAAAAAGAGATGAGCCAAAGAAGGAAGCCGAAAATAAAACCCAAGAGGGAGTGGTAGAAATGGTCCCATACGCAAGCACAAGGGGGTAGCTACCGGCGTGTTTGCAAAGCGGTGTATTATACCGTCAGCCACGTCGGAGGATTAGCAAACGCAATACATCGGGACTCGAGGATCGTGCCCTGCATCTATTCTCCCCCACTCTCCGATGGGGATGCCCGTACGCGCGCCACATTGCAATCGAACCACCCCCGGTGCCCTGGGGGGCTTTTCCTCGGCTACGCTGCTCATCCACGCCTTCAAGCGTGGGATGCAGGAAGTGGTGGCTGAAATTTGCAAATTCCCCGACGACAACGTTGACCAACACGGGGTTACGCGAACACCCCTGAAGGTCTTGACAGCTGTGTTTTTCTACCAACTCTTCTTTCCAGTCAACGCACATAGATCGCGTGCCTAGACTCCAGTATGCCGAGGCTACACCACACGTACTCGACTTTACGTAACGACGGGCTGTGCGTACGTGCTGAAACTACCTGTCGTGCAACGGTATGGCTGCCCACACGACCCCTTGATGCACGTGAGCATTCTCGGGCGCGTATGTTGTGTATACCAATTGGTGGAGCTGCGTGGTCTTAGCACATAGATGCATTCTCGATGCTGGATGTACGTCAGTATTTTGTGCAAAAAAATCGTTGACTTGTCCATACAAGTCCGACTTTTTACGTGACAACACATTATTCTCGAAACCATTCTAAATTCTCCCTGTATCTGAAGATGCGTGTGATCATGCAGTTGTAATAGTGATCCAAAATTGTCATGGTGTATCGGCTCGTTCAATGCCAGTTCACATCAGGGAGCGACCGCACGCGAGCAAACATCATCATTGGCCTCTGATTACTTGTTGGAGCCAAGCACACGCTGACTGCATCGACAAACAAGATTTGGGTGTATTAATAAACCAAAATTGTCACGCATCACCGCGATGTAAGCACAAACAACACAGTAACGTTACATGGTGGATCCAAGTCCCAAGAGCTAAACTTTCTTGATGTATGCGCTGACGATGCACATCATCTCGCCAAAGTTTGCGCAAAACAAACTCCACTGTGGTACATAAGAGCAAACTCGAGACTCGTTAGGTCCACGGGTGGTTGCGTAAGCCGCAATTTTAAACGTCGTGGGTGCAGAGCAGCCAAAGAAATTTGTAGCTCAGCCGCTCGTCGGGGGCTTCAAACGGCCGACGAGTTGCGGTGGCTCATCGTCTCCTTCCTGCGCCACCGCAACTTCTTGTTTGTCCAGAGGAAGCTCCAAGTTAGGGACTCGAGAGTTTACCGGACGCGTGAGCTAGTCCGTCTTGAGCCAAAGTTTCGTCGGGCACTTGTTGGAGTCGCATCTCGCGACCGAGGAAAATCGATGTGAGAAATGAGGTGCGCTTTGTATACGCCCATCGGGTCGGGCGTAGCTTCCGCTTCTCTTGGAGGGGCGATCGATCGTCGAGAAGGCAATCGCCGGAAGGGCCGTGGCTCCGAGTAGGCAATGACGGAGGGTCCGTTAAGGCGAGAAAAATAAAGGCAGGAGAGGTGCGAGTGGGGTAAAAAATGGGGTGGAGGATGAAAAAGCGCGAGCAAGGAAGGGTAAACAAAATAGTGGGCCGTTTGTTGGCGGGAAAGAAAAATTGAAGGGGTAAGATCGGGATAGGAGGCGAGCAATGAAAAGTGGTGGTCACTACAGTGAAACGAGCTGCGTAACTTGTCGTCTAATTAAGGGGCTTGCTGTTTTTACACGATCCTCCTTGGTTTTAGGGGAAAAAAATACCCTATGTCAAATGTAAGAAGTAATAAAAGACCATCTAATGGCTTGGGATGTATAGGGGAATTGGAGGCACAGTTTACGTACTATTAAAGAAATAAGCCAAAAGTTAATCATTTGGTCTTGCAAAACCCCATTCTCAATACTTATATTTTGATTCTATGAAATTTATGAAGAATAAATGATCAAGTTTTAACTTTGTACTTATTAGTTACCTAATCATGACTTATTGCACTCTTGGCAGTGCATTTTTTTTTTGTTTCATTATAAAATCTTTTTAAAAATGTTAATTAAATTTCGCAGAATATTTATATGTTTTTAGAATGAAGAAAATTTTTTTAGTTTACTTCTGGATATTAACTTTAGGGAAAGTTTGATTCTAAAGTTTAGTAGGTATGAGGCAATTTCACCTCATCACTCATTTAAATCCACTTAAAACTTGAGAAACTGAACTAATTACAATTTTCTTCTCAAAAGAATTTACACTGTTGAAGTGTAGGGTATGTTTACAGCTCGAAAAATATGGTAAAATTACTCAGCCGTATACGAAACAAAGTTCAATAAAAGTGATTGAAATTAACTATTTGACTTCTACCTTTGTCCCCTGCTATAATAGTAACATTTATTACTTAAACAATTGTAGTATAAAGCTTTATAAAAATAAAAATCGTAATTTACTGAAAACAGTTTTTGAGATAGGTTTGTAACACATACTTCACTTACTCCAATAAAAAATTTGATTAATACTTTGTCGTACTATCTTTAATTCTCGATCTCATACGATAAATTGAAATTGCGCGAGTCTGTTGTTTAAATTCTCAACTCCGTATGGTACTCTGTGGTTCTAAATTTTTTTAAGTCTCGATGGCAAGGTAATTATCCTATTTCGATAATTACGATGCGTAAAATTCTTAGTGTAAAAAAAGTTCTCCGTATGATGGACACAGCCTCAACCTTAATTGTATCACCAAAGCATGTGTTACTTTCAACTTATTTTTGCATTTCACAACATATTACAATGCAAAACTGTAGAAGTTTTTGGTTTGAAAGTGAGAGACTTAAAATGTGGCCATTAAATTACTGAAAAATCTGCTCTGTCCCTCGTCTGGCTTTGAAGAGTGTTCGTTGGAAAAAATATTTCAATTATTTTATCGACCAATAGAATCTGTGGTCAGATTTTTTTTAAAAAATTCTTGTTAAAATGCTGTAGCTGCTTGACGAGGAATGCGAGAAGAAATTTTTATCACTTTTATTTCGAGTTAGGCGTTGAATAGGATGGGCGACCGTACGTGGTAATTATTGGACGAGCATATGTATTTTATCGAATATTTCGAGGAAATTTAAATTAGCGGTTATGGAAGGATTGTGAGACTGAAAAAACCAGTGCAAGAGATTGTCTTGCAGATTTTCCTCGAGGGATTGAAATACCTTCGTTACAAGTATGTTATAATTAAAAGTTTGTGTGGTAAAAAAGAATTTTCAAATAGAAAGCCATGCTAATATTGGAAGAGTTTTTTTTTTGTCATTCCAAGGCCTCCAACATTTATAAAATAGTTTGAGTTTTTAATGAATGAATTTTTTGATTTCTCATTATCAAGAGCACATCTTTTTAAATTCATTTGCTGGTGTTTTGAAAAAAATCACGCTATAATGAGGGATACTATTTTGAGCGCACAGAATAAGTCATCTGATTCATCGTCATAAATAAAAATAGCACAGGACATGCACTGCTCCTCTCGTACTTTTTCTCGCACTTCTTAAATTTCCTCGAGCTTTCATTTCATGCACCATAGGCGGATATCAAGTTTCCCGACAGCACAGCAAGAAATTTACTATTAATAAAAGTGAAGAGGTTGGCTAACAAGGGGGTAAAAAATTTCAAAAGAAATGACGTTTGAGCCCTACCTTGAATGATTATTCATTTCTACACTTTGGCATGGTTATAGTTACCATGTCATTGGAAATGTCTCTGAGATTCTCAAAGAAAAATAAAATATTGTACGTTTACCTCTAAGACATTTAATTTTGACTACACAAGGATCATACATCTTGTACTCTTTGATGATAACATTTTTATGCTTTTGGGTTATTTGACCAAACAAACGTTGGTGAATAGTTGCTCGTTCCACACGAATATTGTATACATCATCAAATTACAAATCATACATTGTACTTGATAATTTTTAGTTGCCAAGTTTCTTTGATATCATATTTATTAACTTAGCAAAAAAAAAATGTAGTCATGAAATTTATCAAGTACTATATCAATGTATTTCCTGAAACATGTTTTACGGGTGACATGCATTTGTAATTACTTACAAGTAAAATTTTTATGTTTCAGAGAGTCGAGAACGAATTCTAATGGAGCCCAAGAGGTAGACATGCATCGGATCTAGTTTCCCTCCACTCCGCGACTATAAACAGGACATGATTTCTGGGACCGAGGGTAGGATGACGAGTTTGACGAGGTTGTCAGCGCCTGACGTCTGACGCTCCACGTTCCAGCGGGAGATGCAAGACACTAGCGTAAACAGAGGAAGTAGTGCCGGTGACAGCCTCCCGCTGCTCGAGACACATGTCGACGATTTAAAAAGGATTCGAGAAAAAAAGTTGCCCTTGGCGTGAGAAGATTGGTATCCAGTGTAGTTATTTTAATTTCTTTTAATGAGAAAGTTTATGTTGTGCAAAGCAAATCGTTTTGTTTGATTTCCATAACTTTGGAGATAAAGTAACAAACTTGAAGAGCATTTCTCCCGAAATTACGATAAATGGCGTAAAAATAGATTTTTGGTAACTTCCGTGGCAGACGACCGTTTTGCATAGAGATGAAGTGCCGATCAAAGGAAAATCACATAATGACAAGGCTGCTTTTTAACTGTACGGCAACCTTTTCAACTTGTGGGTACATATCGTTTAAGCAGATCAAACTGTCTTACCCGTGATGTCGAAGTACCTCTGGGCGTATCGGCTACTTTATGTTTTATCGGGTTAATGATATTTTTAATACGATTACTAGGGGGACTGCTCTCAAAGGCTTGAAATTACTCAATGGTTTTATCTTGTTATAAATGTTATTAATTTTTTTAAATAGTGCGTGAGTTTTTTAAATAATTGATTCATCGAATGAAAAATGGAAGTATTATACACTGGCATAAAAAAATTGGCTATTTGTACACTAAAAGGGCATTATATCCATTCCACATAATATTTTGGAAAATTTTTATTGTCAAACTCCAAATTTCGTAACAAAAGGGTTCCATTTAAAAAAAAAAGTCAATAAGATCGATATAATAG
Source organism: Copidosoma floridanum (assembly GCF_036245765.1). Taxonomy (NCBI): domain Eukaryota; kingdom Metazoa; phylum Arthropoda; class Insecta; order Hymenoptera; family Encyrtidae; genus Copidosoma; species Copidosoma floridanum. The sequence goes on from NW_028321891.1 coordinate 9,518,071, forward strand.
GTAAGTAGACTGATTCTTTGAGCTATTTAAACTTCCAAAAATCATCAATTATTTTCAACTGTATACTGCCTAATTAATATCAGCTACAATCCATCGATGATACAATAATTTCTTTACAAGTAGTAAAATATTTTCAGAAAACACGTCATTATGCATTTTCAGTTTTCTTTTCCACCAAATAAATTCATATTTAGCTTTAAGAGAAAAAAATTTCATTATATATATGTAAGTCTATTAAATATAGAGGGTAGGCAAAGAAACAAATTTGAAATAAGAAAAAGTTTTATTTAAAAATTAATCTTTATTTTGATTTTTTTTTTTTTTCATAGCCTGGTTTTCCCCAACTGTCTTTTCCTCATCCCTGGCTAGACAACATGTTAGCTTCGCACAGAGCCCCTGACACATATAAAAGTGCAAAACTTGCCGGCAAAGTTGATGCGCTTGCGGAAGAAATTTTTAATCGAGAAAGTTTCCAACGAGACTCAGGTGTATGCGGTGCAAGCGATTTATCCCTCGCAAGAGTTTAGAAACGCAAGACCTATCGGAAGACACATTTCTGTCATGCAAGTAGTCTATCAACCTTTGCACTAGTTTTATAAAATGTATTTCCTATAAGTTACTTGCTGTCGAAAAGTAATTTTTTTGTTTTTGTTTATTCTATAAATGAACATCATAAACGATGAAGAATGTAACTCGTGACACCTCAAGACCACAAAACAATTAGAGGATCTCCCGCACCGGCCTGAAAGATTAGGATTCCCCAAAGCTCAAAAGCTTGTCCCCCTCCGACGAAACGAAGAAGCGACTTATACTCTCTCTTTCTCTTCCACTCTGTATACCTCACACCCTATTCTTCTCTGCAACCAGAAATATAGAGAGGGGGAGAAGAGGAGGCACCGCTGTGCGAGGATAATTGGTGTAATTTCTCGAGGACTGATATAAACGCTGTCTGTAGGGCTCCTCTCCTTCTCCATCCTGACTTATACCAGTACCACGCACCTTCGACCTTTGGCTCGTCTACGGTATACTTGCAAGCTTAGCACTTCGTGTCTATACGTAACGCGGGCCCTCGTAATGGCTCTCTTAAGATGTTTGTGTACATGGAAGAAAGAGTGGATACATGCATGACTGTACCGAGAGAGCTTGCGACCGTCGCTCTGTGCTGCCATATACGGTCCGACCCAACGACTAAAGAGAATAAATTTCGATGGAAAATGAAAGGAGCAGCTTTTCTTATTGTCGTTTCCCACAAAGTTCACATGTAAATAAGCAAGGGTTGGTTACACCAAGAAAGACTGTAGTGCACACCTTTCACAGTTAATTAAATTATGGTACGGGTCGCGTACTCTGTTTAATATTACAGAGTAGTAGTAATGGAAATTTTTATGCGAAAGCCCACTGTACACGGCCCGTACTTGCGAGCTTACACTTGCTTGTTACAACCCGGAAATTCCACTTAATTATTGATACATCGACGATGTCACTTAAGTAGACGTCACCGTTTGTGCTTTGGTGAGCGTAATTTTAGATGCTCGTCGGTGATGTTAATAAAGCACCACTACACGAGCTCGCTTTTGTGCACACCATTTGAAAATCTAATGCGCTTGAGTACATCAGTTATGCCAGTGCACGAAAATCGTTCCAGCCGGTTAATTTACGCGCCGGGAATCCTAGCACTTGGCAGTTTACATACGGTTAAACAAACACCATATAGTAATCACGTGCGAAGCTTCGTGAATAGAGTCAAGATGTCAAATACATTGGATCCGACGTCATCCAACCTTTAATGGGATTATCGTTTGGATATACTTAATATATCTAATCATCATATAAGTACACAAAAGTTGCAAAAAGAGATAAATCCAAAACTATCATCAATTTCAACAATGTCACAAGAGTAAACAGCTGTTAAAATATATTGGCAAACATGTCCAACAAAATAAATACGTTCAAAGAAAAAAAAAAAAAAAAAAAAAAAAAAAAATTAAGTTGAACATCGAAGGAGCAGCAGCAGTGACACCGAGTGCCATGCAAATGGCACATTCATTAAGCGGGGCGCCAATCAATCACGCAAAGTAAAACGAACTACTCAAACCATCATCAGCACACTGTCCCTACCATTAGAGTGTACAAGGAGTATAGAGAAAAAAAAGTACGAAAGAAAAGGACTCCCACCGAGGGATATCATACAATGAACGTGCATGATGTAGAGTACACGCACGAGTTGCGGGACTTTTATTTTAATGCCCCTTGGCATTGATCGCATCCGTTGCACCGGTAGCGTCGGTAGTGTATACAGCAAGGGACAATACCTCCGGGCTGGTCTTACTTGGTGCTCCCGGTCACGTGTGTCCGTGCAGCCCCACAAAGTCAGCCAAACCGTTTTTTCGATTCTCGGCCGAGGAGGGCGTAAAATACAGAGAGAAGGCCACTCTGCAAACGAACCGCGAATCCCAAGTAAGTACCGCCGCACGTATGGCGCCTGCAGGACTCTGATGCTTCCTTTTAAGCCAAATCGAAAATTTATGATCAATTTAACGGCTGCACCGCTTGTGGAAATCTTTTACCGCCTGTTTGCCCTGTCTGGTTGAGAAAATCCACGCTGATGGGAGAGCTTTGCTCGTTTTCCGGTCAGTGGACCAGTTGGACGGGCTGATCGAAAAATTGGGCCACATCTCTCGACGTCAATGCTCGTACGGGGTGGCTAAAGTGGATTGATGCTCCGCCGATGGAGCTTTGGACTCGGCAGGAAATTATGCCAAAAGTTTTTCTAATTTATCACCTTGTCTATTATAAACACGATGAAGTTATTTCTCGGTTATTTTCTGGAGAGCCACCACTTTGAATACTTGCATCCTCCTCACTGGAAAAAAAAAATACTTACAATCATCAATCAGCCACAGTTAATGAAACCCAACTTGACCGAATAAACATACCAGAGACACAATAGCACTATTGAATTCATAGTGTTGAGTCGGAAAATTATCCAACGTGCAAATTTTGCGGACCGCTCACCCACGCGCACCCCCACGCACATTAAATCAGCGGTCCGATTAAGATTCAATCGTCCGTTATTGATTCGTAATCGGCTCAGAAATTGCTCGTCATTGTCAGCAACCAGTGTCCAGCCTTGGCTGTGTGCGTATACGCGGCACGCATTATACGAATAGCACTGTACGGTTGGCAGAAGGGGTGATTAATGGTAACTGCGGGGGCTACGACTCCCTGCAGTAGGTGTGTGCGTCTCTTCCACGCACTACCGCCATTTCAGTTTATGTTATGTATATCTGCGCATTGGCCGAGCGTTAACCGATGAATCAATTATTGAAAAAACTCACGCACTATTTCAAAAAAATTAATGACATTTTGAACAAGATAAAACCATTGACTAATTTCAAGCCTTTGAGAGCAGTCCCCCTAGTCGTATATCTGTATTTATGGCCAAGACAGTAAATATAGACATACGCCTCAATGGTTCTTAGGTAGTTCGGAGCGCCACTCCTCTGTGAATTTGCTCCTGCATCCACCTTTACCAGAGTAAAGACTTTTTTTTTCCGACATCCTTAGGTGGACTAATCTTGAAGGTAACTAGCAGTTTGTGGGATCGAGCGGAAGAAGTGTAGTATCCGGCACGAGTTTAGTAAGCAAGTGATTTATTAAATTGGTCACGTGAAACGAATAGTGATGGTGATGATATCGTTTTTGAATGTCCGCCAGTGTTTTTATTTCCTTTTCGCGGGTCGTGAGAAAAATTTCACGTAAACCACAACAATGTCCGTTACCAGCCGTTTGGTTAGGGCCAAGGGGGGAAACCGAGGTATAGCCAAAGCTCTCTGCTTGATTGCAATTCTTGGAAATGTTTGTTTTTCAGCGGCTAGCATGAGCATATTTAGTATATCTCGTAAATAACTCTTTGTTTATTAAACCAAACCAAAAAACTTGATTGCGTTTTTTTAAATGTATCTTTCCATTGTGTTGTGCTTTATTTTATTTTCTTATTTTGTCCAACGTCAATACGGAAAAATGAATCCAAACCCAAACTACTGTGGCCCCCCCCTCTCTTCGCAACTTGCTGATGAATCAGCTAGTCGAGTCGTAACGTGCGCGCGCGTTTTCTCTTTACTGTAAGTATCCGAAGCAGGCACGGACATGCAAGGCGCACTCGTTTCTTTCCTATCGTTGATGTCGCGCGTGTTTCAGCAGTGTAACTCTGCACTACAGAGGTAAATAGCATGCCAAACGTGTCTCTTTCGATCTTTGTTAATCAGTCACGCGCACACTTTGCTTGCAGAGGTTTTTATACTTTCGCCACTCCTCTGTAAATTTGCTCCTGCACCCACCTTTACCAGAGTAAAGACCTTTTTTTGTTTTCCGACATCCTCAGATGGACTAATCTTGAAGGTGACTAGCAGTTGGTGGGATCAAGCAGAAGAAGTTCATCCGGCACGAGTTTAGTAAGTAAGTGATTTATTAAATTGGTCGCGTGAAACGAATAGTGATAGTAATGACAGTTTAAAATTTTTTTTTTTTTTTTTTTTTTTTTTTTCTTTAATATCAACGATAAAAATAACAAAACGCAATCAAGGTCGCGAGTGTTTTTTCTTTTTTTCCTAGGACTCGAGGTACGTACATTTTTCGTGTCCCGTTTTCAAATTGCCTCGTGTGCCCGTAAAAATTTTCGTTTTTGATTTCTCCTAATCTAACAATGTCTATTCCGGTCGTTTGGTTAGGGCCAAGGAGGAGGGAAACCGAGATATTGCCAAAGCTCTGCTTGATTGCAATTCTCGGGAATAATTGTTTTTCGGTGGCTGGCATGGGCACGTCTACTATATCCCGCGCAAATTACGCTTTGATTGTTGTACTGAACCACAGAATCTTGATTGCGATGGTTCTAATGTACTTTTTCAATTTTTTTGTGCTTTGTATTATTTTTTGTATCTTTTGTCCAACGTCAATACGCAAAGATAGACCTTGTTTTTTCGTTGAAACAAGTATAGAGTCAACAAGCATGGAGTACCATTCAGCACCGTCCTGTCGCTCTCATTAGCCGCATTATTTATAACAAAAATATTATATTAAAAAAAAAAAAAAAAAAATTAATAGTATTTTTTTTTGTTTTATCGAAAAGCCACGTCGTGTACGTCCTTTGGTGGGCTTAGTCACAATCACCCAGGACCAAGTCATCTCTTGATTCGTCGCGCCTGATCAATGAGCTTCCGACAGCGTCGAAATGAAATTATTTTTACACCGAAATGTGAGTGGGCGATTAGACCTTCGACACAAGTTGCACGAAGGTTCAACGATTTTGGGAAGTAAGGATCCACGCAGAGGTGTTAATTTTATAGAGGTCCGAGGCGTTGCAGTCTGCGAGGAGCACTGCGTCATCGAACGTCAAAAAGACGTTGCAACACTAAGGCCTGCTTCGGCCACTGCCAGTACCTACTTGTGTAAATAAAACAAGAGTCGTGAAACCTGTTGCCTTGAAGGTACGTAAACATATACTTATTATTCACACCAATGTTGAGTATCGCTGCCTACGGTACTACAAATCGTTTTTCATATTTCCAGCATGGTGACGCACTCGAATTTGGAACGTCTCAGCCCTATACGTTTATACGTCTATCCCAAGACTCAACGCCAGCAGCGGTACGCCACAAGTGCCAACCAGATGGTTCGCTGGTATTACAGGTGTGGGGACCCTCACTACCACATGGTCACTACTGCTCTCCGTCTTTCTCCAACCATCCGCTAGGTGTCCAACCATTGAAGTTAACCTACTCGCAAGTGCCCGGATTTTCATGTTGGTTAATATATAAGGGCGTTAAGATTGAGCTAGGTAGGGTATCCCCACCGATATAGGTGTCTAAGGTAGGGAGCACGTCATCCGCTCCCGGGACGAAACATCAAACAATCTTTTCTCTCTTAACGTGGCATCACTTGATCGTCATAGGGGAACGTGGGGCGGAGGTGGGCACCTTTTTTTCATTATTTCACTGTGACAACAATTTTGAGTATTTTATTATTGTCCAAGCGTTATTGACACGGTAAGAACCTTAACTTTACCGTGCCATACTTTGCTAAACTTTAATCTATACATATTTATTTTTTTTATGCTGAAGAACGAGAACATCCAAAACTGCTCACTCGTGCCTCACCATAGGGTACGGGTGAGCAGGGGGTGGGGCGCGGATGGGCACGGATAAATAATGCACCCAGTATGAAAGTGTGTAGGTTTTGAAACTGATCTTAAATCTAAGTTTATTTTGCAGTACTTACAGTATTCGTATTAAAAATATTGTAACAAATAATATAATATACATAATTTTTAAATATTAATCTCTTGTAATTTTTAATCACATTTTAATCACAATATTATCGCATTTCTTTGGATTGATTCATGCTAATACAACACTTAAAAGTAATATATTTTGAAAAATAATCAAAATAAAGAATTAAATATCGTTTTGAAAAATAATTGGTATATTTTCAATCGAGATGCAATCCTTCTCAATACAAATATTTGAGTTAAGTACACTATCGATTGTCGTTTCAATCGTATCATGTGTTGTAGGTATATCGACTTGGTTGGATTGTAATTTTCATTTTTTTTTATTAATTTTTATAGGCTTCGTCACCTTCCTGTTCGATATCACTTTTGGCTTCGATACTTTTTTTTCCAGAGTATCTTTTTTAATATTTTTAACTTTCTCAGCAAGTATTTGCTGAAAGTAATCATCCGATGTAATAACGGCACTCTTTCCCTTCCTAGATTTCAATACCCTTGTTTGATTTTTATTAGTTTGTCTAATATTATTATTGCACTGATTCGTCACATCGCCTAATGGACTATCTGATAAGGCCTGAACAGGCTGTACGAAGCTGTCTTCAACCAGACAACTCCTTGTCGTTAACTCTAAAGAGGAACTCTCCGTAGGACTAGGTGCGCAAACTGGCTTGTTTATTTCGTGGTTGGATAGAATTTTCATGCTTTGATGGTCAAGTAACTGATTATAGTTTAGGTTGTTTGAATTATTGTCTTCATTTTGCGTCATATCACACATGTCACTTATTATATTCTGACTAGACGTATTTTCTGCTTGACTAGTATGACATAATTTTATTTCGTAACCAGGAGGCAGCGAAGAATTCTGTAAAAATGAACGTTCGAAGTTAACAATAATTAATTTAATTAATTCTTTGTCACTAGGTATTTTTTACCAGATATTTGATCAAAGGAGTAAGAGGTATTAAGATATTATTTGTAAATGACGTGACCGGCTCATTTTCTTGATTGCTCTGTAATTTACTTTGGGATTTCTTATTAAGATCACGTACATCACCAACTAAATTTTGTAGAACTTGTGAGTACTGTGATACAGATCCATTGACATCTGTAAAACAAGGACTCAGCGAAAATTTAAATATTCAGCGTTTTTTAATTATTTTGCACTTAAAAGCAGGAAAAGAAATAATATATCTTCGTTGCCTGTAGCTGATTCCTCAGAGTTAAGTTGACTATTTGTCTGAGGTAGGTCAGCAAAGTCTGATGGAGAAAAAACACACGGGTAACATGGATATATTCCAGTTTTTCGAAAAGAGTTGATGGCAGTCTCCATTCTCCCTGCTTTAATAAATGCTGCTCCAAATAAACGAAAAATATTTTTCATTTTTGGTACACCACCTTTTCGCTGATGAGCATTGACTTCATCGGTGTAATTTTTGCTTAACGGTTTCATGAAGCCTACGTCTAAGGGTTGTAAGCGGTGCGTGCAGTGCGGCGGAAAGCAAATAATTACAACTCCGTTATCTCGTGCTAGATATAATACATCTAGATTTTTAATATGCGATGCATGACCATCAAGAAGAAGGAGCACGGGATTATCTTTTGATGCATGAGAGAAATCAATGAATTTTTTAAACCACCGAGTAAATATTTCAATCTGCATCCATCCACTTTTATGGAATTCTGCCCAAGCACCATCAGGCTTCCCCTCTAAAAACTGAGTATTTTCATTGACTCTAAGGAAAATCAACATTGGTGGCATAAATACCCCTGCAGTTGACATACAAATTTCAGCTGTCACGGTTTCACCTCTCTCTGCAGCAACTAATCCTCCAACTTGCCGCATTCCTTTTGGAGACACCACCTTCGACGAGGATTTAGGAACGACAGAAATTCCTGTTTCGTCCACATTGTATATATTTTGAGGTTCAAAATTATACAAGTTCATGGTTTCTTGGAGAATCGAAAAAAATTCATGGACTGCTTGCTGGTTGAAACCATGAGCTCTAGCCACTGAAGTATGCTCAGTTTTTCGCAATGATAATTGGTTTCTTTCCATAAAATTTCTAAACCACTCAATGCCAGCAAGACCTACAAATATTATTTGTTTTCTATATGAATACAGAGAACATTCTTCATAGTTTTTATAAACAAAAAATGCACATATGTAGGTAATCTTGGACCTAAACATGTAGATAAACACACATTATTGTACGTATTACCTGCAGCACGATCAAATTTGTTAGGTACTTGTAGATGAGTGGCAAAATCAAAAGCCAGTTTCCTAACATCGTACGATGAGAGGCCCATCATCCTTCGTTGCATATCACAAATGTGTTCTTTCAAAGCTGTCTCTTGCTCAGCAGAAAAAACAGTTGTGAATCTAGTCACTGCTGTACAAATATAAGTTTAAATTCACCTCTGTGTATTTATTATTTTTTAAATAAACTATTTACTTTTAACATTTGCTGCTTTCTTGCTCGGGCTCATTTGCGCCCCACCTTGGTGCCCATTCCCACCCTCGCAACACATATTTTTTTTTTATTAATAATTCTTTTATTACAAGTAAAAAAAAAATAAAAAAAATAGCCTGTCAAAGTTAAAGATCTAAGCTTTCGAATAATATCATGGATAATTATGTAGGTCATATATAATAAATTTGCCCAGTGATTAAAAAATTTTTTTTAGTAGGTTATCTTCGACTAAGAATTAAATCAGCTCGTAGTAAAAAAAAAAAAGCTTTTAGTCCGGTAAATTTGTTTGGATGGAGAAACTATTGATGTTGTATATGTTTATTAAAGAGGATTCAGCTAAAAATATGTTTTAATTTTTAAATATTTGCATGCCCATTTTATCGGCTATGCCCACCTCCGCCTCACGTTCCCCTATAGGAACGTAAGCGGTGGTATTTTTCTTATTACGAAAATAAAAAGGACGTGGTTTGTAAATTCGATAGCAAACGGCACGAATTTTTTTTCTCTATTTCAGTAGCGTCCAGTAGAAGTTGTCGTTCCGAGGCATCAGCCATTACGAGTTTATATTAGCCTCAAACACGTCCTCCGGAAAACACCGAGAGAAGCTTGGTTCATCGGTCAAAAGACGAAACGAAGATGATGAACACGAGACGACATCAAAGAAGCAAAAAACAACGGTGGTTCATCGGACGCCAAAAAGTAAATCCCACGATCGAGTTGTCCCTTGTGGTCATATATTACTTCAATGATGGCGTTATTTGCAGGAAGCTCTGATCTGACTGGAAAGATGTTTAAGGTCCGCATTTTTTCGGACGCTGACTTTGCTAGGGTGAAACCATCCTTGAGGAGTGGAGCGAATTAAACGCTGAGAAATGGTATAGGAAAAACACGGTATTAAAACGTGGTTTTTTGGGGGGGATCTGTATTCTCAGTGTTTTTTGTTTTTTGTTTTTTGGGCAACTATGGCAAAAGGAGCTCAATAATGAAATAAAACTTGAAATAGCTTGTAACGAATAATATTGCCAATATACGTACACGATCAGTTGAACGATAGACGCGTTAAATTCATCGAGTAATGCCCGTAACAGTTTTTTAGCATTCTTTGGTAACTAACAACACGTGAAATTTAAACTTTTTTTTTTGTTTTTTTCCATAATTCTTTGTTTGTCCTATATTTTATTAGAGTAGTTGATGTCATTTTATTTTCAAAAAAGTTGAACCATTGATTTCTGGGAAATCATTGATAGTCGTACATTTACACAATGTCAAAGTTCATCGACATTCGAAATAATATTCAATTTATATTTTTCATTCTCCACGTTGACAGCTCCTCGCATTTTACTTTTTTTTAAAAAGTAATTTACGTAGCGATTTGTTTCACATGTGCAGAAACCATCGTCAAGAGGCCGAGCGAGTCGACCAGGGGGGCTGCGCCGAAAAATGACAAACTGTGCAAAGTTTGCGGCAAAGACGAGCATTGCAACAGAAGCAGCTCCAAGTGTCTTCAACACATTGAGGCAACTCGCGAGAAGTAACGATGACGACAAAATTAACTTAAACAGGGCAATAAAGTGCGGTTTTCGTCAGTTGTGCACGAGCGAACGCGTATTTTGGACTATCCTAGAGGACGTAGAAACAATATCTCGATCAGCGATCGAGTTTTCGTTTTTCTTGGAATTTGCGTTCAACGATGTTAATCGAGTATTGCGCGATTACTTTTCAAAGCTCGAACAAAAGCCGAGTTTAAGGGCGTATCTTCTCTTGTTTTTCGGCAAAACTAGTAAAAATTTACCACAAGGTTTTGTAAACTTGTCCGAAACGCACAAAACTTTGTGAGGTGCGGAAAAAGAATTGTCCAGCAATGCATTGAGAGCGGAACTCGCCGAACAGCTGGAAGATCAGTATCGCACAAATCTTGCCAACAACGTCAAGGTGCACACGGAGGCTCGCGTGGAAAAGTTCCTGAGGCTGTGCGGGGATGCTGGGTGTAGCAAAGAGAAGGACAAGGTAAAGGTAAGACTGGATGAGTTGATTGACAAGAACATTTGCTTGTGCCCCGAGCTGGAAGGAGTGATCAAGAACCAGCAGCTGGATTTTCGTACTCTGCGGGAGAAAAATGAAGAAGAAGAAACGAAGGAGAATGCAACCAAAGAAAAACCAAAGTGGTGGAAGTTTTTAGATTTTTTGCGCAGTCTGAAAATCGCGATGATCGACAAAACATCCGTTGAAACGTTTAGACTGATCCCAATTTACGGATACGGGTTGAAACACGTCTTTTAGAGTACCAGAGACGTTTTTAATTTAAATAGAAAGTTGTTTTCCAATGAAACTCGGTCAAAGTGGGCCGAAACCTCGGATACGGTCGACAAAGTACGACAATTGTGGGATAGAATATTCAACTTGAGTCGAGTATTGAAAGGAAACACTAGAAACAGATTCGCAGGAACATTGTCGACCAACTCGGTTTGCACGTCATTGCACGTAGTAAGGCAGAGGAATAGACCGAAAATCATGAGTTGCAGCAAAAAGTATGCCCGTAAGTAAGATTTTATACACATTTTTCAGCGTCACGAGTACTTTCACGAGTGTTTTTTTATTTTTTTTTTCCAGGAGCTCTGGCCAAAAAGGATCCAAAGTGTACGAAAAGCGAAGCTGACAAGCAAAAACAGTTGGCAGAGATGCGCGAAAGGTACGACAAAAAGTACAATCTCAACGTTGGTCTGGGTAAGTCGAATCGCGCGCGCGCAATTGTTTATCGTTGCACCAAAAAATAATACGCAATCATACTTTGACGCAATATTTCTGCAGATCCTGGAGTACAATGCGCATTTGGCATGACCGAGTGCGATGGCGGTGATTTGCGGCGAGATTTTGCGGATCAGACGCTTTGGACGTCTAGGCAAGTGAGATCGGACACCGGTCAATACCAGCGCAAAAGAATGGCTCGCAAAAAAACTATGCGTTTAAATGCCCAAATAGAAGACTTGAAGAGCAGCTCGGAGTTTAAGGGCGTCCCAGTGTACGATCTACGAGAAAATGCGTCGACGGTCAAACTCCGACTACAACTTTTTGAAATCCATCAAACGACGGCCGAAAATAGAAAAGCACTTCGCGGCGAATTGCAGCACTACGGGAAAAAAATGAAGCGCTTGACCGTAAAGTAGATGCTGTAGCCTACGGCTACGTTCCCGCAATATGGAGAAAGAGTCGAATCGAACAAATTGACGCGAGACGACGTAAAAAGAAGAGAAACAGGTGCAAGAGAAAAAAAAATCAGCGTGCTCGCGAAAAATGCTCTCCGCCGAGGAAGGAAGAGGCTGGCTTCCGCGTTTCGCTCGCCACTAGGAGAAAAGAAAAACGCGTCTTTATACGAAACAAAAGAGTTCGAAGACGGGAGCTCGTCGCAAAAACTGTCTGCTTGGTTGCCCTGGGTCAGACGTCGATCGCCCGGTGCATCAAGTATGAGTATAAGTAGCGTTTATTAAGCCGTGTGGTATGACCACGTATAGCTTCAAGTAAATTATAAGGAAAATACAGTAAAATGATATCAACAGAATAATTTTACAGATCAACTTACATACGTGATATTATCAGTTATATATAAATTCAGTAGGAGATACAATTACATTCGTCTTTCTATGTGTATAACTATGAGAAAATGATGAAAAGATGAGTGATCATAAGCATGAAAAAGAAGAACGTAAAGGGTAATCTAGAGGCGGGGTGAAAGTCTGCATTCTGTATTCCAATGGTTCAAGTCGAGGGTGAGTTGAAGAGAAAATAGAGTGCGTTTGAATAAGGCGATTTGAGTTGGATCAAATATTGTTTAACGTAGCCGTGGTAAAAGTGTAGTTGATTGAATCAAAAAAGAATTTCTCATGGTTTCTGTGCGAAAAGCAGGGCATAACAGATAATACTGCGGAAAGCGCATGGACCGTCTTAAATGCGGGTGAGAGAGCATCAATGAGAAACGTACGGCCAAGTAAGTGGGGATATTATGCGCTAATGTAGAGTACGCAAAAGAGCCAAGAAGATACTCTCTACGTCAAAGGTCACGTGCGTTCACCACTCACCGATTTGGAACGCAAATTAAAGTGCTTGTCGCGAGATAATTCTAACGTGATGCTGTACAAGTGCAACGAACACCGAACGACGATCCTGTGCTCGCGGTGTCATCAACGTCAAGTCGTGAGTCCCTCACCTCATGGGTTCGTACACTGTTTGCGGTGCCACAAAACCATCACGCACCGAAACAGGGATGCCAGTTACAACATTTTACAAAAATCCTGAATCGAACTGGGTCTCGACGAGGAAAGTACATTTCCCAACTTTGGAAATTTTAAAGTACCAAAACTACCCATTTCCAAAGACGTGAGAAATCTGAAATCGGTGGTAAGTAGCACCGGGTCCTTTGATTTTTTAGTCAAGTGTGCAGTCTAACGATTGCTTTATAACTAGTGCTTATATATCAGCTAGATGCCAACGCGCGTAGAGAACGAAATGGAAGACGGTTTTGGGAGGAGTGGTGGTTCAAGTTTTTCCCCACGGCTGTTAAGCGCATCATCATGAAAGCTTGAAGTACACTCGAGACTATTCTTCGCGCGTTCGGCCTAACCGGCCACTTGTAAGTACATCTCGTTGCGATTTCCACTCTAATAACAAAATTATTCGCAACTTACTCATGGAGTCTCTTTGATTGCAGGAAATTATGCTGAACCAACGACGATGGTAGCATACCCGTAGGCATACATACGTGTGTGCCGCCACCGCGCTGGCTCAGTATGACGTGAGTCGTTGTAATACGAATCCGTCGTCGAATCACGATTCGATGGGCATCCTTTTCTGCGCTCCAATGTCTCCGACATTTCGTACATTTCGATGTAAATTCAGGTATTTATTCGACTTCAATTTTGTCAATGCATTAACTACTACCAACATGTATTCATACATTTGTTATTATGTAAACGGTAGATAGCCTACCCTCATATAAACTTGATTAGATGTTTGTGTTGTTCTGTAAATTTTTTTATTTTTGTGTTAGCCAATCATAATTTATTGAATACTTTTGTCCTAACTACATAGTTTGGTTTTTGTCCACCTCTATCATAATAAACTAGCTGTGTAAATAATACAAAAAAAAAAAAAAAACGGATCCAGCATCATCGTTTGATTGGAAATTTTATTTCATCAAAATATTTACTATATTTCAAAAAATAAACTGCTTTTATTCATTAATTATTATATGATTCTGTTAGCCCCGTGGCGTAATTACATATCTAAAATAATACTTAATAACCACCTTTAATTGTTTAAATCAGATTATAGGTTTACACTGAGCAATGGGATAACAGGGTTCTTTGACACATACGACTTCTTCTGCTATGCAAGTATAGTTACGTGTGCACTTAACCGTCAAGCAAGGGCACCAATTAGTGTCTGAAAAATATATGTCGTCGTTGAAATGAATGTTTATCTTGTTTAAATATTTATTTTATATATTTTGCAAACGATGTAAGATATATGATTGAAACCATAGTAATTGGTTGCAATCACTGAGAACATTGAGAAAGCTCGTTAAATAAATAATTCCATAAGATTTTTAACAGTAATAAAACGTCTAAATGAAATATAATTATTCGATTGCAACTATTTTCTTACCTTTGGCACATCTTCCTTTGTAGCAGCACTTACTGGAACACTGTGCATTATTGGAACACTAAAAATTTCAACGAATTATGTACACTGAATTTATTGTAAATAAATAATGTTGAATTGTACTTGTAAAGTATACTTTATAGCTACTACTATTAAAATATTTTTACCAGTCGCCCGGGACCTTGTGCTGACACCAACGATATAATGAAAATCAATGCAATTTTCAGCTGCATTTTATCGCTGAAAAATTTTTTTCATAATGCATAAAAATTAATTTGCATCAGTCATTATATAAACTTTTAATATCCAGCTTACCTCTCTCTACGTGAAATTTACCGGATTTTTTTTCCAACTTAGGCACGCTACTTATTCTATTGCACGCTATTTCTTCTCTTTTATATACTTAGTGCCAAACATGAATAAGAATTATTTATTTATTCATGCTTTAATACAGTCACTTGAATGATTGGTATCAGGAAAAAAATTTTTCCTTTAGAATATTCCGAATGATTGATAATGTCAACAATGAATCAATACTATAGTGACATGCTTTAAGTATATTGCAGTTGGCGGATTTTTAATGAGTTAAAAAGTTGCATGAAAATTGCGAATGAGTGTATTGATTAAGAAAAAAAGTAAATTTAATTTTGCAATTTTAAAATGTGAATATTACTCCTTAAAAAATTAGCTCTTAAATTGAAGGTAACAAAAAAGGGAAAAACTGTTTATAGGATACATAAGAATTATAAAATATTTAAAAAAAGAAGTTTATCGATATAAATATTTTTTTTTTTTATCTTTGTAAAGCCTAATTTTTTTTCTTTATCAGTACCACTCAGACAATGCCAAAAGTGACGGAAATTTGTAAAAAAATCTCACTTCTTTTATAAATATGCTTGTTATTTGTATACTCACAGCCCATCTCATCGAAATTTAATCATTTATGAGTCTTTTTTTATTATTCATGAACATCAATGTCGTATATTTACCTTAACTTTAAATAAAATCACTAATATGTTTGTTTTATCAACGCCAAAGCCAACATACCATGATTTCGGTTGGTTAAAAATATAACTGAATCACATTGATGAGATTTTGTTCTTCTTTAATGTCAGCTTTTTCCACCTCAATTACTTTTAAGTAAACAATTTTTGAAAAGAAGTGGGAAAAAGGGGAAAAAAATACTTAAACTTTTTAATTACACCAACTCATTTAATTTGAGGTTCAAGTAATTACAAGCACCAGTGTACCATTTTTTTTTTTTTAAAGTGCCGATAAGAGTTTCTTTGCTGACAAACAAGACTGTGCAATTTATCTGGAAAAAAAGACTCCGCGATGTAATTAAAAGATACGATGAGGCTCAAGGTAAGGCTGCAAAAAATGAAGAAATATACATTCACATCTGCCCCAACCCTCTTGTTTGCGTAAACGCACAATATTCCCTCGCGCCACGGAAACGTATTATATATTTACTCCAACTAGACTTATGAAGAGGAGAGGCTCGGGGAGAAAAAAAAAAAAGCTTCGAGGATCTCAGCGCCGAGGAAATTGATTGCCAGAGAGCTGACGGGGGCGCGAAAGGGAGCGAAGATGGGAAAAGGGGCGATAATGGCAGTTGGGCCAACGTCGGCTGACTGGTACAGCTGATAGCGCCACGACGACGGCGACGGTGTCTCTTGCCCGGGTGAATTTCTTTACAGCTGTTTGCGGCCGGCGTTCCTCGCACAGAGAGATAGGACACGTTCGCCAGTAGCGTCCCCGGCGTTTTCGTCTAAATCTCCATGATTCTTTTTTTTTTTCCGTCACTACACAGCTTCGAGAAGAAAGGGAGGGGGGTGTACTTTGGGGGTGTGTCTACACTTAAGCTCTAATGGGGTATATCTAATGTTGAGCAAACACGGTGGCTCATATCGGCGGAAAATTTATTTTTTGGCCAACACAGCTGCTGCGTGCTCAGGACTTTGTCGCACATTTTTGTGCTTTTTCCTTGACTCCACCGTAGTTGAATGCTTAAGGCTGTTAATTTTTTTTCTTCATCTTTTTTGTTTTTATCATATGGTTTTGAAAATCAGAGCATTTAGTAACGACCGGTTGTAACTGGAATAACGTGAAAATAATGGATTATTATCATTATGTACAGTTTCGTGTAACCACCATCACCAGCCAGCAGGTCATCCTCTTCGGTGGCTCTTGAGTCCAACGCATCACCCAGTTAGGTGACGGTATTGAAAACTGTCGTAGTTGTAAGTTGTTGAGAGATTTTGACTTTTCTTGTACGTGTGGGGACTCCCTACTTCGAAGTGATGATGGTGCAAAGAACATGAGAGTAGCAATACAAATTGTTGCCAAACAAAGCTCAGATACTTCAAAATTAAGTGCCATACTATCTCGTGCACTTGTGTGACCAACTAAGATTTTTTGAAAGAAAATTTAGCCACGAATATCATAAATCATGAAAATGGCCGTAGCAGCCAACCCATCTGAGAAATTCGAGTAGTAAAAGCGAGAGAAAGTAAGGCGGAATTCACCAAAAGCACACGAAATTCCCCGTGTGCCCCTCTTCGAGGGGGCAGCTTTTCCATTCTCCCGGCGAATACCTCGACAACAATTTCGCGAGCTCTTTTCCAACTCATTGGCTCCCAACAGAGGCTACTCGCACACGTGTATACCACAGCGGCGCGTGATCGTCAAACCATTTCCGAGATTTATTTCGACGGCGCGCATATGTCCCTCCCCCTAAAAGCCCCCATACGCAACATTGAAACCGACCAGAAAAGGAATCGGTGAAGGGGGGGGGGAGTGGATAGTAGCGGGGCCGCACTCACACACGCGCGTACATAAAGTCAATTAATCACACGGACACGCTTTGGCTCGCGCATTGCGCGTGTACCGTTAAACAGAGAGACAAGATTAAATTCGACTGGGGCATCGGGAGCTGGGCACTTGGCAGATGGACGCGCATTTGGATGGTTTGCCCACGTTGGACGTGCACTTGCATTCAATTGGATGCGCGTGGAACTGATGTATATGGATATACGTGCGTGTACACACTTGCTGGGGACACGAACATATTGAGATTTGGGTGAGAGAGAAAGAGGTAGGGAAACAACAGGGGCAGTGGTGGTACAGTTGGAATACATACAATGATTCTTGTCAAGAGCTTGCTGAAACTCGTTGGTAATACATACTGTAATTTTCACGAGAACTTGAACATTTTGGGTAAAATTTTTTAGAAATATGTATGTCTCAATTTTAATGTGACCATAAGCTTTGTATAGTACCTTTTTATGCATGCAATATAATAGTACCACCCATGTTTTGACATCTAAAAAAATTATCTCCATACATCCAAATTCAAAAATTGATGGATTTGTTGTAAACATCTGAAGACCGATACGTTCATTTATCAAAGTATAGATGCACAACAGAAAACATAAACAGAGCGAGAAAATTAATGGAGTAATGAGATGAGTTCAAACAATAACCGAGTGGAGTCCAAAGTAGAGGCACACTCGAAGAAAAATGTACATGTATATACCTATATGTTTAGCATAAATAAGCCCTGGGAGCCGCATAAGCCCCGCAGAAAGAAGGGTCCCTCGTTTAAAGCGGCCCGGCCTCATAATCCGGGGCTCGGTGATTTCGAAGCCACCTCGAAATTGAATTTTAAATCCCCGGCAATCAATTTTGTCCTTCGAAGCCGTCCCCTCCTACGTATCATGTTCCCTCTCTCTTGTCGTGTAGGCAAAAGGGTTCCTGGCCCATCACATATTGATGCGATATTAATAAGTTGAAGCTGCCGTTGCGTCTCAACGGGAACGACGATGAAGGTACGAAACCGATGATAAATTATACATAGACGGACAAAAAACCATTTGGCACAACAGAGCGACACGAAAATCCTCTGGGATCCCATTTCTTGTAATTATAATCAATTTTTTTTTTTTTTTTTTTTTTATGACTGCTGTGCGTGTATACTCACGTATGTATACGGTACCATCTCTGGTGTAATCCGACGTATATATTTGCTCAAACAGTAATGTACATACACTTACACGGGATAAACCGTACGTGCAGCAGAATTTTTCCTCGAGCAATACTGCCCATCTGCGGCTTACGGGAGAGAGGAGAGTTATGCTCTCGCGTTGTCCTTTCTGGATTTTTGGCTCGCCCCTTCTCACTTGCACCTCTTTTATTCGGGATTTAAGTGCCAGGTCTTACACCGTTCTCGTTCCAATGGGGAGTGAAAAAGTCATTCTGATGCTTCAAAACTTTTTGTCACCTCAAAATTACGATGAACAAGTACTTGAAAAAAAAAAAAAAAAAAAATCCGAGCGCGATTAAAAAAGCCACGTCGAGTTCCGCGGAATGTATTATGCAATCCCGAATTATATATATCTCACGGGCGAACGCGCAGCTTTTCCACCGACAGGGAAATCAAATTCGAACTTTATCGTTCATAAAAAAGCTGAAAGAAAAAAAAGGAAGAGGGAAAAAACAGGGCGAAATCGTGGATAAAAAGCGGCGTAAAAAGCGGCGAATAAAAATTCCACGGTGTGCCGTAGCAGCCGGGAATATAAAACACGAAAAAAGGAGAGGAACGTACGTGTATGGCAAAAAAACGGGGAGCGACACTATACGGTATAGAGGGATGGAGGAGGAGGAGGTGCAAAAGGACATTCTTGTGCGAAAAGCGTGATGGAAGGGGGACGTTAATATCGGCGGGGCTGGCCGGCCAACAGCTGGTAGTACTGTTTGGCCAGGACTCACAAAGGGAACGAGTTGTTGACACTCGCCACTCATTTCATCTCCCACGGAGGTCTTTCTCGCCCCCGCGTTTTGTACACCGTACGCGCCCTCGTATCCTTTGGACCTTTTCATTTTCCGCTCGCGCCTCTTTTTTTTCCTTTCGCTCTTCTCATCGTGTGCGCGCACTTACGCAACATCCAGCAAACGAATTTCCAAAAAAACGTGCTGCTGGTAGTGGTGTCCTGTATCCGATACCGTTCCTTTATTGCCGCTAGGCGACAGTACAGATAGCCCCGATCTGCTTCAGGCTGATCGATTTGATGTGAAAAAAACGCAATGGAATAATGATCATGATCATTTGTATTTTTTTATCTTTAGATTCACTGCTCCTCCTAATCTATTGGGAGTTACCATGTAATAGCAGTGATAAATTTTGCACCATCTACCGTTAAATGAAAATTGAGCTTCAGCATGTTTCACATGATTTCATACCTCAAAGCTACCATATTTCACATTAACTTGCAGATGTATTATAATTCGATAGATTTTCGTATTAAAAGATATGTGATAGTGAGGTAAAAACTTCCTACAGCGAGACGAAAAAAAGCTCAATGCTCCCAAATACAGCTAGCCCTCGGAGATCCTTGACAGTAAGGAAAATCCAGCCGATGCAGGTTGGGAAAATTTTCCTCCTGACTCGGCGAGCGAAGGAAACAGAAAGAGGGACTCGCCGAGAGTTTCTCACCCGCAATAACTCCCGAGCTAGCGCGTATCGCTTAAGTATATACGGTCAGAGAACTTGAAATTAAATTAATACAACGCACCCTGCTGCTGCTGACGATTCCCCCCCCCTCTCTCCTTTCCCCGGAATCTACGTGTTTTTAGTTGGCTGGAGCGCGCGTGCCGGCAATTTATAATGACGTAATTGAAAACGTTCCTTCGTTTGCCGCTCGAGACCGCATTTCCTTTTGCAGCGTGGAAGGAGGGATTCGGGACCGGGGTCGGAAGAAACGGCAAAGATACGAGCAAGATGTTAATATGGACTTCCCTGAAATTCAATTAGACTGCCGGCTCGAGATTTAGGTGGAAAGTTATCGGATGCCATGTTTTGTTGATATTTCGTTTTTTTTTTTTTTTTTTTTTTTGACTGAGCTCTGGTATATATTTGATCGTAATAAAGTCACGTGACGTACAATGGTTTCCATATTCAGATCAAGAGATGGTCAATACGATAAAAAATTATTAAGTTAAAGCCGTACGAACGGTACGTTAGACCAAAAAACAAAATATGGCACATAATGGCCCCTGTGAATTTTAACGGTACGAATATACTACCACCGGAACCGTCTGCTAAGGAACTCTTTATACTGGCCCTTGGTAGATAATTTGAATCCTATACATCAATCCAGCCTCTCCGATCATCCATCTGAGCCACTTTTGATTTAACAAAGAGATATGGCACACGCTTCGATTAGTTCTCTTCGTCCTTGACTTTTCCTCCATTAAAATCACTCCAAATTCGTAAAACTCAAAAGAATATGATTCTTTCTGAAACGCACCGCGTGCGAGGGCTACAGCCCCCTCCAGTGAAATTTCAATTTGCCACGCCTCGTAAATCTGCCCTCCAAAAGTAATTATCGTGCTCTCCACGAGCCAGCGGCCTCCTCGAGACTGCTGCCCCAATATACACCCACACCCACGCATTAGCTCGCATCCGCCGGTACACGCACGCACGCCCACACCTAAAATTCCTCTCTAGGTGATATTTTCGCGCGTCAGCTTGAGAACAAGTCGACGAACAGGTGCCGGCTGGTCCCTCTCTCCTTAGGCTGCAGCTTCTTAATCGCTTCTCGATTCTAACCACGGACTTTCAAAGTGCCCACCTTTGCCCGCCCATTTTCCCCTCTGCGGAGATTGTAAAACGCGGGGTTGACGAAAACCCGGCCAGCTGTTTGTGATTTTCGGTTAATTAAAGCTGATGGCGCACTTTTTACGAGCTGGGAATCTGATTTCCCTCCACGGAGAGTCCTTTCTCGTGGCAATGAGGGAGGATAGAGAGAGAGAGAGAGAGAGCGCTTTATTAAAATTCTCGAACCGACCGGCCGGGAGAAAACGATTCTGGTAATTGTCGAAAGGCTTTACGAGCGTTTAACGGCAACAGTCGCGCCTTGGTATATATGCCTTTGGAAACGAGTGCGTGCGTTGATAAATAATTTCAAGTGACTCCCAGAGCCGTTGTGTACGTATTGATATATTTATGATATTTTGTTGGGAGTACCTTTGACCATGGAATGAGCAATTTCTTCCCCCGCGTGGAATTGGATCGTTAATTCATACGCGACCAAAACGATACGGTGGTTATAATCCTTGAAAATTCACGGTGCCTGTATCGTACACGTACATATCGGTGGTGCCGGTGCAGCGTGCCGAGAAAAAAAAGAGGAGGAGGCGTCGACGAATTTTACCCGGGTGAATTAGCCCCCACGCGGCTCATGCAAATTGGCACGGATACACACGCGTGTAAAGTTATATATTATAACAGCCGTCCGTCTGCCTAGTGCGCACTTGGAGGCCCAGTCGGAATAATGCGCTCGGGGAGGGGGGACGCGGCGACGAGGGCTGGACGAGATAATTGGGGACCGAGATAATGCAGGTCTGCTAATGAGGGGACTCTCGCACGTGGGCGCGTGTTGTTGCCGCAGTGAGAGAGAGAGAGAGAGAGTGCTAGGGCTTTGGGCAAAGGATTTGTCCAGGAGGGGCTTGCTTAGTGGCCGTACGTTGTTTCTGAGCGATTGGGCGGGTCCAACGGGTAAAAATTATATTCGTAAAGTAAAAAAAAACAGTTTATGGTTGCCAAAAGACCCAGACGCACGCATAAGTGACATTTATGGCAATATTTGTTAGTTGCGTCTTCTTTGGTGACGTTACTGCACTCTACGGCACTCTCACATGTGTATACTGACCAAGATTCATGTGTTCCTTGAACCAGAAAAATTGGCAGTACATTCACTTTTTCAACTATACTGCAACTCGCTTTCAACTCCGTGAAGGTATACAGGGAGTATAAATACAAGGAGCGGTTTGCAAGTAAACTCTAAAGGGATGTTGGAAATTTTTAAAACTCGCACGATGCATTGGTTTTCCATGTCAAGCAAAAAAAATAGATCTTGACAAAAAGTGAACCAATTCTTTCGTGAGTCCGAATCGATAAATGCTCTGCAGTTGTCTCACATGAAAACTTCTCCAAATTTTCTGTACTGCATCCCACGCTAATCAACTCGTTGAATTTATTTCAGGCTATAGGTATTAATAATTCCTTTCCAAGAGGACATAAAAAAATTCGTTTTCATCGTATGCACTACCCAATAAGTATTTAGTGATTGCATGAAACAAAATAGAATCTAGGGAAAAAAAAAGCAACACCACGAAGCTCATGGGAAGTTGAGCGATAAGTACGGGGAATTGTTTTCTGGGAATCGATACAATCGATGTTTCTGGCGTGCAAAGTGCAAGAGATAATTGCCACCGACAATAATATCCACTCAAGGGTGATGCCGGTGGTGGGGTGGTGGAGAGAGGGAACGAATGGAGGCTTTCGCATGCCCGCTATCGACGCAGCGTATCTTGAAAATCCGCCATTCTGCATATTGTTATCCGATTCCATCCCTTTCTGTCGGTATACTCGCTACCATGTACCAGGGGCTATTCGCATCTCTCTTCTCCTCGTATTGTGCAGCGAGAGAGCACTTCTCCAGCGCAGTTTTAATTAACAAATGATTTCTGAAGATTTAATTTCAATGAGTTCGCTATCTCGCTTTCGTGCGGCTCACTCGTTTCTGCATTTCCCGGTAATTGCAGTTTTCCATTAGCGTCCTTGTACTTTAATTGCTGGCTTTTAAGGGTATATATACGTAGAAACTTTTAAAAATATTCGAGAGCCCTTTTAATTAATTAAATTGCCGGGGACGGACAGGTCAATTGTGTTTGCTAGTACGCGTTTTCAAAATGTTTTTTTAAATACGAAATACGTTTTGGAAAATATTTTATTGCCATGTTTGTACTCTGTGCATGTTAATTATGCAAGCCTACCTGCACGAGTTGTTAGCCATTATTTTAAAAAAAGTTTGAGGATTTTTTGACTATTATGGAGCTAGAAAAAAGTTTTCCAACGCGACATCGAGAATCACGACTCACTGATTTTCACTGCTTGGATACAACATCCGTACTTATGAATCGTGAAATATTTTAAATATTATAAAAAAAGGTAAAGTGGCACTCTTTCACTCAAAAAATCATGTCTAAAATCTTAAAGCGTCAAAGAAAGCACCGGAGAAACTTATAATTATGAGAGCAAATCGTCAACTGAAAATTATGCAGTGACATAAAATGGCACATACACGTAACAACGCGAAAAGAAATAAAAAATGAAGCATTGAAACCAGCCAAGCGTACATACCTACCGAACTATTCAGAGAAGCCGAGGTATTTCAGGACAATTAATCACCCCTCCTAAATAATTAGCAAAGAAAGAGTGGCCGGCCGGCTCGGCGCCCACACACGTATAAAGGGAGCGTCGGCCCTCTCTTTCGCTTTTTCATTCTCTCGGCTTCCAATTACTGACGAGCGAGGCTTTGCAGGGCCTCGGGATCTATTACTCGGACGGCGAATAAATAAGGAGGTCTATTGAATGAGTTCGCAGGCCCCGGATGTGGACGGGAAGAAGCTGCTGTTGCACGGCCTTTCTTTCACGTGAGGAGGGAGCCTCGCGCGCTCTTTGATAAATGGCCGGCAGAGGCTACCGTTATGCTGGCCATCTCTCTGCCAACCGACGTGGCAAAAGGTGCGGGGTGAGCCCTTGCATATACATGTACTTATTGGCTGGCGTGTTGCTATCGCTTCTCACCATCTTTTGGTATTTTTTTTTTTTTTTTTTTTTTTTTTTCAATGTATGCAAGTGTGTGTCTCGACCTACTGGACCCTGATGGACCCGGACGACTGCTGCTAACGAGGTGCGAAAGGGAGGACTTTTTCGTCCTTTTGTCACACCACCGTGAGCTCCTGGCGATCGACGGCGAATTTGTCGAGGCAGGAGTTGCTCGTCGATCTCGTTTTAGCCGGTGGGTGGCTTGTGCTACCAGTTTAAATTAATTTTTCGTGCGGTGGCTTGCAACCGCTGCTTACGTTGATGCTTTGTACCACGGCTATCTGATTTGACGTCGGTTCTCGAATTCGATTGTTTCAATTAATTTTAATTTGCACCTCGTTAAAAATCTACGCCAAATTGAAAATTGAGGCGGAAAAGGCTCACGGATTTTTTTTTTTTTTTTTTTGACATTGCAAAACAAATTGTCTTGGTTTTTGGATATTTTCAAGGTTATTCGTATACTTAATGTGAAATACATCTAAACGATAACTCGTTAAAACCTTTTATATTTTATAATCACACATTCTTCTTCTTATTAAAATTTTTCTGGTTTTATTCTGAAGCAAAATGAAAATATTCATATGTTAGTGATACTGATCAAACCTCTAGATAATGGTGTGCATATAATGCTTAAAAAAATTTATAATATATTTAATTAAAAAACTAACTCGAAAACTATAAAACTCATTATTTGTGCATCCAAGCATTGAAACCTATTTTTTTTTTAAACAATTACAAGTAGGGAATTTTTTTTATTAAATTAAAAAAATTTTTAATTTAAATTTAATAAGATTTTTTCATACTTTCATGAGGTATTAATTTAGTAGTAAGATTCTTGTGACTTGTTTTTTTTTAGTAAAGGTTTTATTTATTGAAAAATAGTATGGTAAGATAACAGCATTTTATAAATATTTTTTTGTGTTGTAGTTGAAACACATTACTATTCCAGCAATGTAAGTATTAAAAATTTATTGCTTTTATTTATTTATTTACATTTTCTCACAACAGATTATATCCATGAAATCATATAAAAATTAACATTTTATTTTTAAGGAATTAAAATTTGGGAAGTAAATATAGCTTCGTTATTAATGGTTGCTACGTATATATATATACACACACACAATATCAAACACCATCACGTTTATTTTGATGCAACATCGCTGTACCTACAGCGCCATCTTTCTAAATTTCCGAGAATCATGAATCCAATATTGAATATTTTTAGTCTGGGGTCTTATTTATTTATTTATTTATTAATTTTTTTAATCTTACAAAAAAATTTTAATTATTCTTATAATTTTAAATAATGCTATATTATGTGTTTGCATAACCAAATTCATGATCAATAAAATATATTACATTATTAAAACTTTTACCTATTGACATTTTTTAACACTATATCTCAATGCTATTATTTTATACCTACAAGTAAAGTTTATTCATTTTTTTAAAATTTATACTTGTACTTAACACTTGAACGGCTCCAATTATCAACATTAGATATCGCACACTAAGTAGTAGCCTTTTATATCATCTGATGTTTTGAATAAACATGATTGTTGATGAATAAGACTGAAAGTTTCTTTTTCGACTGCGAAACACGATATTTTTCAAATTGTTTATTGGTTTTCTAAAAATCAGTAAAAGATGCTGTTGTTAAATTGTATATTTGATTTATCGATCAGTACCCGCAACTTAGATAGAGTGTGTCAATTAATATTTAATAAAGTTCGTAATCCAAATTTAATGTTAAATTAACTGAATTATAGTCTAAGAAATCAATATAAAAGTTTGTATCTGGTCTCAGTTTTTTCATTTAAAACGCTGGAAAAAAAATTTTTTTTTTTCGTGCTCTCACCAAAAACTAGTTATCGTAACGCATGTTTCTGTAAGTAATTTGCACTAAGGTTTCTCGACATACAAGTATTTTCCAGCTTAAGGGTGTTCCCTAGTTAGTACTGATATGAAATAAGTATAACTATTAATTGTTAACTAATAATAATGAAATTTTTTTAAGGTCAAATTATTGTATATAGTTGAAAAGTAACTGATGTAGATCCACAAGTGATAAAAAAACAGAAATATATGTAATATCGTGTATAGACAGAGCTTTTCTCTATTAACTTTTTTCAATATCAACACTGTAAGTATATTTATAGCTTTTTTGTAAAATCATGGAAAAAATGTCCTGTTATTACAAAAAATCAAAAACAAGGAGTGAGAAATATCTACGTTGGAACTATAAATAAATTGTCATTATTCAGTGTAAATCATTGAAAGCCGTACACTAGGTTGATTGAGTATTTACAAAGTATTGAATATCAGCACTAACTTTAGTTGGAAAAATTACCTGGTAAAACTGCATTATTCATTTAAAATTAATTAATTTTTTTAAAGATTTTTGTAAGTATATAAATAGATATGTTTATCTTTAAAACTTTGCTCAACACTAGATAAATATACACTTTTTTGTGATGTAGGTTGTCGACGATCAACAAACTACCAACAGTCGAGCGCACAGAATCCTCGAACTCACCAAAGATTCTTACTAGGCTCAGGGTTCAGTGCCTTCCAAACTTAATCGATAGCTCTAAAATACCTATTATTTATCGTTAAATAAGTTCTTATAAATATTTATAATTATATTTTTATAATTATTTCATATAAATATTTTTTTGAAAGATCAGTCAAAATTATAGTTAGCTTTATCAGTTAGTTATAAAAAATGCTATACTTAAAAGAGTAAATTTTAATATACCATATCTTGAGTGTGATCCTATTTACGATAATCATAGCCAGTAGAGACAAAAAAATCAAAGTATTTGGAGCTAATATAAATATACATTGTTGATTATTCATAGCTTTAAAAAAAACTTTTCTTCATTATTTTCTAGATTACAAATTTTCAATTCACATTAACTAATGCAATACTGTATTATAGGCTATTTTCTAGTACAATGTACATTTGCATACATTGTATGTATTTAAAAATTTACTATTACACAATACGAAGGTTTTTAATTGTATTGGTTTAACTACTGCTTTTTACAGTAAAATAATTTGTTCATTTCACATATAAAACTAAGTTTATAATTAACAGCTAACGATTATAATGATACAGTGAACTACATAATATATATCCAACATAGTTTTATAAATCGGTTACTTTATTTTTAAAGAGAAAAAACAGCTACTCACTCAACTGATGAATGAAAAAAAAAAATTCCATAAAGTAATATAAAAGCTTTTGAAATATTGAATGAGGCACTTCTTGTGGCAGCTTGACATTT
Source organism: Copidosoma floridanum (assembly GCF_036245765.1). Classification (NCBI taxonomy): domain Eukaryota; kingdom Metazoa; phylum Arthropoda; class Insecta; order Hymenoptera; family Encyrtidae; genus Copidosoma; species Copidosoma floridanum. Next base: position 9,545,449 of record NW_028321891.1, read on the forward strand.
TAAGTTTCGCGTCACCGTTGTTGTTTTTGTCTCTAGTACAAACGAGTTTTCCTAGTATTGCACGCGAGGAAGAAAAATGAAGTTCCGTGTTATATAATCGGTGTAAAGGACGACTGTTGGAGGACTCATGCTGATATTTTTCTTTTTCTTGTATTTTTTTTAATTTCAAATAAAAATGTCGTCTTTCTTTGATGTTACATCTCATAGATACAACTTTCAGTATCTTGGAATTAATATAATTAATATACATAATATACTCATTTGATAAATTATGACTTGAGTTCAATTTTAAATTTATACTTTGAATTAATTCTACAGCTACTATTGAAAAATTTAAACCGTCTGTTTCGTATTTTCTTAGTTTTATGTAATTGCTTGTATACCTCCTTGTAACAAAGTTGTACCTCTGTCACGTAACTGGCTGTAATCTTAAACAATGAAATCCTCGTCTCTTGTTTCCGGGGGCTACGTAGTTACTTTATTTTATTAAACTGAAATAATTACCTCTCTCATGAATATTAATGTGATGATACCTGCTGTGATGTAACTCTTTAATAAAAATTTGAATAAATTATGTAAAAGTTTCACTATCCTACTATATAATTCGAAATATACTATGTATACTAACATTTTTTTCTCGCCCAACTAATGACATTCAAAATATATTTAATCAGCAAGTGGAAAAGCTTTTGTTAAAAGCATAAGTGATTTAAGATTCTTCTATGGAAGAACTAATAAGAGTTACATAAACAAATTTTTTTCTGAAAAACAATTTTTGTTCATCTTAAAAAAAAAGAAAATGCCAAAAACTTTTTAAAAAAAAGTAGGAAACATCATCACACTATTTCGCCTCGAAAGCTCTTTGGGAGGAAAAATCGGAAAACAAAAAACAATTTCCGTCGTCCCAAACGAGCCAAACAAGCCATCTTTTTTGAATTAAACTCTCGCAGAAGAAAAGCTCGCCAGGCACGGGGCTTGGAGAGCAAGAAAAATGTTTGCCATTTCTTCCGAATACATATACACAGAGAGTCCCGGAGTGATGTAGGATCTCCAGGTGACGCAATAAAGAGGAGACGCAGAGAACTTTTCCCCCATTCCCCAAAATGAATCCTCTCTCAGCTTTCGTACGCACATACAGGTATATTGTGCACAGTGCGACGGAGGAAAGGGAGGGAGAGCAGAATATGAGAATTCAATGTTTCGGGAAGAAAAGCTATTTTCTTAGCTTCCTGTAAGCTCCGTGCATATATACACATACAGAGTACGTACACGCATTCCCTCTCGGGTCCACAGGGTCCCTCTTTCTATTTTAGCTGCTGTGCGTGTATGTATACACGTATACTTTGGTCCGGTGGGCAGGAGTAATGCGTGAGGGAGCTTGTGAAATATTTGCCCAAGTTCAGAAAAGGAAATTGCCGGCACGCGCTCTAGCGGCTTTGCCCAACAGAGACGGCTTCGATTTGCTCCTGGGCATTTGTCTGCTCTGTGTGGGCTTTGCTTGCGTCCATGTGTGGGTGCACGGGGGGGGGGGTGTTTGAGTTGAGTGCACGTTAACGAGTTCTCCGAGTGGACCAAAAAAGATGGAAATCAAAGGACAAGGGAGAACTGATTATGCAAAGGAAAATATTTCCCAGTGGGGGTGCGTGAAATTGAATGTAAAGTGTTTTTCGAGATCAAGGTAAGAAAAATATTTGTTTTTTATGCGACGAATGAAAAAGTATGTGAATTTTCAGTGAAATCCGCCTACCATAGAGCTAAAATAAAATTGAAATTTTTGATAGACTTATCACTGTTACTTTGTTATGTATTAGATACTCAAATATACTAAGTGACGTGTATTATATTTTATCGCATTGATTATTATATGAATTTTAATACATTAAAGTGATGAGAAATTTACGTTCCATCATGTTTTTATGGAAATATTGTATACCACATAGTAGTTTTGTCACTTTCCTCGAACATATAATAATATTTGTTAAAATACTTTTTATTTTTTTTTCTAGTTAAAATCTGAACAAATTTACTTTGTAATGAAGTAAATCACCATCTATGATCTTCAACTAGCCGATTTTTGTGGAATTAAGATGGCAAGCACCAAAATTCTCACTAATAATGTAAGATGAAAAAATAAAATTAAGAAACAAGGAAAGTACGAATATTCAGAAAAAAAGAAGAACGATGCTTTCAATTCCCCAACACGTGTCCAATGTATTGTACCCTCAATCTCTGAGTGTAAGCTTATGTAAGGAATTACGCTTTAAATCTGAACATCAAAACAAATAAAACTAATGCGTAAGTACTCTTTTGTTTTGCCTCGAAGCAAATAAGCGCAAATTAGGATTGATTTTCGTACTTTTCATCTCTTTGGTAAACCTAAAAGTTTACAATTATACGTCTTAAACAGGGACAACTTAATCAGTGTAATTACCCCATCCAATTTCTCGGAAAGTTTATAATGTATGCGAAAAAGAGTTGTTCCATTGTACTTTTTGCGAAAAACTAATTTTAAGCAGCGCTCACCGTGAAATCGTGAAAATAAAAACCAACAGCAAGAACAACGTTTTCGAGCGCTCCCTTTTGTTTCTCTCCTTTTTTTTTTTTTTTTTTTTTTTTTTGTCTTCCCCGTACGTACACTATTTACATGCACTTTGCTTTGTCATGTGCGGCAGCTATCGCACTCAGTATCTCTTTGGGTCTTTGTTTTTGCGTTGTTATTAAGCTCTCCCATGCAAGCACGGCTCTTTTTTTCCTCTCGCTGCAAACAATTTTCAATCCCTTCATCTGTGTTTGAATTCAGCTTTTTCTCCACACAGTTTATTATTTTTTTTCGTCTCTCGTTTTTATTTTCATCAAAATATTGACATACATATTGTTTACCCCGAAAATTGTAAAAGCATCTCTGTATCTTCTTTCTTTAATATTTTTCTTTTAAATTACATTTTTCTGTTACGAGGCATCTATTCTACTTATACATTTTTAAATGCGTTCCATATATTTCTAAGTTATATTTCACAAAATCATTGTTAATAAACGTGCACTAAATCATAATAGCTGATCTGACGTAAATTGGTTATTAAATTCTGTAAGCTCGGGTGAAACTTCGCACTTATTAAACTCCAGCGGTATTTAAGCTTCGTGTAGTGCATACTATTATTCTCGAATCAAGTGCACGTACATTAAATATATTAAAATATCATAGAAATGTGATAAATAATTCAACACGTACTTTATCTTAGTACCATTTTGTGATGACAAACAAAATTGAAAGGATCTTACTTAATATTTGTATCACATAGTGAACTGGTTAATGTTATAAGGTTTAGATACAATTAAATACACACCATCAACTAGAAGGGAAAATTATTAAATGCGGTTCAGTGATTTAAACAATTTTAAATGTGTTAACTCGAAACTTTAGAGGGAAAAAGGAAATTTTAACGTTAAAGAAAAAGGTCATCGTGTTATTATTGCATTTTTTTTTAGATAGAAAACGACTGCTTCATTTTGGGGTGAATACGTAGCTCAGTTTTTTTTATTAAATGTGAAGAGTTGAGCTTAGAAGTGAAAGAGATATTTTAGATAAATCGGAACTCAGCTTTAGAGCAGTATTGGAGTCAAGGCATTTTCTTTTCTATGATGGAAGAACTTGGCTGATTTTTACATGTAAATTAATTTAGAACTCGGTTGTTCTCTTTTTTTATAAAGCCAAGTTCATTCCTCCAGACTAACCCCGTTTGTATTAGATGTGAAGTCCATTATTTTATTCTCTGATATTTGATTATTGGTCCATCTATGTTTAATGCAAAAAAAACAGTAACCATTAATTAATCAAGTAAATTTTTATCAACATTGCTAACTTTTTTATTAACGTCACTATCCTATGACAGTATTTTTCCACTCATAGAGAGCATTATGACATAATAATATACGGTAATATTGATGAACTAGCAAACGAAATGCGCTTAATAATACTTTACGAGTAGTTGGAATACAATCAAATAATCATACATCATTAGAGAAAGATAACAGAATTAGTCAGCTAAGTTAACAAACCATAACAAGTTTCGGCCACACGATGTGAAATTACACTGCAAACTTTTCAAATGAACTCAAGCCGCTCCTTTGGGCTTCCTCGATTGACCCACTTTCTGGTTATCATTACCCTTTTCTTAATATTCTATTGTACAGTAAACATTCCGATATAAAAATCGATATCCTTGTCTTATTCTACTCTAGTGCCTCTTGTTCGACTAGCTATACCTTTGACTTCCTTGTTGCGCTCTCTGTCTCAAGGGCTAATCTCATCGATGGCAATTTTTACTTGTTAAAGTTATACTTGATGTATACATTTACAAAAAAATAACTATCACATTCAAAACTAGATTGATAGCATACTGATGATTTTGGTCTATAGTGAAAAGAAGGTCAATTTTTTTTTTTTTTTACGTAAGAACATTCTTGGACAAATTTGTAGTGTAACATCCATTTTAACATTTTCAGATAACTCTACGAAATCAAGAAAAATAATCTCACCAAGTTTATCAAAATTTGTTGGCATCGTGTATAATGAACGATAATGACCGGCGTTAGTACTCAAATCACTTAGTACTGGCTTGATCATGCCCTCCTGAGGGCTAAAAAAACAAATTTTCAATCAATCCAGCCTCCAGCTCGCAGCATTTGCATCCCCTGCACTTCATCACGAGCATATCTGCCGCAAGCATCCGGCCAGGATGCGCCCGCGATAAGGGCCACGCTCATCGACGTCAACGCGGTCGCATATCCACGTATGCGTGCGCCAGTTGCGGCGCTCCTGCAAGTAGTAACGTAGGTTGTTGCAGCGGTGGAAGGAGCGAGAGGGAGAGACCAGCCGTACGGACAGTGTGGAGGCGCGCTAGGCTCAGTCGTACTCGAGTCGCGCGTCGAGCAACTTCTGGAGCTTTATACTCTGCGGCGCTTGCGCCTGTCGTGCTCGTTTCCTTTAAAAACGTGTCCTATACTCTCTAACTTTTACCGGCCACTCACTTTGCTCGACTTGATTATTTTTTCGCTCATACAATGACTTTAAAAATCGGCGTAAATTACCTTTTAAGTGTTGCCTCATTGTTTATTCGAGACATGGTTAACATGCCATACTGGTATTAAAGCGATTGATGTTGTTTCGTTGTCAAACACTGGTGAAAAATGTCGTCTGTTGCTCCCAAAAGACGTGAAAAACGTACGACAGGCACGTATGAACTTTGTTGTTTGCGAATACACGAATAAAGCAGCAGTATTCCCTTTGCAGCTATGATACTCAAAGACACCGCGTGGTAGAGGTGTTCAGTATCCGAGACTAAAGTGAAATCGACACTCAAAGCAAAAGCGTGCGACAAACAAAAAAATTAGCAAAGACGCATCAAAGTTACATCGCCCGCGTGGTCACCGGCTTTTCAGCACGTACACACCCATGCACGGCTCTTTTAAATGTTTTAAAAGTGACAGGGACACCAAAGTAAATGATTGTAAAAAAACCAGTAAAGTAGCTCTTGCAAATTCAAAGCAAAGGACTGATAGTGTGCAGGTTCGGTGCATCGTCTTCGGTGCTGGATTTCACATATTCCACTTCGAGTCCTTTGGGTAAGTGATATTGTTCTTGTATGTAACTCTCGATGATCCATATGTGGTCGCGTGTATGTATACTCTGTGGGTGTTTGTGCGTAGCTACGTGATATGGCTCCGGGGGAGTTAAAAGATCATTACATCGGATTAAATAGGTGTGTGGATAGGGTTGCGTGTACGATAACTCGGCTCGGGTTTAATGAGCTCCTTGGCGTACTATCATTAAGAGGATATGCATGTTCTTTTCTCTTTAAATCGAGAAGAAGTTGGTTGAGATTTTTTTCCTGTTTTTATAATTTTTGATTGTTAAGTATTTCTTTCTATATACTGGTAATTTTAAAAATTGTGGGAAAATAAATGAATCCCACTAGTGTGTGTACACAGAATTTCCAATGAAACTCAATTGGTGCATGTTTGTTCTCAGTGGTAACAGATTCAACGCCAAACGAGCTCTAATCAAAGGCTGATTCTGATGTCTTAGGTGATCAACTAAATTTCTGTTTAAAGTCAAATACATTAATAAAAAAAAGGCAGTTCTCTCCATTTTTACTTTGAATATACGCAGTGATTTTACGATGGACAACTGCATTTTTCACATTTGACAACATTATATATGATTTAGAAGTTATTAATGTAGCAATTGTATGTCAAAAACAGCGAATACATCAACGGGAACATGAACAAAAGTGTTATCAAATTAACCGAAATTCTTTCATAATAGAAGCTTGATTGTAGATCAACCGTTAGATTATACCCGAAATATTTTTGAATCAAACCAATAAATCATGTAAACAAACGTTTATAAATTTAATACATTTATGATTAATAGTGGTTATTGGGAAAGCGTTTCATTCAAGACCATAGCTCTGCTTTTAATTTCCATACAATTACACCTTATCGGCAGTAACGTGAGACACGTTGTGATTTATTGTACAATAAATATGTTGAGCTCTAAAAGCCCCATTAATACGGATAATGGGATAATGTTTACAAAGCCGAGAGAGACCAAGGGCATAGAATAATCAGTAGTATAGATCCGCTTTGGTTAGACATGACTGATACAGTGTAAGAAAAAAAAAAAAAAAAAAAATTCCACATCACTACACTTGTACTAAAGATAACTATAACGAAATACCTTTTGAAGCTAGCACTCGAGGTATATAAAATGAAACTCCCAGCAGTGAGTACCACAAACTCGTAATGAAATCGTCTGGCATCTTCATTCTCGCAAATGCTATTGGATTTCACAGCACGGTAGCCGCATAACCAGTACAACGCAGTCCAAAGCGAGCTACTCGTACCGACATACTCTGGCATTCGTGGCCTCGCCACACAATGTACGAGTGGCTGCTTTACAAAGCCAAAGCAGGCTGCAACGACCTGATAACAAAAATGCCGGAGCGCCTCGTTTCGAGTTTTATTGCTACTCGCGCGTACATACTCGATCGAAGGGCAATGGATTGGAAAGGGGATGTTCGCAAAATTTCGGGCTGGACAAAGGGAGAGCGGAATTTCTTTGACACTGAGCCCGGATCAGGTGGTTGTTTTGCATTTTTTGGTTCTACAGTTTTATCGTACAAAATATAAGATACAGATGTCTGACCAAAATTGTCTGCTTCTACTGAAAAAAAGTATATTCTTTTATCAAGAGCAAATTGTATGAATACTAATATATTATGCCTTGTAATAGTTAGTATGTTGTTTGATCGAACTTTTACATGGCCTCCTCCTATATTTAGGTATTCCGAGGCCAATAGGTCAACACACGCTTGATCAATCACGCCATACGACCCTTTTTTTTACAAGGCAATACGAAAAAAGTTTCAGCCCCCATTTTTTCCGTTTGTCACGCGATCTCGTAACTGATTTTTAATTGAAAAATGCTTTCATGCTCTTGCGCGTATTTTTCCATCGTAGATTATCTTTTCATCGCACTTTCTCTCGTTTTATTTCTCGATGCGAAGTCATGAAATCAAAATAAGAGCCGCAGTTTGGGACACGTGTGTAAGAGTAGCGTATGAGAAAGCGTAACACGTGTGGGCGAGTGTCATTAAAGGTACGTGGTATAATGGGGTCACGGGGTGTGGAGCTAGTTAAAGAGAACGTGAAAGAAAGTGTAGCTGGGAAAAAAAGGAGCTCGGCGCGAGAAAGGCTAAATATAAAGAGAGGGAGCGGAAAAACTTTTATCATTGAGGAGAAAAGTAGCACCGTGAGAACGAACGAGCCAAGAACCATATTTCACGAAAAAGGTCCCTGAATTTGACCAGTACATTGATACAGGGATAAGTTTCTAGATGGTTGCAAAATCATTGCTTGCCCAAAGGACCAATGCACTCTCTTGGCTACAGTACAGAGAAAGACAGGAAAACACAAAGGGGGGTGGGTGAAGAGAGAAGTTTTGCTTCGGCATCCCTCAATGATCAAAGTGTGCGTATGTGCATGCAAACACGTGATGTTATTAATGCACCTGACAAGCTGCAGGTGAGCGGGGAAGCTGCTTCATCCCTAAGAGCGAGAGCTTAGTGACAGAGTTAATTGCTTAAGACGCGCCGGGGTGAGCTTGACGGACTGTGAGCTTGTGGACATTGTTCCCTCCGCTTGCTCGCTCGCTAGCTTCGGAGGCTTATGTGTGCTGCTTCCGTTCACCCTCTTGTTTCTCCCTCGCTGGCTATGTCTGTTATTGAGTTTGGACTTTTTTGTCTGAAGAACAACTTTTTTTTTCCTTGTCAAAAAGTAATTGCTTCAGTGCTCTTTTTATTGGGATGACTTTTTTTTCATTCGTAGATCAAGTTGTATTAATTTATCATTAAATTCAGGTATGATGTTACGTGTTGACTGGTAAAACAAAAAGAACAGAATATTACTCACACTTTCTTGTTTTTATAAACGTTGATGTCTACGACATTAATTGTGATAGTAATCTTTTTCCGGGTAACTATTGGTTTGGCTACTATCACATGGCTTCATTACTTTATTTCACCGAAGTTACTCGCAATAATAACACGGTATGTACAATGACCTCATTTTTTATTGACAATAATTACATGTAGTTTTTTAAATTATTTTTTGGAAGGGCAACAATGTCAAACACACTAATTATGAGAGAGATCCCATTGATTCTTATTAACGTACTTTATACTACTTTTTTTGAATTATGACTATTACGATTATCAAAGCATAAATAAACACGCCAAACTAGCCACTTAATCCATCTCTAAAGAAAAGTATGCATAGTAAGTTTGTGTTTTAATTGTGATGTTTTAATAAAATTTGTCTCACCTATTGACTAAACTAACACCTTATGTACTATTTTATTGGATTGCGATCAAGTATTGAAACAACCCAAAACTTTATTGGTTCAAAAATGTGTGGTTTTAATTTTCTGATTTAAAATTTTAATAGCTATTTGAATATTAAGCTGACACTTTAGTAAATAATGAATATTACTATCAATATATTTTATATAATCAGAATTTTGAAATACCCCTCTATGATTATCATGATTACCAAATGATTAAACTCATTCATCGATTGATATTTGATTGATTAAAAATCCATAGTAGTAGAAGTTTCTTGGAGAGCGCTAGTTAAACCCTCATATCAGTGGTGAGATTTTACTTTTAGCTGAATACTTCAACCGATCGAAACACAAACATTCTCTTCTTGGTAAACTGCCCAGATAACTCGTGACCACTATCTTATCAACGCATCAATGGACTCTTTCCAGCAGCTTACATCACTTGGCCGAGCACTAAAATCTCAGCACAATACCATTCCGGTAAATATCTTTATCAGCCAAGGTATACCCACTGGAGATCTTAGTGTTGTACGTTTGGTTGAAGTACATGTGAAAAGAGGGTAAAAAATCTCGCAGGAGGGAACGAGGTCACGCGCAGCGATTATGTCCTAATGAGGATAAGAGAGTGGGGTTATTACAGCTAGTTGGACACCGGCGAAAATTAGAAGTGCGCGCGTGTTATGTTCCTCCTCCCTTGGTGCTACATGGTCTATTTGCAGCCAGAATTGGCCCCTTGCTTTCTTTCGCTCCCGTAATAATCGTTGCATTAGACTACTGTAATCGTTCGTTTGCTTTTCTATTTGTCGAAAAGGAGACTTAAATGCAATTACCTGCTCTTTTTCATGTGCGATACGTTTTCCAAATGGATGCAGAATTTCTAATGTATAGACTTGAAAAAACAACCTATTCTTTTTGAGTAGCAATCGTAATAGTAGTTTGTATTGATGATTTGCGTAACTAATTTTTTCTGCGATATTTAAAAGTTTTTATGATGGTAACATTTTTGAGAGCATGTGTATTGTAAATCGAGGCAAGTAAAGCCAACAAGAAACACCAAAAAGTGTTTTATTCTCTTTTATGTATATTTTATTATCCCTCACGCGTAATCTTGATTCCTTTCAAAGATAAAGTCGTGAAAAAACAAAAAGTGAAGCTTGTTACATTTTCATGTGCTCACGTACCCCTTCTTTCCATTCAGCTAGTATGGATTATGTTTAAGAAAAGAGAACAACGGAATTGAGGAACATTAAATTCACAGAAGTAAAGCTCTCCCAGTTGTTTCACCTAATCTTGAGGAGTGCCTTTTTTCACTTATAAGTTGACTCCATCGCCTCGTGACACGCAATTTGGCAATTAGACTTGCTGATAGACTTGCATGAAATATAGGAAATTTATGCTACACTCCAAATCTCAGCCGAAATCTTACCTTTTTTTTTTTTTTTTTTTTTTTTTTTTTTATACGCCTCGAGAGCGTTAGCGTAAGTTCTTAGGAGAAAGTGATTGAAATTTCGATCGTTGAGGCGTGAGTTTCACAATCTGATCGAGACTTCTATTTTGGAGAAAGGAAAAGAGTGACACAGCATTGTTTCATGCGCATTTTTATAAAATTGGTTACATACTTGAATTATTTCGTATAAAAGAACTTTTTTACTGGCTTTTTTTTTAACGGTTGGTAAGTATTTACAGCGCTTTATATTTCGAAAATACATAAAAAATATCCGAGTATCATTTCAATATAATGTTAAAGTCACTCTTTTTCGAGATTTTTTTTTAAAGATAATATAAAACAGAATAATCAAACATTGCAATAAAATGTTTTCTATGGTCTGACCAAACTCGGGCTTTACTACTTGTAACGCCATTTCTAATTCCAGCGATTCGCAATGCCTGGAATAGCTGTTATCTCCTCAATTTCCATAAACAATAATCGCTTATCGTGACCATAAACATCAGCTAAAAACACGCCTGGCTCCCTTGATGCTCTTTCCTGGCATCCGCAGTGTCGTTTTGCACGTTTTCTTCCACATACATGTTTGCACACGTGCAAACAGATACACATACGGTCGACTCCCTCTATTTTTTTTCTGAACCATCGAGCACATCGCGCGCGTACAAATACAGAAACGACGACGATCCGTTTCTCCTCTTCCTGTGCGCGTGCTGGTGTACACCGAGTGAGGCCGAAGCTTTCTCCATGACTGCGCGCGTGGAACGAAAAGTATATGAAAAATTGAAAGATCAAAGATAAGGGGCAGCCAGGAACTAGCTCGACGACCGAGTTGCACTTACAACTCGCTCGCTCGCATTGCTAGATCCCGAGCATATGGGGAGATACACTTATGCCGTGACGTTCACTTCTCGTTATCGTGCTTATGCACGTTGCACGCGGTGAGCTCGATTGAAAAAAAAGACCTAGAAATGGGGCTCTTTTAAAAGTTTTATTTTTTTTGTAGCTGTGAAGTGAAGGATGAGTTTTTAAAATAAACGTACAATGTTTTTGTTTTTTTCTATTAATTGGGGAGGACACGTATATTTTGATTTTAAATGAAATTTTTTTGCTGAAGAAAAACTTGGCCTCGAGAAGGTGTGAATAGAAATCCTGGGTCGACCAAGTCAAAAAGTTTAACTAAATATACATGCAGTTTTGAAAGCACTTGTTACATTTTTTAATGTTTTATACTACAGGATTAGTTCGACAACATCGTTACTAACTTTGAGAGGTGATTACATGGTAACAATGAAACCCTAATACCTTGAAGATGTCAACAACTTCCCTCCCTCCCCTTTATCGTCAAAATCCACCTTGTATTAATCCCTTGAAACATTAGTACGTATCACTGGTACAGGAGCACCAGCCCAGCGCTTCTGATACACTCATCCCTCGACTAATAGGAGGATGGCGATAAAACACTGGGAACTTCATCGCAAGCGTTGTTTTGCAATTAACGCGCATGTAGAACCTTCGTCAGCATGGGTGTGGAGTGTAGCATGAGGGCTGGCTCCACCTGCGGCCGCTGACAAATGTGCGACCACTTGGCCAATTGCTCGAAGAGAAATCGATGGTCACCCGCCAAGTCGTGATGTATTTCTCTCTCCCTCTTTTGCACTCGCTCGCACCATTGTGTCCACGGAAAAGTACGGGACACAACAGCAAATGTGCTCGTGGTAAAGCGATATGTTACGTCATGCAGCGGTCTTTCGCGATTCATATACAAGCCTGCTCTTTTTTCCATAAATCATACTGATGAGGGGGGAAATGGGAAAGTTTTTTTTTTTTTTTTGTCAATTGGGAGATTTGGCAGTGTGCTCTGTGGCTGTGACAGACTTGGGGTATTGAAAAAAATGAGGACTGAATGGATGATCGCTTGCTGTTTGTGCACGTGTTTGCATTGGTATCATTTATCATTAACTTTGTAGGTATAACAACTTTTTGCTTTTTTAAAATAATGATTGATGTAGTGGAGTGTGATCAATTAGCAGCAGATTATATTTGAAAATAATTTTTCGGAAATTTTTAATCTGGATTGAAATTCGAGATTGAAGTACGAGCTTGTTCAACGGTAGCTACAGGATTTATGAAATGAAAGTTTATAATTTCTTTTAATATCCTTTGAATTTGGACTTTGTGAGAAAATATTAATTTTTATTTTATAAAATAACAAAATTAGTGAAAAGCCATTTGAAATTTCCAACAAAGTTGCTTTGGAAAATACACGCACGATGTAATTTAGTACAAAAGATTTAAAATTTTAATTGGTACGACGTCAAAAATGTGTAAAAAATTATGGAAGTGCCTATTTTTCTGACGAATGTAATATGTGGGTCAAGAGAGTATTTACCACGTTAGGGAAATCATTTTTTAGCAACATTTAAAACCCTTTTGTCAAACATGTCTGACTACACGTACTGCTACTCCACTTAATTTTGACTGGACGATTCTGCTTTGTCAAAAGAAAAAATTAATTAAACAAGATTTTCAGCTTCTATTTACAATTCGGATAACAAGATCGTATTACGTGCAACACGGCTAAACCCTCTCTGCCCTGGAAAAAGCGGCCTGTTTTCCCTGTCTCATTTACAGCTCACGCGCCCGAGTCCAAAACCGGATATTTCGCTTCCTGTGCCGCTATCTCCCTTCCCCAGTCATATCCTCTCTTGTGCATACAGAAAGGGCCAAATACACGAGCGCACTCGTTAACCGACATAGTCACAGCCCCAGCGAGAAATTAAAAATTCTCAGTGAAAAAAAAGGTGTGTGGTAAAGGGAAGCTTGTACGTTCAAAAAATGCACGGTACAGCTACCGTCGCACAAACAGCAACGGCGCGAACAATAGGATGTGTTTGAGATTAGAAGGAGATGTTTGGCTTCGTCGCTGAATACTGAATACTTTTGAATAATGAGAATTTTCGAAATTTACAATTTTAATGAGATTTCGTGAGAATGAAAATGTCGAGGCGTACTGCGTTGGCGTGGCAAGTTTGTAAGACGGTCACTAAGCTATCTGAAAATGTAAAAGTTTGTTAGCGAGTTAATGCAACCAAGGTGCACAGTAGGAATGTAATTTTGAAGTTTGCGCAGTTTTTTGTTTACTCTTACGAAAATATTTTAAATGTTATTTAACTCATTAATTGTATTTGAGGAGATAATGCTTGATTGCTGTAAGTAAAATTTTTCTTTTTTTCAATTTCCATACATTTTTAATATAGTTTTGTTGAAAAATGCACCCACAAAATCAACACTAAATAGCTGTTGAAACTGATTTATAAAATCACTTGTGCAAGCCAAGCACTAAATCCCTGTGCCAGGCAGGCCCATGTTGAACTACACTCGTTGCATTGAATTTTAAATGTTGAGCCAGAGATACCAAAGTCGTGCTTGCGCGCAAGACAGCAGGATACTGCTGGCCGTACCGCTCGCACGCCAGCCTTTGTCCGACTTGATGAAACTTTTACGGGATGTACATCACAATCAGTCTACCGATCTGTTACGTGCTTGAAATATGCATCACTCGCAGTTTTGTCGGGAAAAGTGCTTTAGCTCCTTTCCTGTATTTCTTTTTTTTTTTTCTTCCATTTCAAATGACTCGTGATTGTACTGTAAACAACCGCATTAGGTGATCTCGAATGACTTGTATTGTAGTACGCTTGGATAGTTGATACGAGATTAAAAATCAGACGTTTTAATGGCTATATAGGTGCTACATTGATTCAAGATTAAATGAGCTGTTATTTAGTTAGAAAAGAATTGATAATAGTATGTTTTAATTTGAACTTTATTGGCATCCCAAACAATTATTTGTTTTCAACCGAAAGTTAATATGTGAAAAATAAAGAAATACGTAAGGAGAATGGACAAAGAGTTGGGAAGAAATTAGATTCAATGAATAGTTATAATAATAATCTTAACAAGACTCCTTACGAATAAAGAAATGTTATCCAGTCGGATCTTTACTTCAGGCTGTAATTAGTAACTACACAGCAAAACCATCGGACAAAGTACAAGGGCTGTGCTTGCAAGCTGCTGTTTCCACAAACAGCAGGATACGTTTCCGAGAATAAGATGATGATGGAGCCTCACATGCGGTCTCTCTCAAGCCAGCAGGACAGAAGCCACGGGGTGGCTCTTGTTTGCTTGTATTAATTAAGTTTTGTCTCAATGTACCCTCCTCTCCCAACTCACCAAATATTGCTGCTCATGATTAAATTCTCGGCGCGCTACTGATCCCTCTCGGGTTATTTTGACGCATACCACATGAATTTTGAGTCGCCTTCGGTATACCGATGATGCGGGGTAAACTATATCGGTCCCCGAGCTAACTTGAAAGATAATCGCTGAGTTGGAATTTTTTTCTATTTTTTCATGGAATGGTATGCTCTCGCATGTACTCGAATGTCACGAGAAAACACGGCATGTTTTATCGATAAATAAACAGCAGAAGCAGCGGAACATCAGAGCCACGGTATACAACATCGCAGAGAGCAACACTTCAGGAATCGGGTGCTGGCGTGCATCGGGGCAATAAATTCCGAGTGCACGCCCTTGCCATCCAAGTATACACTGTGTGTACATGCACCACACAGAGCACAGGGGGTGGGGGTGGGGGATGGATACTCTTTCCCAAGATCATTCGAAACTCGCTTGTTGCGGTCGTCATGGTATCAGGGTATAGCTTGCAGTGGTGCAGCGACCAACGGGGGGATAGTCAGCCCACCGCCAAATTATTTAGCTTTTCCTGTCTCGTAGTCCAACCCCCTTGCCACCGTTCTCTCTTAGTGCGAGAGACGAGGTCGGGCTGTTAAGCGGTGGGGATCGATTAGCGGTTCACCGCGCTAAACAACTAGACTAGATTGTGACAGTATACGCTAATGACTCGAGGCCTTGGGCGTGTAAAGCTGGCTGCCAGTGATGCCATTGTAAGTGAATAAAACAGGCGGTTACATGGTTATTCTAGTCGTACAGTACCATTTTTTGGACTTTGTAGTTGGAAGAGAACAGCATCGATAGCAAAAATATAATTTTATCAAAGGATCGATCAACTTGAAGCTCATGTTGTAGAGAAATCGCTTTTATCGAAATTTAATTTTTACAAAGGATCAAGTTGCCGCGTTATTTATACACGTACTTGTTTTTCTCATCAAAATTCATGCACCCACGTTCTTTTGTACGTACCTTATATCGATTAATTCATAAATATTTATGATTGCGATAAATCACACCATCCTTCGCCTCTTCCCCCTTACACCTCACCCCCCTCCTTGGTGCTCATATACAGCATCGTTCATGAATATTTAAGTACAAAATTTACACGTTAAAGGATCCCCGGCACTGTCATTTTTCATCCTTAGTTTAATTAAATTGGCTCTAGGTGCTGGCAAATCCTTTTGCAACGAGATTCAATTTCCTTAATTACCCTCTTCTATTGATGTTTGCTCCAACAGCAAAACTCCAGAAATGTAAATCAGGTCTTTTGCCATAGTGGCGCTGCTGGCACCTAACACAAATTAAAATCACGGCTTAACTGCACGTATAAGTGGAACACACCAGAGCTCAAATAATTTTCAACTTTGTTCCATTTTAATAACATTATGCGGGTGCCAGGAAGAATTTGGGTCAATTCGCGCCGACACGATTTCGTTTGCAAGCACTTGATTATTACGCGTCTGGTGAAAAATTCACAAAGTGATGACGAATAATCGCCACTTGGACACCAACGTGGAGTTTGATTTGTGGCGGGTAGTGAGCGTCTGCGGAGTTGAGCTTTTTTTCAATGGCGCTCGAGAGATGCTACCGGTGATTTACTGTGCTAGCACGGCTCGTTGGGATACACTGTTTGGATGAAGCTTTTTGACATGGTCGAGAGTTTTCCACTTTGCGAGTCGATGTTTTTTTTAAGTGAATATAGTCATACGTCGTTTAGATGTTATCGATTAGAACATTGTTTTATGACGTCATAGTTTGGTATAAACAACTTTGTATAGAAAATGTTTTTAGAAAATTATTTGGAAAATTAAAGACTTCAAATACGTTTATCAAACGGACTGTCTATATTACAGGGATGTAGATTACAAAAACAAGTTTTTTTCTCAGTTTGGTGAGCTTTTCAAACTTCGCGAATTCAGAAGATTACCTTTCGATTTTGAAATATATTTTTACAGTCCAAACTCTGAATTGACAAAAGTTTTGAATCTACGTAAGTATACTAAAAAATTGAAAAAAGACAAAATACTTTTTTGATTGTACATCGTTAAAATAGTTTTTGTCACTAATAACGTGTTAAGAAAAACTTGTTATTTATAAAAAAAAAAATCCATGAAAAAAATTATCTTTTTCATAAAAATTTCAACCTCTGGTGAGATGAATTTTTCAATTTTATCAAAGGTAAACATATTTTTAATGAAAGCCACTGCAAGACTGGAAGAGAACCATCGGAAAGAAAGACGGCTTTTATCATACATAGGTCGCACTTTATTATTGCGCGGCGGTCTCATAAATAAGGAAAATGGTCCTTCCCTGCAGAGGACAATGATACTTGCTGGTACGCATATTCCCATTTACGAAATAAAAAGAGTGGGTGGGGTAAAAAGAAAAAGAAAAATGGAAAACGATGCTTTTAAAGCGGAAAATTCATGCATGCGCTTCAAACGACACTGTGGGTGTGAAAAGCTTTTTAACGAGGACTGAGAAGAAGAGGAAAAATATGACGCAGGTAGTCTAGCATCAGGAATATCAGACCCTAATCAGTTCAATTTCGAGTCCTCGGGGTAACGCGTATGCCACTGATTCTGCTGCTGCTGCTGCTGTATACGTTATTATGCAAGAAATAGCAAGAAAGCTCATTTCGCCTTTGGTGGCTGGCGAATGTAGGTTAAACCGTCGAGGCTGGTTTTTAAATTTTCTTTTCTGTTCCTTCGCCTCTCTTTTTCTGCCACGTTCGTGCCAGAAGAAGTAGAGGAAAAGAGGAGAAAGATAGAGACAGGGTGAGTGCATGAGGGTGTGCACGGGTGTGTGTCTCCGCGTCGGCTCGAATGTATATCACGTGATATTTCCTTCGCCAGATGCGAAGCTGCTGTAGACACATGTATCCAGAGCACTGGCTTGAATTTTTCATTGAAATGCTTCATGCATCGATATGTTACTACCTCTTTCCCATCGAAAATTTTTGAAAAATTCAGAATAAACATTTTATTGCTCAGTCAAACATGATCTGTTAAAAATGAAGGAAAACAAAAGGTATTGCTGATTTACTGCCAAATGTGTAAATATGGTAGTACTTAAACTCAACAAGCTTTTTTTTTTTAAGCTCTTTTGTATAAAGTTTTTTTTCTTTGTGCTTCTCACACGTTGCACGATTAAATTTTGTTCATAGCTGCAAAGTTAGCGAAGCTTTACCGTACGCCAAATACATATTAATTGCCCAAAGTTGATGGTCAGCTAGGAGGGCTCGTTCATCGTTCCTAATGGCTCGCGATAATAACACATCTAAATAGCAAGAAGGGGCATGGCTTTCTAGCCGCTGGTCACATGCTACAACAGTTTGCACGTAAATTATCAGCAAACAGTGCAGCCTCCCCTGCACCATTGATTGGTACGCTTACCCCCTCGAGTTTAATGGTGAGTTGCCAAAGGTAAAGTACTGCCTCTGTACTTTCTGCTAATTGTTGGATTGTATATGCAATTCCTAATCTGTCCGGGCAGTTGCTACTACTGATGGCTTACGATGAGTTTAGGCGTATCTAGTGCGTGCACAGATGTACAATTATATACGGAAAAGAGGTCGAAAGATTGTGTGTGAACTAATGGACTTGCTCTTTAAAATCACTTAGCTCCAATTGTCGATCGCTGTATTAACGAGATAAGAGCCAGCATTCATTCGTCACACTTTAGTTTCTAATTATTTAGTAACCAGTTGAATTTTTACTTTTTAGAAAAAACAGTAGTACACTTGTGCATAGAATATACTAACAAATTCATAAATATTGGCTAAATGACTCTTCATTTCAATTAGTGAAGCTATTTGGATGATTTGCAAAATTCAGTAGTACATCCAATGTATGGTCAGACATTAAAAAATTATCAAGACTTGGATTTATAATTTAATCACTATATGAAATACATGTGTCTTATAACTTTTTCATCACAATTGTAATGTGTACATTATACACTATAATCAGCAGAATTTATGCCTTAATTATAATAAAATTACTAGTAGGCTTTTCAATTTAATTAATTAATGGATTTGTTTCGTTTAAAAGGTTTTTCATCAAAATCAGTGGTCCAGTTGAGGCTTATATCCGATATTGAGTAGTACAATCAGTATTTAGTCAGACTTAAAAAAAATTATCGAGTCTTGAGTTTATAATTGTATCATTGTATGAAATACATGTGGCTTACAATTGTTAATTCATATGTACAGTTAAGAATCCTTCATGAAACTATCAGAAGACGTTTGAATAAAACTGCCTTATGAATTTATTAAGAAATACTTTTACTTTAAATCATTAAAGCGGTTTATATTGATTTGTAATAATCAGTAGTACAATCAATATATAGTCAGACATTGCTTAAACCACAGGAGCTCTTTAGTTGATAATAGTACCATGTAGCAGATACGCAAGTAATTAAATTCGTGGTTCATAGTTACCTGTATAATAAAATTTCAACTGTAACAAAATTTAAAGGGAAGTATTTATAAAGGCTCGAGTGCGCTGCATAATATATTCTCCATGCACAGATGTCTCATTGTTCACGTAACGTTAAATAAAAATAACTAAAACTAGATCTCGTCCCAGGATCTCAATTCAAACTACCTTAGAGAGTTTCAAGAATTCCTCATCAAAACTTGAGGATCGGGCATTTGTAGCGCAATCGCTGTTGCCTTCTCGGGGCAGAAGAGAAACGGGGAGGGAACGCGTTATTGTTATAAACTCAAGCGTACGAGCAACTCGTCGCCACTCGCGAGATTCCGTGAAGCACTGAGTGCGTGTACTAATAAACTCGAGGGTCTTTATATAGTTTCGCAGGCTGGCTAACCTATCGCGTTGCAACTTTGCGCGCACGTAATGCACGAGTGCCAGGTTGCTTAAATACAGCAGCAGCCGGCGTGCCGTATCGCATCGCGTTATACGATCGTGGAAACTATAGCTGCTGCGTTGCCCTCCCCTCCCTTGTTCCACGGTTACTGATTATGTACGGCCTTGGGAGCGTTTAATATACGAGCTTCGATAATTCGGAGTTACGCCATAGATATACCTGCAGATTAGGAGTATCGAGCTCGATATTCTTGACTGTACACGATGTGTGGGTGGGTGTATCTTGGGAGCGTTGGCCTTTTATTGGTTGTTTACGATCAGTTGCAGCGCAGGCTCGTATACGTGAAAAGTTCGTCGTTGGAAATGCCATTTGATCAATCTCTTAGTTGTTGATTGCATGGCTAAGATTACAAGATTTATTTTTACAGCAAAAGCGGGTGCACTGGCTGTTACTGCAAGTGACTAAAGCTTTTTTGCTGCTGTTGCTGTGCCGTGGAATTCCGAGCTCGTTCTTTGATTAATGGTGTCTTTTTGGCCCGTACACGTGATTTGTGCGTGTTACCCGATGCGTGAAAAAATAATTACGATCATGCGGTGGGGCAATTCGGTGGTAGAACAAAGTGAGTTTGATTTCTCAGCGTTGGCAAAGATTCCTTTATTGATTTGACGTTGAAAAAAAGTTGACTTTTTATGCGGAAAGTTCTCTTGGTGGGAAAAATAATGGAAAACAAACAAGTCGCATGGATCATGAACTTTGGCCCCCTCAGATTCCAAACTGATAAATTACCTGGTGACTCATTATGTCCTTATTTACAGTTTTTTATGTATACGTACATGATTTATTACCCGGTCACCTTTTTACGTCACGAAAAAAAAAAAAAAAAAAACATTTCCAATAAACTCTTTCTTCCGAGCCAGTATAAAAGATTTTAAAAAAAATTTCCAATCTCCATCTGATCTGGCTTAGCAATAAATTCTCGGATCGAATGGAAAGTTAATCTCCACCACAGTGGTAATTAATTTTGGAGGGCACAAAATAAAAGTACTACGTGAATAAAAATCCAAGCATGGATTTGTATTCACAGACCAGCTTTTTGACGATCAAATACCTGCGAATGGAAATACGTATTATCGAGCGACGTAAAAAGGGTATGGATTCAAATGACACTGAATCTCTTTTTTCGCTCGTTGTAAGTGTCGGTTCGATTTTCTGCATGAAATTGTCTAGCGTAGAAAATCGAGGGGGAGGGCAAAACCTTGGCAGCGCGAAAACCCGAGAAGACATAGCTCCTCTTGCCCGATGAAGCGAGAGGAGTTCCTATCTTTCCCAAACCATCTGGATTCTCAATCCTTGGTCTCTTTTTTAACAAACTCGTCTCTTTCAAGGTGGTAAATTCCTCAAGCTGCATGGGAGGCACGTTAGATTTCGAAGAATTCCTTTTTTATAAAGCACTGTTTATTCGATTTACAAGAACGCTTCAAGAGCACGTCGATCGCTCGATTTTGTTCATTTCACGCTACAGTGCCTACAGGCGTTTGAAAGATAAAAAAAAAAAAAAAAAAAAAAAAAAGGGGGAAAAAAATTACTGACACTCATTAAAACTCTAGGTTGTCGTTTGTTGAGCGGAACTTTGCGAGCAACTTATTGCGATTTCTCTTCCTGACAGTCGCACGTTTTACGCTTCTCTTCACTCCCAACGTCGAAACGCAAGCGTGAAAAAACGAAAGCCGATGCTGCTCGCATTTCTCGGATTCTTCTCCGCTTCAGTTCGTACGAAATACGACTTTTTCCGTAACCTAGCAGTGTTGTACACGTCCGAAGAAAAACATACGTCAAATAAGGATAAAAAATACTCATTTTGATGATACAATTTTTCATAAACGTCTAGTTTAGAAGAGAAAATGACGTGCATCAAACGTTTGTATTCTTACGATTTATTTTTTCCAAACCTGCTTCAATATACAAGTAACTATAATGGTTTTAGCTTTTCCCAAAATGAATTCTGCAATTATAACCTTTATAATCCTTGCAATCAATTATGTTTCCTGAAAATTTTACGAGGAAATGAAATAGAGTTCATTAACGTGGAAGATCCGACGAAAAGGAAAAAGAAGAGTAAAACTTTGATGCAAAGTGATTATACACTCAAAGAGATAAAAGATGTTTCTCGAGGAAGCGGCGCTCTTTGCCTTGTTACCATGGCTTTGTTACTTTCGTTTTATCTTTTTCCTTTTTTTTCACCACAATACTCATTACCTCGGTCGTATCTTGAGTTTGGAATATAATTCGTCAGCTGATAGATACTCTCTCCTTCCTACTTGTGCAGCACCTCTCCCTTCTTTTCAAATTTTCAAAATTTGAGCATCCTTACTAAAATAATATTATTTTTAAAAAAAGTTTATTTGATTACGAGATACATGCTTTACTGATTGTAACATACGAATCAGCTACAAAAACAATGACCAAAGGAATGTAGGATTAATCTCCCTTAATAACGAGAATTTCCACTTTTAACTAAAAAGTTATCAATCAGTTAATCAGTGTAAATGAAGTGGAGGTATATGAGACTACTTAATGGCATCGATTACGTTGAAATAAAAGTAGTACTTATGAGTGGTCCTCACAAGGTATCATTGAAAATAAATACTATGGTCGGTAGTTAAACTAATCGAGAAGTTTAACTGTCAATGAAATAATAAAATAAACAGCAACTAGTATACCTAACTCTCTCTCTCGATTGTTAAATTTCTTTACCTCATTATCCTTCTGAGTACTACTTATTTACTCCTTAATGGAAACATATAGGGAGCTTCGATAACATTGTGGTCGACTATCCTGTTTAAATGTACATTAAGATGGTCCAAGCCAAACTGGAGGTACTTAATGTCTTCCACCACATTAGCAAAGCACAAAGAGGGAAAAAAGAATCGAAGAGCCAATAAAAAAGAAGGACAATATCGAGTTTGCACGCAAGACAAGAGGAAAAAAACTAACTTACGAGTTTAACGAGTCCAATACTCTTCTGCCCCAGCAGGAGCGTGTACGTAGCCCTTGATACAAAGAAGGATGTTCAGAGAGTAGCCAGCTGGCCACATGGGAGCAGAGGGAAGGGGGAGGATCTTGTTTGGCCAACTCGAGTCTTCCTGAGGCGAACCAAGTAGCAGCACAGTGGCTTCTCTCTTTTTCCTCAGTCCCGTTCTTTTGCTTCTCTCTATTCCCATGATCTATCTATATTTATCGATTCCATCCTACGATTTTACTTCTGGTGTTTGTTATCCCAGTTATAGCCAAGTTCATACTTATTTCACAGTTCCAGTGTACAATATATAAAAATAGTTAGAGGGTGAGGATTTTTCTACTTACTCAAGCCAGTACTGGATATCTGAACAGCCTATATAATGCTCGATGGAGCCTAATATTATTAATTAATATATTTTCTAGCAAACACTTATTTTAATTAAGTTTCTTCAACTCTCTTCAATTAATTTTATTTTGTATGTGTTATTTATTTATCCATTATTGACATGTTTTATAGAAAGCATTATTTTTCAATAGCTTTAAATTAGATAATTATTTAAAGGGTTGTTGTAACAACCTGTCTTGCCCTATTCTAAAGTTTATTATATATCTTTAATGTAAATACGTTTAATCTATTTGACTGATAATACGTCGTTTGCAAGCAGAGTCACGTGGGTTAATAATGCAGACTGTCGTTTTTTTTTTTTTTTTTTGATAGTCCAATGTTAGAGGGTTTCTCTCGAGTGAATGCACATAGTCCCTTGAATATACGTTGAATTGGAGCGATCACCTATCACAAAGAGCAAATAAAAGCAAGCAATCCCCAAATGAGGATAAATTTTCACCCCTTCCCCTCCCTTAACGTGAGGGTAGCTTTGAAGGGGTTTACACATAGAATCAGGCATATATCTCCGACCAAGCCTTTTTTAGAGATAAAGAGAGAGAGATTCGCGTAGGTTCTAGTACCTGAACTCTAATGACTGATCGATCAGTCAATATGAACGCTTTGAGCTATTCGCAATTAGCGCCGTAACTCTCGTCAGTTTAGCAAAGATAGCTTGCGAAAGGGATGAGTACCTACCACTCAGTGAAATCATCAGGACTACATTTAGAGGTCTGGAAGAAAAAAAAGATAGCGTCTCATTTATCAGATATAAGCCAAGGGAAGTGATTAAGATGATTTTTGAACAAAGGATGTAACATCGTTTTTTTACATCTTGTACGACAGTTCACGCAAGCTCCTTTCGTTCCATACATTTCTGAGAAAAAAGTTAAAATTATTTTTTTTTTAAGATGCTTTTGAGCATTGACAGATCCCTGTAAATATTTCCTTAATCAGATTGATTGTATTTCGTTGAAAGGAGTCGAAAAAGTAAGTATTAGCTCACCAGTCACTCGACCAAGTTTTCATCCCATATACGTACAAACGTGAAACAAATTATAATTCAATCAGAGGATTTTCGCAATTAATTCCGATCAGCAAAGTCGATAAAGTTTTAAACACTCACTCATCTTTACAATGGCAAAATGAAAATCAGCCTGGATGTCGTTTGTCCTGTGCATCAATAAACACAAAATAAAACCAATAACGCATACAAGCGGTTGATTGATTGGCAGTTCTGCTCATTCAGCTACTGCATGCCATTGACAGAAAACGCAGGATGAGATGAGGGCAAGTACACTCTGACTAATAAAAAACGTAACGTTTTGCCCCCAACTTTTTTTTTTCGATCTTGCAATGTGAAATGTAACGCGTCAATCAGCGTCGCGTGTACGTCACGGTAAAAGTCGACGCGCATAATCCCCTGACAGCTAAAAACATGAGCGACGAAAAAAACAATGACTTTCGATTGTCCTGATTTGTACATGCATACTCTATACACCCTGCGAGAGACTCTCTCTTTCCATCCCACTATTTCCGATTCCCAGGAGCCAGAAGTTTGAATCAATACAACCATGACAGTTAAAGTATCACTTTTATCTTTTCCCCGAAGCCTCTTTCCTGAAAAAAAAAGAAAAAAAAAAACACATTTTGTCGTTGTCCCACGAGCTTATCCCGTTTTTTTTGCTTCCCTCGCGTTTTTCCCGATGCTTTTATCAGGCGCACGACTGTTATATTTTTCACCTGTGCTTCAGCGTATCGTCGTACTAACAAAACGAGCACTGGCATAATTCAACACGACTCACAACTGCATATTCCACTCGAATCTCTTTTCATTCCGAGCTCGTGCGATCGCATCAAGAAATACGAAGAAAGAAAAAGCACGTATTGAAAAGACGAACTTGCACGTATGCGTGAAAATGTCTGCGAGGATGAGCTTAGACAAAAGCGCAAGAGAGGGACTTTTTTTCACTGCAATATTCTTTTTTTACTCATTTTTTGTCTGACTGCAGCGACGTCACGTATCTTCTAATGAATTACTATAGAACCACGATTATGAAACATCTAACGAAGTACACGTTCTCATTATCACTTCTTGTCATAAAATTAAATGCTTCTCGTATTTCTTCTCAAGTTGCGTTTTTTTTTATCTTAGTCCTAGCATAGGTCGCTCCTAAGACATGGTTAATCCCTACAAGGTGTATAGATCGGCAATCCGGCTACCCGTGACAAACGGTAATAAGCTGATGTTGGCTTGACTAACGATCAAGATTATGGGTAATAAGTCACATCTCCATAGGACTACAGTCTAGCATGTCATACTCTAATACCTACCCATGTTGTCTTATATAGATGTCGAACTCTATCCAAATCTTGACTCTCTCAATCAAATCTCTTGTATTAAGAGCAACTTCAATAATTTTATATATGCTCATTGTATTATAACGTATAGTCTAGGAATTAATTAACTAAACAAGTGCATAGCCAAGCAATAAAATCATCCTTTTGAGACTTTTATACTCTTTACGTGTCTTTGATCATTAAATGAATTTTGTTGTTAAGATTGACTTCATGCCCTTCAGTTTAATCCCCTAGAGTGAGTCCAGCTATAAACTTTTGTAACTTAACAACTTGTCAACGTAAGATTTTCCTATATCAGCTGAAAAATCTTAGAACAAAACTATACTTTTTTTGATAAAAGTGCTGTGAAAACCTCAACCCTTGACTATAATCAACAGTTTTCCTTCATCCACAGAGGGGGTTTGCGAATACAACACATATGACATGAATACGTTGCATATTGTAAGTTTACATTTATTTGTGTTTTTATACGCTCAATTTTTTTTATATTGATAACTACTTTCGGCTCAACGCGCCAATCAAGTCAGTTGACACGCGTCACTGCCAAGATACGGCAGTGACACGTATCTCTTGTACGCTCGACCCAATAAAATTAGCATGTTACTAGATACCATTTGCTCTTCAAACTTTAAACTGGTTAGGCCAAATTCGATTTAGGGAGAAGACGTGGCATTTCCAGTTGCGTACTTGGTTCAACTTATTCTTTTAAGACAATTTATTTTTAAATTGGTGAACTGCGTAGAAATAATTTTCCGAAATAAATTCCAAAGCTCCGAGTACAGTGGAGCTAAATCTAAATCTGGCAAGAGCGAGGCTCACAATATGACATCTTGACTACGGCGGAAAGTAGGGCGCTCGGAGCACTTGCATATTTCCATAAATATTTAATAAATTCCCTTTCTTGGGAGTCAATGCACTGCATTTGTTTGAAACAATCACGTATAGACACTGCGGTGGTAGGGACACGGAGCGTAAATCAAGACAGGGGGGTAGGAGTTGCACGCGCGTCTTCTTCTTCCGGGCATACACTTATTCCCTCTCGCCCCTCGGCGAGACTACTTACGCCGTTGCGGAGTCGTAATTTAGCGACGTCTTGGGAGCCACCTTCCTCTCGCTTTGTAAGAAAATGGAAACGAGCGGGTGTAATCGCGTTCCCTACCGAGAAAGCAAGGCCCCCCCCCCCACCCTAATAACGCCATTAGATACATCAAGGCGTCTTCCTAATCTGCAACTGGAAACTTGCATTGTGGGTGCATACAACGTGCACGTAGGTAACGCGTGTTGCGAGCCCACGACACGCTAATTGTGCCACCGTCAAGCTGGCACTGTGTGGGCCTCTTCTTCTTCTTCTTCTTATCTACGAGATGGAGTGCCTCGAGAGAGTTTAATGAGCTTGTTCTTTGGTGGTTCAGAGTTACCTGTTTACTTTTTTTTTTTTTTCTTCTCTTTACAGTGTGTTTAGTTGGTTTTTATTTTTAAACTTTTCATCGTGACATCGATAGTGAAATCAAAACGATCATCATTGAATAAATTTTGGCACAACAAAACGCATAATTGTGGTCGTGATATTCAGCATTTGTGTTGGATACGATAAAATACCCCGACAATAACAATGATAATACCCACATACGGTCACAAAATTCGCTAATTCGTCATTCGCATCGCCAAATTATATTATTGTATTAATAAAACACCAATACAACATTGAATGCTAATGAGCACTGCTTATCCGACGGTCCACTTCTGTCGTGCGTTATAACTATATGCCGGTACAATTTCGTTCCGTTCGAAGTGACACACAATGCTTTACAATTATCATTCATCTGCACATTGCAATATTGTTCGCTGAATAAGCATTGTGCCGTGTGAATGAATTATTGCGTTATTGTTGCAAATTTGATTTTCATTGTATATAACAAAAAAAAAAAAAAAAAAAAAAAAATGACATATACAAATATAGTCTCGTGAAACGCAGGCGTCGAGTACGGAAAACCGGAAAATGTATTATTTCCATCCGACGCGGGGCATTACGCACGAGAGCACCGAGGTAAAAGAGTGCGCAAGCGATTTTCGAAAGAGTGAAGGGAGAAAGAGGCCGAGAGCCAGTGCCTCTCGGCCGAACGAAGATTTATCGTCGAGCCAAGGAAGAAAATAGGAAGGGTGTCTGGGACGCAGGAGCTGTTTTTCGCGGCCTCGGGACGAAGAAGCGTGGCCGAAGAGTTACGCCCGGATACGCGATGTATAGCCCACGAGGGGCAACTACTAATGAAAGTTTTTACGGAGTAATTACTTTATTGATACGCCCTGGCGTATGATTTTTCTCAATTTCGTGACCAGAATGGCGTCCGGAGAAAAGTCGCTGACGCGGGAAAGATGCATCTCCCCTCTCTCCCTTACGCTGTGTTCGGAGGCTCGAGAGAGTAAATTTCGTGACCACGATCGAGCCATCCGGATAATCGATAGTAAAGGTAACGTGCGAGATGGAGCTTTTTTATTTCATCAAGTATTTTTTATAATATCCGATTACACACATCTAATTACCATTTGTCACGAAACGACCCCTCCACACTGTTCTACATTACTTTCGAGGATTTTTTACATTTTTTCCTCTATCGTGGCTCATACCCCGAAACGACAAGTTCATAAACTTGGACAGTCCAGCGGTGGAGCTGAAAATTATGAACGTTATGACCCACGAGCCGTAACGAAGCCATCCAGCCGCACGTCGATTCCTTTAATTTCCTATTTCCTCGCTCGCTCGCAAGCTCACCGTCCACGTGCACTCGGCCCCATCTATGTCCTTCTTCGAGCGAACGGGAGAGAGAGAGAGAGAGAGAGAGGGTTGAGACTCATCCTGCTTCCCCCGAGGGGAACCTCGAGATTTATTTATATAGTAACTATCGGCGACATAAGTTTGTTGGAAAAAGAAAGTGGGAGGGGGCGCAGTGGGGTACGGTCGAGTTGATATACAACGCGAGATATCAGCGGGACCACCGGCCACGTGGGAATAGACGAACTTGCACCGAACTTGCAGCCCCTCTCTCTTCCTTTCTCTAATGCCATCGCAGACTAGTGCTGGATATTCCTTGGCATTGTGGGCTCCTCTCGTTCTCTCACGTTGGTGGACGACGACAGGGGGACGTGCTTATTGGTAACGCTCGAGTGGTTTCGTGCTCGTTCTCGCACGCGAATACTGGGGAATTGAAAAAGGGTGCATTTCTGCTTTGAAATTGGCATTCTCGCAAGCTCCAGTGTAAGCGAGCTACCATGTGAAGTGTGGAATGCTTCCAAAATTAACACTTTCATCCGTTGGTCAATTCTCTAAATAATACATCGACATTGTACAAATGGTTGAAAATTCACTAATGCGCTATTAAGTAGTTTCAATCAATGTATGGTCAGACGTGGGTGTTACAAACAATTCGATGAAGAAAAAAAAAAAATACTGTGTGACTTGTGCGACAAGATTTAATTGTGCACGTCAATTAGGAGTGTTCCTGTGTTATAAACTTTGGGATATGTTACAGCTAAGCCCACGTTCCAATAACAGAAGCACGTGACTTTTAACTCGGCCAATTTTGCGATGTCCTCCTTCTTCCTACGTTTCACTGCGAGGCTTTGGCGTCTCGAATTCGAAACGTCAGCAAAATGGGGCAAACTCAGTACAACACGAGGCAACTCGTGACTTTGATGACAGTGTTCTAATAATCTTCAAACTTCAGCTAAAGTATTTCGGTCACTCGTTCCCTCATTCTAACGTGATTCTATACTTATTTCCAAACTAAAACAGAAAACGAACTGATATCGGGTCGCAACAATGTGACGACGATTAATTATTCTCGCGGTTCTCGAAGCAAATATGTTCAATTGTTCGTACAGACGATCAATAAATAAAACGTGGTCCTGTTGGATGGATATTTAAATCTTGGAAAATAAAAGTATTGACGAGCAATTGGACATGTTATTCTCGAACCAAATCAATGAGTAAAACTTTTTTTTCGGTTTGCTGAAATTAGACATCACTCGATCCAATTTCGATCTCGATGTAATTCTAATTACAGTTTTTTTTAAATTGAATATCAAAGTATCCTTCAACATCAACCATTTAAAAGAACACTTTCCTCGATTTTATCGGGTCCACATCTCTATTAGCATTCCAATGCAATTAGCCTCAATTACGCCAAACTCCACGCGGTATGAAGCTAATCTCCATCACCGCGAGTGTATAAAAACTGCCAATTCCTCACTGCTCCCCTCTCCCAAATTGAATAACGCGCTATCCTCCCTTTTGACGAGCCATGCATAGATAATAATGATCGCACTCTAATACTACACACCCTCGTCCAGCGCCAAAGCCGATTCACCGCCAGACTGGGCGCATTACAACGCCACGGTGCAAATGGAGGCTAAGTTATCGGATCAATTAGGGCTATTATTTTATTTGCGGGGAGCAGGAGGGCTTCCTGCAACACCGGCGGCATCGGATAATTAAGCTTTTAGTTACCAACTATCTTTCGCCTCGCTAACGTTGCAGCGTCGAACGTGTACGTTTATTAATGCCGTCCGCGACTGGCTGGGCAAATCGCAACGGATGGTGGCCGGCTGAAGAAGCCTAATTTAATTTTAATCCCCGTAATAAAGTGGATTCGGGTGGGGAGTGTAATGTCAGGGTCAAATTACTGCCGAGCGCGGTGTAGAGTATCCTAGAGATGAGTAATTAATTGGAAAACGATTGGAAAAAGGGGATAGACGCATATTACAGGCCCAAAATGGATGCACGAGCTAATGCTCGAGTTAACCCTCGTGCGATATACATATATATGCGAAATGCAGGTATAGTGTACATGGAAACGGCGTCCATGCCGGTCGTTTCTCGTCTCACGCGCTCAATGCAAATGAGTCACTATGGCCACTTACGTTTCCATTATTCCGCCAGACGATCGCAAGCTGTACACGTCGTGCGGGCAAAGGAGGCGGCGCTTAAGGGACTGAGTGCCAGAGCAGTGAATTATTACCTCCTCACCACCCTCTATACTATTGCCGCTATCTGCCCTCGGAACGACTATGTGCATATAAGCGTCGGTGCCATTAAGTGGTTTTGGAATGCTCGACCCGAGGTGATTCTCCTTTTGAGCAATTAACGGGAAAAATGTATCAGAGTCTGCGGTGGCTTTTTCGATGGAGCAGAGAGAGAGAACTGTGAGACTCTGGTAATTCTTTGCGAATACAGGTTTCGTACGACATTACAGCATGTCCAAAATTTTTAAAGCAAGTGATATGAAAAATGTATATTTCATGACATTTTTAAAAAATAAATCAAGGTCCAAAGAGAAATAATATAATTGTCCATTCGAAAAAGAATTTATTCACACAATAGCCTCATTACAGCAATCGACTCGATATGGGCTTTAGGTGTCATTTTCAATTTTTTACGGTACAAACCATTATCGATCTTCAGTAATTCTCAACTTTATTCAACAGCCCTAGTCCCGATATAACTCTCATTGAATTTCCCAGTGCACAATTATGCTAATGCTGATTCGCCTGCTAAACTGTTTACGCCCATTTCACAAACTAGTCGTGCTCCAGAAAATGAAAAGAAAAAAAAAATCGAAGAAGAAAGGCCAATCTAGATCGGAAAAGAGAGGAGAGGAGGGCAGATGATAACGAGAGGCCGAGCCAATCGAGATAAAACCAGCGTGGCGCACATACTTTGGGCAAATATTTGGCACGGCTCGCGAGATTAGAAAATCGACCAGCAACGAAAAAGCCCAGGCAAGCGCGAGATGGTAGGCCAGACAAAGGGGGCGAAAATGAGCATCACAAAAGCCCACGCACGCGGGCTCCCGCTCTTTTGCGCATTATCTCTCGCAAAAGGGATTTTTCCCAGCAGCCTCCTAGCTCGTTTCGCCGCAACTCTGCCGGCCGGCTTAATTGTTATAAATTGCCCCTCTCTTTGGCTGGCGAAATGATTCAGAGCGCGGCGCTGGATGCCGGAGTCCCGCATAAATTGCTACAAAGATTTCGCTCCGAAAGAGTAATTTACGGGCTCCAACCCTGTGCGGGATTTATGCGCGACACGCGAGCGGGAGAACAAGCTCTTCCGATTCCCGCAAGACGCTTTTTTTCGTTAAACTACTGCTGTTGCCACTATCGTACGAACTTCCCTGACTTTGGTACGTTTTTCATGTAATGATGCAATAATTATGTCACGAGATGTTTCTTTCTGCTCGCATTTGTTATTTTGTAGAGCAAGGTTTACTTTGAGCTGGTTAAAACTTGATTGTTCTTAGAAACAAACCATTTAATACTTTCCTTTCTCCTTTTCTCTAAAGTCGCACGAAAGGATGTCGCTTAGAAATGAAGACAAGAGGAGCGAGGAAGGGATACACACAGAAACTAGTCCTGTTCTGCAGACTTGACACCCACGCGTGTAGTTATTTCCGCGAACGAGTGCGCCGCGTTCTAATTCCTACATTTAGACACCAGCATGTACACCTCCACGCTCAGCACTTTACCTCTGTCTCTGTTTCTCGTCCTTTTGTCACGTCTCTTTGACGCGCCACCTCCGCACGTTTCGGAAGGGAGAAGAATCAGCCATCTGGTTTTTTTCTGCAATAACCAAGGGCTTCTCACTCTCGTGCACTGCCTTGTGCTGGTTGATAATGGAATTTCGTGCTATTGTGTATTGAGTGCGTTTTTGTTCTCGTCGTGAACGGGGATTGGAATTGGATTGTTTTTTCACGGAAGAGCGAAAACGTAGATTGTGTTTTGTTTTGTTTCATGTAAATAAATGTGTTGTCAATTTTTTGTAGAAAAACATTGATTTCGGTTTTTACCGATTACAATATTATCGAGTGACTTTTGTTTTTAGAAATCAATAGATCGAAGAGCAGGAAAATGCAATTAAAAACTTTTGCAGTTCACTTCATTGGACAAGTTTCAAGTGTAAGTAACGTACAAAGGTATCAGAAATCTTTTTTCCCCAAATACAATAACACGTGTGATTTTTCTTTAAATCTGAAATTGCGTTAAATGGTATTTTACACGGAATAAACGTAAATTGTTAAAGTCTAAATGTGAATGAAACTCTGTGCAATGTGCACAAAACTAATCTTCACGAGCGAGCATTGCTTTGTAGTATCAGGTAGCATCGTGAAACAAAAAAGATCTAAGCAGCGGTACAAGCAGCCAGACCGTCCGAAAAGTACCCCGGGGTGTGCTTAGTAGCCGGAAATTAACAAACGGTCCAGCCAATGCGTCTCACAGCCAGTGAGAGCTAAATGGATATATAGCCCTATACAAGAACCCAGTGCATTAACGACATGTCCAGCAGCGTCCGAAATTCAGGTACGGCGGAGCACGTGTGGTCATCGCTTGGTAGGACGGGCGAGACTGTGTACGCGTTATGCGAGTGCGTCGGTGGATAAGGCACGTACACCGACTGCATAATGCTGTGCCTGAGAGAACAGCGTATTTACACTCTGGGCGAGAGAAGGTACCTAGTAGTAGTGGTGGTACTGGAGACAGTGAAGCTACGTGCGGTATATCACTTTATGCTTACCTTGTACGTTTCGTTGGATTATTCAGTTTTTGGGAAAGAGAGTTTGGGATCCGTGCGTTAAATGTTCAGGTATCGGTAACTTAGTCATGTTAACGAGAACGAGATTGCACATGTTTTGGGATTTTTTTTTTTTTTTTTTTTTTTATTGAACCCCAATGATTGGTGTTTTCTTTCTTATTAAAAATAAGCCATGGACTTTTACGATTGTGTTCCATTATTTTCTAATAAGCTATTTCATAAGTTAATTATAATTACCACGAGGCAATGCAGAGAGTAAATTTCAAATAATTTATAGGACAAACTTATCATTGTTCGACTGTTGAGTATTTTTTAAGTACTTATAAAACATTTTTCATTGGCCAGTACCGCTTTAAGGTTGACAATATCTAAATTGGTAAAGTAACGAAAAAATTTCATTCGTACAAAGTGCCCCACGATTCTATTTTCGAAATAACGTCCCCGGCGACACATTAACTCTTTTATCAACTCGCTAAAGTATAATTACTTTGTCACCACATGTGCATCAATTTTGATAAATTAAATTATCCGTTTCCACCGAGACGAATGTAAATTATATTTAGAAATGAAGCAAACATTTTAACCATTACGCACATTAAACTTGCAATTAGTGTGCAACCCCACTGCGACTGGATTTGATTTCAATTTGATGGAATATATTAGCACTAAAATATGGAGCATCCCCAACTTTTGGGGATACCCCATTAGTTATTTGCATTATATTATACAAATACGAAATTCATTATGAAATCTTTTAATTACAAACCAATCTTTGTCTGCTCTCATACCTTCCAACTTTCCTTTCTTGAAAATTACTATTAAGAAAAATTGTAAAGAAAAAAAAAGTAAATAAATAAAACTTCCGAACAAAAACAAACTTCTCAGTAGTATAACACGAATTTAGGTCAGCCACCATCGAAATGTTCACACTCTTCTCGGCTGAATAATTATGCAAATTGATTCAAAGAGACCCAAAGCGAAAGAGATAGTCGAGGGGACACGGAAAACAAATGAGCCCTCGCGCATCCATCAGGTTTGCGACCACTTCTACAACACTTCTCCCCCCCCCGCTTCTTCTACTTTCTCTCTCGTCTTTCTTGTTTGAAAGTCATCAGCATCCGACTCGTGTAACCAGGATCTCATCCTACTTTTTGACACTTGATCGGAATTACTTTTTTACTTCCTTTTTTCATTAAAATTTGTTAAGCTGTTATATAATTTATGAGTTTTATTCTTACAGGTGAAAGAGTTTTATTTTTGCATGTGAATGATTATTTCGTTATGAATAAAAAATGTGTGATTTATACTTCGAAAACTACTTTTTCTTAACATACAATATTGTGAATCACTTACGTTTGAAATGTATTGATTTAAACTAAGAATAATACACATTTCAAATATTTCATTACGATCCTAGTCAGTTTAAAATTAATAATAAAATCCGTATGCATGTGCTGTTTGTGCGAAAACTCGAAAACTGTCATTTATAAAGTGCTGCAAGAAAGCACGAATTAATAAAATTTCTCACAAATGTTCTTCTCGCAATAACACTCTTTCATGAAACTCAACTTCATCACTGCCTTTCAGATGAAACTCGCTCTACCTGTCTCTCACTCTTTTTTCCTTCCTATCCCTCTCTCTCTTTTTTTTTTTTTTTTTTTTTTTTTCTTCTGATCCATTCAAGTGAGTGCAATAAAAGTGCAATAAAATAATTCGACTGGCCGAGTAGGAACAATCGAATGAAAAAAAATAGAAAGAGAGAGAGAGAGAAAAAAAACAAATTGGCACCATATAGCCGAGCGACAAGATGGAGAGGATGAAGTCTGGTGCACGTGCGAGCTCGATCGCCTCCTTCGAGCAAATTGAAGAATACGATATGTGATAATAGAAGCCGGAACAAAAAGACGCAGGGGAGGAAACGGGGAACTCCGTTCGGTACGTATATATAAATGCGCGTACCATATTTTCATACCATTGTTACTATCATTTTATATTAAACTTTTTCCCGGGGCCTCCGCAGAGCAAAATATTTTCGTGCGCAAGCTCCGTTGAATTTTTCAATTACCCCGGTATAACCATACACATGTTGAATCTGAATGCGGACGCACGTAATATGCGCGTTGCAAAAATGCCGACAGTAAAATAAACCAAGGCACGCGCGTGCACTTCCTTCCGTGGAAATACCCACTCCCCGCGTTACCTAAATCCTTACCGTACAAACGATCCCCGCGCGTACATACCGCATTGGAAAACAATGAGTAGATCGCGTGCGACCGCACGTGCCGAGTATGCGCTGCCGTAGCATCGGAAAGACCGGGAAGTAAACCTCCGATCGGCCGCAATTAAAGGCAACACTGACCACAATGACAGTAGTCAGCTCGACAGCGCTGCAGCGCATAATCGCGTTCTCAAGATTTTCCACGAGCTCTCACGCAGGGGTGACCAAGAGTCCCGGAAAATAAAATGTACTGTCTCTTTGGCCCCGCGAGGCAAGTGTCTGGGCTTTATTGGCACCGGACGGTGTCTCTCGTTTCTTTGGTCCTAACTCGGCTATAAAAATGATAAAGCAGACCTGTACCGCGTGCACTGCAAGAGTAACGCACGCACATACGAAACGGAAGAGGGAGGGAAAAAGGGGTCATTGGAAATCAATGGTGGCGGGACGCGTTCTGTCTCCTCGGTCCTCCCCACGCGAGAAAGAACATTGGCGGAACAAAGGAGACACCTACATCACGGGCAGGATTATCGAAACGGCATCCATTGCAGGAGTACGAAGATGTTCATATATTTTACGCGCCCGAAACAAACGACCGTGCACTCTGCAAGTGAGGAAAAAAACACAGGGGTAAAGAACCACGCCGAGTTTGTTCTCTCTCCTTTGCGCCTTCCATTCAAGCGGGTGCTCTTTCGGAGATCCGTCTCTCCAGCGGCACAGTGACGAGATAAGCTCGTGACGGTAACTCGACAACCCGAAAAAGAGGATGAAGGGAGGGGTGGAAGGCACAAAGTGGCGCGTCGTCCATTGTGCGTGGGCGCGTAAACGAATTACGGTCCACGAGGGGTGTACGGCAGCGGTGAGTCCTTTGAAGGCTCGGGTCAGGATAAAGTGGATAAGGCAACGGTGCAGTTGCGCGTTATCTCGACTCCTGTCCGGTGGGGGGAAGTCTACGAGTGAGGAAAAAAGGCTTTCCGAGCTTGCTGAAGCTCGTTTGACTGCGTTCACGGGGATTTTCGGGGACGAAGGGTAGTTGCTTATTTCGATCGAGTGAGTCCTGTTGGAGAAAGCTACTCCGCGATGGTTTTTCGTGTCAACGGGAGGGATGGAGCT
Source organism: Copidosoma floridanum (assembly GCF_036245765.1). Taxonomy (NCBI): domain Eukaryota; kingdom Metazoa; phylum Arthropoda; class Insecta; order Hymenoptera; family Encyrtidae; genus Copidosoma; species Copidosoma floridanum. The sequence goes on from NW_028321891.1 coordinate 9,581,553, forward strand.
TCCGAGATTTTTTGTTTCAACGCTACATTGGAGCGGGTGTAGTCGTCGTGCTCGTGAATACAAATGAGGTGGACTCGTATGGGTATGTGTTGTTTATTGTTCACGGAAAGGCTGCGTTACAAGACACGAGAGAGGAAGAGTGGCGTGGGTCGTGAATATGACGTACACGGCGAGACGTGTCGCGTGTGGAACGACGGACAGAGTGAAAGGAGGCGTAGTATGCACTGCTGAGTACTGTCGACACGGCTCGATAAAAATGGTGTCGCAGCTTCGAGAGGAGGAAAGCGATTTGTTTACGGAATGCTAGCGTCTTGATGAATAACATAATGGATACTATAAAATAAGATTTTTTTTCCATTTTAATAAAAAAAAAAAAAAAAAAAATCATTGGAGAAAATCTGAAGGTACGTGTACAGCGCAAGGCAGATAATTCAGAGAAGCTTTATGTAGTGACTAAAAGCCAAATATATTGCACAAACTTTGTAAAAATCTGATGTAATGTTCTTTATGTTAGGAAAAGGAGGCAGTTTAATAATCCCGCAAACAAACTGGATGTATTTGTGATCCAAGCCCTCGAATAAGATACTAAAACACCAAACGTCGTACACCTGAATTGATCCCTTCCTTCCCTGCACAGTCTAGTAAAAGCCTCTTTTTCCTCGATTTTCATTTTGTTACGTAGCTGCTACTACTTCTACCGACGATTCTCTCATCTTCTCTCTCTTACCAGTGGACTCCTAAACTTTGGCAAGCTAGGAGTCGAAAGAACCCCAAGAGTTAGCCGAAGAGCGGTGCAGCAGCAGCAGCGCTAAGCCGAGCCGTAATCGTCTTATCCCGTGTTAAATCTCCTTCTCGGCATCCTTCACATACCTTTTTCCTTTTTCCATCGCCTTCTCTTCGACGATATCTTCCCTTCATCCCTTACCCTTTCCGTTCTACGGATGTATCTCTGTGCTGTGCTTCCCTTCCCCCCTCCTCTTCTCGAGCTCTCTGTTTACGGCTTGTTTCCACTTCCAGGTATGTTTTCTCCTCTTTTCAACTTTGTTCGCTTTTCTACTAAAAAGTGCAGGCTCTCCTTCAATGCTCGGGTTTTATTTCGTTGGGGTATAACGATGTCACGGTGAGTATCGTTTTTGTAAAAATTTAATGAGAAAAACATCGTCTTCGAAGACTCTTTCGTCCATTCAGTGGTAAAGGCAACAACCCTGCTAGTCATTATTTTTAATACACGTGTCGTTTAGGTATTAATATGGACTCTGAAAGAGATTTCATTCAGCTGCAGTCGTTGCGTTTTACGTAGTATTTTTGTCGTAATGTATATAATGAGCTACCTGGATTTTGCACGGGATAATATTTTGCTTTCTTGACTGAACCTCCCATAGTATATAATACTCGGCTCATAAACTGTGTTTTGTATATATAATACTTTATCTCTTATACTGTTCAATGATTGATTCGTAGTCGCAATGTATTTTCTGATGTATACAAAGAGAAACGTCAGTCACGAAAAGATACCAGCGAACCCGTCCCTCTTCATCCCAATTCTGTACTGCTCCTTCATTCCGCCTCTCTTAATCCCATCCTGTGTACTCCATTATTCCCTCGTTTGCTTCTGCAAAATACTGCACACACACACACATACAAAGATCATTCGAACCTTTCGCCGCATCCCTTGGACTAGCCGTGCGCCATGGATTGCGAACCAAGAGAGAGGGAGCCAGAAAATCCATTGTCCGGAGAGCTTACTAGCTACGCGCATCCGTAAACGGGAGTACAAGCTTTGTTTCTCCAGCTAGAGTGCCGATCTCTCTGTGTCTGGAATCGTCGAGTGTTTTACATTATACATCGCAGGCGAGAGCTGCGCATCAAGTTTGCCGTTTCGATATGAGCTTTCGGAAAATCCACCGACCTCCTTACGTCTCCGTACAGCTTTGTAGGTACGATGAATCGCCTGTGCTTTTTGTCTCACTTAGAATCTTCTGATTTGCACGAGACTTTTTTTTTAAAGGAGGAAGATCTGTATATGATGAAGGAAAGGTTGACTAATTCACGTTGTTAAAAATAATGATGGGAGGAACACTTTACACGGTGGAAAATGAGAACGTCTGACCATACGTTGACTTGTACTACTTGTAGAATGCTTTTAGCTATTGTTGAGCAGTGAGATATTTATTTTTGCATGACTACTGAAGCAGTGTAAAAAAAACTGGTGATTGGGTGACGAAAAAAGAAGTTAAAAAAAATATTAAAACCTCTACCCTTTGAAAAAGGTTGTTAACGACAGAAGAAATCGAAGCTCACCAAGAGGCTCTTTTTTTTATATCTCCACTTATTTTCGAGCACTCTCGTTCCTACCACCACCTCTGTCAGCAATATTCCACATCGATAAATGCCAATTCCTCTAATGTACCGTCGATCGATCCTGGACTCGCTCGAACATTAAAGCTCCGTCACCGTTTTCTCTTTGCTAGGGCATTTGTCATTCCTTTTGACTTCTCTGCACTACTCCTCTCCGGTGCTTGTCGATATTATTGCGTCAACGAAGTTGTTTCAGGAATGAAAAAACGACAGTTGTTCATCAAAAAGTCGATCAAACGATAGTAGAAACAAGAATTTTGTACAAACCTGATCGTCAATTGAAAGTGTAATAAATATAATCATTTCAAAAGATTTAACTATTTGGGTTGGTCTTTGTGGCATAGGTTTTTAAAGGTGAAAAACTTACTTACTCCTTGGCTTTTAACGTGAAACCAGAATCCAAAGGAACGAGGGGGAGAAAGAACGCATAGGCGATGAGTGCGTGAAACGAGGCAGTAAGAACAAACTCCAAGGAATCAGCGCTCGTGGAGATCGGACCGGCCGTTTTCCTTCGGAAGCCACTCTCTTTCCCGCTCATCTCTTCATTTTTACGATACCCCCGTAGTGCTTCTCTATACGGTTTTTTCCTCCTTTTAGCCTTTTTTTTTTTTTTTTCTTTCTCACCATTATATCAAAGAAGCTGTTTCTTCTTTTTTTTCCTTTCTTCAAGTTGCGATATTCTCCTCTTTTACTTATTTTCTATCTATTTTAATTTTGATAATATATCTACATTTTTATTCCTTCGTCTTTTATTATGCTACTTCTTTGTACTTTCTCATCCCATTTTTGAAAAATTTTTCTTTGAAATGTTATCTCGTCTTCGCATTTTAAAAGTCCAATTCTTACACAACTTGGAAATTTTTTTAATTTCGTGTATAACTACTTCATTTAAATGCTTCAAACGAATTTAATGTTATTGAAAAAAATGCCGGAATATGAAAATTGACACAAAAAATGCATCCATTTGTGGATTTGTAAGTATAAAAAGTATTACAATACCACTCGATTCATTATATTTATGGAACAGTCTTTTAAAGGTTGAAAAGAATTTTCAAAATTTTTAATCACTTTTATTAGCCTTTGGACTTTTTCATCCTGCAAAAAACGGCATATAATTTTTTAAAGTATTTCAAACTTTTGTACATTAGAAATACATTTCATCACACAATATATTTGAGATCTCTAAAATTAAAAAATTACTTCAACTTCGCGAAACGCCATTCATTTTTTTATTCATCAATCCCCTTTTAGCTTAGATTACGATAATACTTCCTAATGAATGAATCAATTCCATTAGACAGCTTTATCTAAAGCTTATGATAAATTAAAGCGAGTAAGTGCTGATTGTTCATGTTATATTTGGGGTGAATTAATTGAGCTACATCGGCCGTCTGAAGGACGTAGGTATCATATTTTTGGTTTGCCAAGCTCATTCTGTCGTTTAATTATACATTTTTTTTTGTTCACCTCTAAATCTTAATCAGAACCTGTACAAGTATTTCTGCCATTATTCATTCGAAATCTCTTTTTTAAATTTTAAATGGATTCGAAAATAGCTTCACAGACGAAAAAATAAGAATATCACGATTGAATTGAGAACTGCGTTAAGCATCCATAAAGTGTAATTAAGAAAAATTTTTCGAGCTGTTACTTTATAAAGCACGGATTATACACTTTATTTTTTGTTTATATCAACTGTTTATCATAGCCTCATTAGCGCTCATAGAGCCCCTGTCGCCGAAACTTCAAGTAGAGTTTTTTTCTTCACTTCCACTCGAATAATCTTAAAATATCAACTGCGAATCTCTCTATTAACGCTCACCGTGAAAGAGGATCATTATTATTTTCTTCCCAACTTCGGGGGAACTGCGAAAAGTTTTCCCAACAATTGTAAATAAACGGCGAACTTAATACGCGTGGCGCGTACTTAGCTTTACGAGCAACCCTAATAACGCGAGCACTCCACCACCACCCCCATCCCAGTTTAACTATTTTCCCATACACTCGGCAATTTTCCCGGCCATCCTTCTCTCCGTGGAACCAAGATGTAATTTCGCGGTAGCCACGAGCAGAGCGATTCTTCCCCTCTTTCCCCAGATAGTTTGAGGAAAGAGTGGTATGGGTTAAGGTAGGCCTGGATTTGATGGTCGGACGAGGCCTCACGTGCCGCTCCTCCTTATTCTTTTGGGACAGTCATCCGCCTGTCTTTCCCTTTCACTCGACACGAGTAAGATTTCTCCGCTGCAAATATCAAGTTTTTATCGGACTTGTCACTATTAATCGAAATACGTTTGAAAATCATTCCAGTTGAATTTACATACTTGTGTTTTCGCACGACACCTTTGCTATATATTTACGAATGCTCAGTTAGGGAACATTAGAGAGCCAGAGGTCAGCCAGTGGGGGGTTTTAAAAGTCACGCGGGATAACATCAGCAGTCGAAACAACCACCCATTTGTCGCTCTCTGGTAATTTTTTTTTTTCCACCATTCTGAAACACAGTAATAACTCGGCTTTGTTTTTGCTCTGGTGTTAAGAGAGAAAAAAAAAACAAATCAAATAGCTGTGTATACGCTGTGAAAATTGAAAAAATGTCGAGCGTGGTAAAAAAGCGATGCCTATCGCGTTAATCGCCGTACCGCGAACTCATTATGAACTCGCTGGTGCGTGGCTCGCGTGTGCCGGGAAAATGAGAGCGGTTTGCGAAGGTGATTTGGGGAAATTATGAAGTTTTTGAAGAAAATCGAGCTCCTGGGCAGTAGCCAGTCAGCGGTTTCGTCGGGGTTGTTTGGTTTTTCCAGCTGCGCTGTGACTTTACGTTGGGCACGTGTGATTTTGATGTGATTTGAATAACACGGCTGTATTTTTTATTTTCAAGAGATTGCACGAATCAACGGCCAATTCGGACGAGATTCCTCGATAACTGGGGCGCATTGGCAGTAATGGTCGTACGCCAATTGTTATTCGTTGTTTCTACAATACTGCATGTATCTGGATGTATCGATTGTTCGTTTTAACGCAAAATACATGCAGTTGAACTAAATGTTCATTTCGATTTACACCATAATCAAGAAAATATCAAGAGTTTCGTCTTTGTTGGATGAAAATGAAATTACAACCAGAACGTGGAGCTCAAACCATACGTACAGACACCTGCACTTACACCCTTCGAATTATTATTGCCAACGTCGATCAGCGGGCAGCCGGACGATGGGGTCCCACTGTCATTGCACCAGAGAAAGTCCCGAACGAGTTTCCGGTGGCGAATATTGCCGAAATTTCCGGAGAAGCTCCCCCGTTGACGGAGCATTCAAGACGCACACAAGCCAGCAGCGTGAGTTTGAATCGGCCGGGACGGCAGCCGCTTCCCTCGTCTCCATCTCCCAAGTAGGTCAGCGTTAATTGAAACAGCCCTCGCTGGTGCGGCCCCACACGAGATTTTCATTAGAAATATGCTGCTGCTGTTGGCTCTTTGGGACCGTCGTGCAGATAGAGGCGCTTATTTTCTCGTCCACCGATATTACATGACGGCGTGGTTGGAAGTGACGTCTGGGATGCACCGATGAAACGGCACCTCCTTGGTGCCTGCGCTTGAGATTGTGGAAGGGAGTTTTCGTGATTGGAAACCTCGCTAGCCCGGCCGATAGTTGGAAAATCGCTTTCTCCACCGTTCGGCTTCCAAACGAGTCTTACGGCCCGGAAAATCGAGTTTTCGGTGCTCACCTTTTGGGGGAGATTCGTAATAATAAACCTTTCGACACTTCCAAATATTCTTACAAAAAATATTCAAAGTAGTACGAAAGCCGAGGACAACTGAGCAGAAGGGGAAAAATTGAGAGAGAAAAACTTTTTAGAGTTCCTTGGGCTGAGCTGCTATTGCACTGTCTACATGGAAATTCCAGCTGATGATGAGTTTTTTTCCCTTTTTAAAAAGAGAAAGGAAGAAACTGCAAATTTATTTCGTAAAATACCTGTTTTTAATAGTTGCTGAAGAAAATCTATTATTCATCCTTTTTTTTTGTTCATGTATAATTAACGAAAATGGCAAAACTGGCGTCGATTGTGACGAAAACGACAGAACACGCGTGCGAAAATGATCCCGAAAGAGAACAAAATAACACCACGGCACGTGACCTTTGGGTAGCGTAACAACCAGGCTCGAGTTGACGGAAGAAAGGCACTCAATTAAGAACGAGCCCAGTCTCTCGCCTCTCTATATCGCTCCCCTCGAGTTTGGGTAAACAAAAGTGGCGCGTGTCTTGAGGTGAAAAGACACGCGGATTTAGCAATATGACCTGTATAGCGTGCTCTGGCAAATTGAGTTGGGTTAGTTAAGCCGAATTCAAGATAAATGTGTGTAGAGAGAGTCCGGGAGTAGCAGAAAGAGAGAGAGAGAGAGGAGATAGGTGCGTGCTAGTGCTCCCGGATCAGGGGCAAGCCCCAGCTTCGTCTTGCCAATATACTTGGCTTAGCGCGAGATTACCTTTCGAGTTTATTTTTCCATTTTCTTTTTTCGACTTGTCCGTCAAACTGGCTATGGATACTGATTGTTTCTTACAATACCGTTTACGAGTCGCGTAGATGAGGATGGTGTGAAAAAAGCTACCTTAATACATTTTTTCAACGAAATGATTGAACAAAACTTTTTCCCACTATAGAGCAGTGATATAGTTAACAGGAATCAACATGGAAGCACCAAACGAACAATTTTCATGGTAATTTAACGCGAAAATTTACGAGCGTGAAACAAAATCTCAAGAAAACCAATGCAAGGTACTGGCGTATTAATAATGCCACAGCCTCCATTCCGGTGCGGGGAGAAATCGCAGCTAGCAATATCTCAAAGTTCTCGCGAGTTAGTTTCCCACAGTCGTCGTCGCGGCGAGCCACCCCCGTGGAGAAGATATTCCGAGAATCGTACGACGTGTTTGATTAGACTTTGATTAACGCCTGCGTGACTTTCTTCCTTTCTTCTCTTTTTTTTCCTTTTCTTACTCGACGACGCGAAAGAGTTCGTTTCTTGAAATGAGGACGAGAATAGAAGAATGAGCCCCGCATGTAGGGGGACACCCGCGTTCAATGGCGGGAAGATGGAAAGCCGTTAATTCCAAAGATAGGTCGGAATGAATTTTTCAAATTGCTATGCTGAGCTGGGCGGGGATTTAGTTTTTCAACTCCCATTTCAAATCTGGATTTGATTCAGTGTGTTTTTTCTTTTGGAGACATTTTAGATGTAACTTTTTTTTTTTTTTTTTCAACCTTTTGCTTTTTTATGTTGCAACTTCTGTTTGTTCTTGCTAGAAAAGAGAACGAGCGAATTACATTGTAATTGGTGAAATTAAAAATTAGATTTGGAAAACGTCCATTACGTATTTCATATAAAAATTGCATTGTTTAATTGTTACGTTCAAGGCATATTATCCCATTTATCAATTTTTCATCTCAATAGAATCCAATCATTTATATGTTTTTAATAAAAACTAACATAAAGTCTTATTTTTATAAATACCCAGCGTTAAGAAGTAGTTATTTAGTATTCTATAAAGTAAATGAATCAAAATTCTCGTGAGTTATAAAATGAATCAAAAAACGACCGATAAACACAGAACTTCCGTTTGAAACATCTATTTGGATTAGACAGAGTTTTTGTGGACATTAGGCGTGATTTGTTAAAAAAATTATATTTTTCACCTCCAATTTTACATGATACTCAGAGCAATGTAATTCTTTGTTAAAATAATTAAAAGTACCTTTCGTACTCACTTGTCCGACTGAATTGCAGGTCAAAATCATTCACACTCCTATGTAAAAAAATAACACTGATTCACACGCCATTAGGCATATCCAACTTACTCTTCTCCACTCCATCGAAAAGTAAACTCCTCGAAAAATATCAGCACCACAAATTAGCCGTTAAACATCCCAGCGAGAAAAATTGCCTATCACACTCCACCAAAGTTACTATTCATTGCCAGCGATTCCATCACCCATCGACTCAGAAAGAAGGACCCTCCTCCTCCGATTCTTTGGTTCTAGCTCCACCACTTCTTCTCCTCGAGAGCATTGTTCTCCCTCCCGGTCTCGTGAAACCTTTGACCTCCCGATGGTCACACAGTGCTTTTTCACGATTGAAATTCCACTCGATGAGATATGAAATTTTTCCACCGTCACGTTACTGAAGACATATGGCAGACAAAAAATATCCTGGAGACTTTGTAAATAACTCGTACCTAAACTCTAAACTACCCGTCCACTCACACTTTAGCCTCAAATCAGGCTATACCAACCACAGTACCCATTCGACCCACAACAGTCATTTCTTTCTTCTACACAGACCCGCTGTAAGATTTTAATAGACCGAGCGAACGAATCCCTTCTTGGGCGCCTACTCGCGTGCTTCTTCTATTATCCTTGCCAGTAATCGGGTATACGATCTCCACTGATGATACGACTCGTTTCGGTCCTGCTCGACGTATTTCCCAATTTCTTCATCTCCTACATACCTGTGCACGTGTACAAAAAATTTTGTGCCACCTCTAGGTGACGCACGTTTCAGAAATAGGTCGTACGATCCGGATATGATAATAGCACACACCAATGTTCGGCCTTTCACCCTGCAGGGTAGCCCACGGCGATAGAATCGAAAAGAGGCACGAATCTCCGTCTCCCCTGGATTTTCCTTCTATTCTGTCAAGTCGTGAAAAGTTCCTTAGACCAGGCTTGGGGTGTAGGGCGCGTGAGCACGTTTATCTACGCATAGGGTGACTCCGTTGGATTTTGAGCGAAAGAGCTTTTTGGTATTCCCACCGAGTGAGCCGAAGGAAGGGCAATTTAGGACTATACGTCGAGAGTTCGTAAGAGGGTGCTACCGAGGGGGATGATTAGAGGGTAAACTCGAAAGACGCTGATCAACGCTGCGTGGTTTTTTTTTTTTTTTTTTTTTTTTAACTATATGCTCTCAACAATTTCCACTCCTAAAGTATTTAATTCCAAAGGCTGTTTTAGTTTTATAAGCTACCGCTGACTCGTTGTTTTTCTTTTTCAATACGACTCAGTTGCTCATTTCGACTCTACATTGTGATCCGGTTTTACTTTAGAAAAAAAAAAAAAAAAAAAAAAAAAAAAAAAAAAATAGTCATCGGGTATCGGTGCCGTTTTGACTCCTTTATCCTCTGGTTTCCATGGACTTCCCAAAGCTATAGCAATGCAAATATAAAATGAATAATACAACACTGATGTACGGAAAATCGATTCAAAAATGTTATCCTCTTTTTCCTCCCAGTTGAAATCTAGTTGAATCAACGTTTCCATACCTATAAAAAAAAGCACATGCTGATACGCTTAAAAAATAAATTCGTTAATGGTTCCGGTGAAATACTGACAAGTACACGCGAGAGACGGACGTGTGCTAAAACGCGGCACGATTGTAAATTGATGAATTGCACAGTGCCGCTGTTGACACTGGCTGCAGGGTCTCTCTATTTCGTTAGAGTGGCGTAAATATGATACGTGCAAATGAAGAAATACTCCCTTTTAATCAATTGTAGATTGTAAGTGAAGCTTAGATTTCATAAATGATTTCGCAATAGTTACTTCAATTTAAATCACCATCAGCAGTGCTGGTGTATTTTGGCTGTGATGAAGTATTAAAAGTAATATTTTCGATTTTTCCGAATAAAATTTGAGAAGCGAACAAAGGATTTTTAAAATTTATTACATTGCAGCCCGAGTATATTCTTTTTTCCCTCTTTAAATTGTTTAATTCTTTTTTTTTTTTAATCCAAACTTCGCTTTGATTTCGGTTGATCAATTTCTACTGCGCGAAGGTAGCAAATACTCGCATCGAAAGAGTTATTACTCTCATAAAAGCATCAAAAGGTTTCTGCGTGCAGCGCTCAATCCTCGCACTGTAATGTTTAATTTTAATCAGCCCAGTTTTCTTTGACAAAGAAAATCACCGTTCGTTAAAAAAAGTTTTTTGTTCCCAACCATAAAATGCTGTTTCACGACTGTACTAATCCCGATACGTCATTATCAAATTGTTTCCATAAAATAAAAAAAATAAAATGAAAAAAAAAAAAAAAAAAAAAACTTAAAGCTTAAAAATGGTAAAAATTCCACTATAAACGATTCCTTTTCCTCCATTTAATCGACAACAGACTCGTCCATCCATCCCGTGGCCAAACCCGGTCAAATGATAAACGCATCACCTAATTATTCGGCACTGCGACTCGATGAACTCGCTCCCATATTTTTCCAACACTCGCCCACGAAGCTTTCCAACACCGTCTTGTTAGCGACGTGCACGTACTGCGCTCACTCGCGCGTGTAAGCACATTATCACCCTCTACCCTCTTCTGGGTATTTATGGATAGAAATACAATTATGCGTACCTGTGGTGGGTTAAGGTGATTAGGCTCATATGTTGAGGACGGTATTTATTAATTTTTGTGAAACTAAACTATTGCACACGTATTGCGGTTAGTCAAACGTGTATGTATTGTATTTGTTACTACGCTTGCGTTTCAGGAATTGTTTGCAACGCCAAATTCAGCTGCAAACAACAGCGAGACCGTGACTAGACGTTTACTCGCTGAGTTTGCACGCGAGATAGGGTATATATTCTGCACGTGTATGTATATATACACACACATGTATATATATATTGCATACGTGCAGTGACGAAAGTTCAAAGTTGACTTAACACTGGAGAGAGAGAGGCACACCTTCCTTGTACCATCCATATACAGATACACCCATTTTCCACGTGCCTCGGGGTACCGGGGCTCCTCGCGAGGCATTAAATCATTTAACATACGTATGCTACGCCATTGTGGCAAGTAAGATAAGCAAGATACGCGAGACAAATCAAGGAGGGAGATGACTCCTGTGTGTATCTATGTACCGTGTGTTTGAGTTTCAAGGTAGTCGAGCGAAACAACGTGAAGTTTTACACGTGGATAACGTCAGGTGGTGCATCGAAATTTCGTGAAAAAAATAAATACTCCGAAGTGCAGAGCATGGAAAATGTTTTTCACGTATTTACGTGCAGGTACGCGTGAATTTATGCACTTTGGAAAAACTTTTAGCAGATAAAAAAAAATATATATATACATACATACAGCTTTTGTGTATAATTGCGAGGCTTTGGGGCCGTAGTTTTTATCATTAACAGAGTATTTGGAACAAAACACGCTCGCTATCGCTATTGTTTATTCTGAACATATACGTAGATACACCCTACAAAATCCAGTGTGCGTATGGGGTAAAGTTTATGAGAATTAATTAGGTGTATAAATTTTGCAAGCCGACAATGAACACAAGGGTTTACAATCTCGTGCCAAAAAAGTTTTATTTTAAACTATTGACATCCTGTAACTACATATTAAAAGGAAAAAAAAACATACGCAGCAAAGGGATTATCAAAAAGAATATACATACATTTGTGTAGTCGTTGTTAACCAATCTCCTGACAGCTATATCCAACATCATTTTTTAATTGCCATACTTGTGAACAGAGTTCGAGGGGTTGAGCACTACATGGGTATGATAAACAAGTAACTGCGGTCTGGTGTAAAAATATAAATTGATTTCAAACTTAAAAATTATTCTTTGCTTGGGATGGAAATATGTCGTAATTGACAATCATAATTAATAATCAAAGGTACTGATGTATCAACAATTACATTAAATTGTCTATTGTAATTTACTCAAATGATTAAAAGGTACTTCAAATATAAATTAGGACGTTGTTTCAATTACCAATGAAATACTCTTTTAGCTGTAATTCAACATAGAATCAAGATAACTGAGGTCCCAAGCAAAGAGTAAATTTATCTTGAAACAACAAAATTGAAATAAAGATGAGGGGATTTGGAAATGTCTTTGTCTCCCTCCACCCTTACAGATAACACCGCTTCAAAACACCATTTCACTTTTTTTTTCTCTTTCTCTCGTGACCTTCATTGTGATTCACTGCATGTAGGTTTCATTTCATTACAACCACAGTTTTTCCATTTAATTTTTCGCTTACCCCTTTGCCAGTGGAAAGTAAGGCTATTTTTGTAACGTTGGATTTTATGTCCAGCTTTGATGGGCTCTCTTTCCGTAACCAGCTCAGATGGGTGGGGAGTGGAGAAATTGTCTGTTGACTGAGAGCTCAGGACTCGCCACGGGCTGTGTTTGCCTGTCGGTACTGAAAGCTTTTTTGGAGTTTACCGCGAAACGATCGTGTTCGCGTGTTACTCGAAGCAGCGAAGGGTGGATGGGCAAAGAATAACATGTGGTACGTAAGGTCGCTCTTTTTTTCTTGAATGTACAATGTCTGTGTCGCAACATCGATGACAAAAGTGTAAATATTTCAGTTAGAGCGCATTGCTGTTTAAAAAGTTGAGCTGATACGGGAGATGGATGTTTTACGTTACTGATACCAACATTATTTTTATTTATATTTTGTTTGCGAGAAAACTCTGTGAGTGCTTCCTCGCTCTGTAAATTAATTTGTGTAACGTACAGAACCAAAAATATCAAAAACACCAACAACGATCCTTCGATAACAATAACAATCAATTTAAGGCAAAACTTTCGAGCAAAAAACAAAAAAGCGAAAGGCAACGTTGGTATCACCGATTTTTCAACTTGATTTATCACGAAAACAAACTCTAAAAGCATCATCCCGTGACTCGAAACATTACGCTGATTGAAACGCAAGGTCTGGCCCCGTTTTTTTTCTCTTTTTTTTTTTTTAATTTCAATACGGTAAAACGTACTCCAAGTTTGCTAGTCGGAATTCCTGGTTGGGCGAGGAATCGCACAGCAGCGCGTCAACCCGTAAACAATAGCAAGAACGCATTAACATGAGCACGCAACGTGTAAACCCCCCCTCCCACCCAACATTCCCGAAACAGTGGAAAACAATCGGGCTATGAGCTGCAGCTGCAGCAACAGTAATAATGGTAGCAGCACATTGCTATGAGTTCGTGTCGGCGAAAGAGAGCTTTTCTCGTACACGGGAGAGCGGGGCTGTACACGAGAAAAGGAAAAAAAAAAAAAATAAAGAATCGAGGGAGTGGAGAGCTTCGGCTACGGGAAATCCATTTCGAGGGTCTGAAGAAAAGAGGAGCCGGGAATGGCGTGTTTTCAGCGATAAAACGAGAGAAAAGCGAGCCCTGGCGCGTATCGGAGCGGAAGCGAGCGCGCGACGTGTTTCCCCTCCCCGAGCGAGCTTTAAACTTCTTATTTCATTCAGGCCGGACGACCCCTTCCCTCCCCCTGCTTCACCCCTCCGTCTTCTTTTCTACACCGGCAAACTTTGCCTTATGCATTCCAATTGATCCGGACACCACTGCCGTGTCGTTCGTTTCTTGTTTTCCCTCCGTTTTCCGAGACAGTCAGCTACAGTGTCGTGCGGCATCGCGCTAGGAAAATTAAAAAGCCGGCCGTGGGAGGGACAGGGGGGGTTGGCGAGAGGTGCTTTAACGAGTGGTTAGGGACTGCGACGTCGGCGTGACCAAACCAAGCGCGAACTTCTTCGATCGATAATGACGCGAGAGAGGGAGCTCTTAATTGCATTCTGAGATTAAATTTTTTCCGTAAACAATTTTTCCTTTCTTTTCTTATTCCAAACTTTTCGTGCTCTCGACGCGAAGGAAAAGCTAATTGAGGAGTCGCTGGTAGTGGGCTTTAATTGGATGTTCCCTTCCATCCCGTAAATTAGTATGGGTTTTACCTTTTGGAGATATTCCAGCACCAACTTGGTATGCGCTTAAAAAAATTGTAGCTTTTGAATATTAACCAGAGTGAATCGAGTTCCTTTCAAGAATCTAATTTTCATTTAGCCAAGAACGGCTTTCGAAAGTTCCAAGGATGCCGGAGAGCACATTTGGCCCGTGGCGATCTCGCGACACCCGATAGCAGTCCCGAAAATCGCGAGCTTTTCTGCAGCGCATTAACCATGATTCCATTACTGACTCCCCCTCGGTGAGGCATCTGCAGTCCGGAAAACAGTAGTAGCAAGTTTGCGGGGCAATTGGCCGAGAAGAAGAGCAGCGACGAGTGGGTTGCTTCGCCGTCTGGATTCAGCTTCTTTTCGCTCGTCCTTTCCCCTGTTTTTCCCCGTCATTATTCTCGAGATATTCTCATTGCCGATGACAGAGGGCCAAAGTTTCGCCAGGGGCTCGAGTTTCCAGTTATGCAAAGCCTGGCTTTCACTTCGCGGGATTTTACAGTCGCTGGTCGAGGCATAAGTTCGTACGAAGAAAGAGCCGTCGAAACGAGAAGGTGTACGCCATCGTGGTCAGAGCGTTGCTTTCGTCGAGGAGGAAAGGTTTGTAGCGGTCAGAGAAAAAGTTTTTGAAAAAACGTGAGTTGGAAACAAATTTTACTAAAGTATGTACGTTGTTTGAAAAAAAAAAAAAAATGCTGAATGGTTGTGCAGTTGTAAGAATAAAATAGTGCATGACAAGGACGTGAAGTATAAAATTGTAAAAGTGTAGAAAAAAAATTGCGTAAACGTTGAAAAAGAGATACCAGAGTAGTTACTGATAGCTGCTGTCAAACTTGGGATGCCAAAATGGTGTGTGAAAGAGAGAGAGAGAGAGAAAAAGTCAGGCAAATCCTGGGTGGAGTAGAGGTAGGAAGAAACCCCGAGTTTTACAGCAGTGGCTGTGCCACCCTTTCTCTCCCTCAGAATTTGAGGAATTAGATCACTTAATCTACTTGTTTTCTATCCCATCCTGAGGAAATTCAATGTCCTGAATTAATCCGTCTCTGGGTTGACGTACCTTCTTCTCCTTTTACGTTCTACAGGACGTTTCTTTAATAAGCGGACGAACGCAAGCATCAAGTCTCGGATTTTCCTCGTCTTCTCTTTCTATCTTTCTACTGCTGAAACTGAATTGCCTTTCTCTTTGAGTTTTGGACTTTTGAGAGTACTTCTGGCCCTCGTCAGGCGATTATGATGAAATGAAAAATAGTCGTCAGGTGTTGAACATGAAATCCAAGAAGGAATCTTGTTCTTAAAATTCCAATCAAGATTTGGGTAAACTATTTTGCTGTTGTTTCACAAAAATTTTTTTTCCATCAGACACCAGTTAGAGCAACTTGATATTTGATTTTAAAATCTGTGGACCAAGTTTTGGTCAAAATCTTTCTACGAATGCTCGATAAAATTATGAGTATGAGTTTTCTAGGTATTAAAATATATATTTTTTTGTACTCTGATACGATACAAGGATGTCATGAAAAGCTTCGTCATTGTATTTGATCATCTCATATTAAACTAAGGGAACCCGATTTTAGTGGCCCTTATTTTTTCTCTTTCTGGCATTTCTTATTAAGTTTCGTTAGTATCGACCAATATTATGGTTGCATGAAATGTTAGAAGCACGCAATTTCACTTAAATAATATTGTTTCGATGAAAAACAATCTCTATCGATGAAACAACTTCACTTAATGTGAATGAACATTGCAACTATTCAAGAAAGTAATACTTGAATCCCTCTTTAAAAAATTCAAAAGCAACACGAGAAAAAAGATTGACAGACATTCGAGTACAGCTGCGCTGAAACTAAAACTCGCACGAGCTTTGCTCGTAAAAATCAAAGTCACTTTTCGCACAAACGGTATAAACTCTGCGAGTATCGCATCTGCGCTAATAGCTCGTAACTATTTCTTGACTCTTGATATGAATATTTATTCATCCATCAAATGAATACGTAACAGATGGAGCCACAAAGTGCCTGTCTGTGAATCAAACCCATATACAGTCGTGTAGTGCATGATACATACGTTTTAAATAATTATTGACTAAAGTGTCACGTGCAGAAGTGGCGTGCCCACTGTGACGTTTTCATGATGTTTTACCGAATACAGCGATACGAGCGTACTACTTGAGCGAAAAATAGTCTTTTAATGCTATAAAATAAAGATTCAGCAATTATAAGGCAATCTGAAGTCTGTCGGGATGGTGAGCCAATTTTTTTAAATAAGAATTTCCACAATTATCTTCCTCAATCCGGGTGAAAAATAAAGTATTATTTCCACCAGGTTAATTCCTCAATGTCGTCTCTTAAGGGATCTAGACGATGAAAATAAAAAAGAAAAAATCATGTCTCGAGGAAGGTCGTAACTCACGTAACAAGCTGCTAAATTAGCCGACAAATTCAATTTCCAGTGCCTAGCAATACGTCAAGGGACGTCCAGAGAGGGAAAGACAGAAACGCTATCATCTAGGGGGCAAGTGCCATCGGCACATTTTCCATACAGCACGTCCGGTCGCCGAAATTAGTCGTCGTCCTTGGAGCTCGTTTCCGGCTCCGAGATCCCTGTGTACATGTAGCCCATAAAATCGGAGTAGGTAAGCCGTGTGTGTATCTCCCTCAGCATACGCAAAATTACCAATAACCGAGTGGGCTCTGTAACCACCACTGCCTCCGTACCACGGCTGTTCGGTCGAGGGACTGCATTACGTCCCACATGGCGATCTGCTGTCGCTACTGTGTTCCTTCCATACTCGTCTCTGTATACACCCCCCTTATGGTTGGCTGACGTTCTGTCTGTCTTGCTGTTGTTACCGTCTTCCCCGTGGAAATCGATTTAACGAGCAGCCAGAAGACGAAGAAACGGCCACGTTGCGGGACAGGAGACAGAGTAATAGCCGGTAAATTATGATCAGCCCGCTGCTGCTGTTGCTACTGCAACTTCGACCCGTTGTGACAGCCCTACTGTGGTATTGCGCCTCCGTGACATATTCTGGTATAACTCGATGCGACCAGCTACGCTTGATTGATCAGGGACTGTTCAAGTCCTCTGATGCATAGTTTCATTCATAGAATAATGTAAATGATTGTAAAACAAAAAAATAAATAAATAAATTAGGCACTACTCAACTTAAAAAAGCCCTTTTTTTATTTCAGCGGGCGAACCTGGTGATTATCAGCTGGCTGAACTGAGGATGAGTCGAATGGATTGAGGGTGAGTACTTAATAATTTTACTCTTGTCCAAGTCATCAAAAAACCAATTCCTTGTAAAAATTTCACGTCTGGAACGAAACGATCGATGTACATTCGATACTTGGAGATAACAAAGATAAATCCTAGAATTGGTGGGGGGCCCCTGAAAAACAGAGACGCAACACGAGATGCCGAAACGCACGCTCATTAGCTCTCCCCTCTAGCGCTTAAAACGCGAAACACTAGTGCGCGATACGGAGCAAACTGCCTCGTAAATTCGCATTACATCTACTGCGATTCGGGGTCCGTCTCCCTCTTGCACTCTAATGGATACGTAATTTACTTAATGTGCGTTCGGCTGGCCTTCTCCTTCACTGCCGAAATCAGCGCGCCGCATCGTATTATCAGATAACAAATGCGATTCGAGAGAGAGAGAGTCTGAGTGAGTGAGTGGCAGACGCGTAAGCACTGGTTCGAGATAGTGCGCATGCAAACGAATACTTACCTTTGGGTACTACTCTGCACCTTCCTTATCCTCAGTGACTGCGTGTCTTCAAAGTCGGGATTACTATCGCTAAATCTCTGGGCTTGTGTGTTTAATTATGATGCGATAGAGATGTTGTTGAGTTCATCGTATGCCCTGGGTTATATCAAGACGCGACTGTTTAAAATTTTGCATTGAAAAAAACACAAAGTATGGTGATAAATGAAAAGAAAGTGGCACGGCCATCGGTCTGCTTCTTAACAATTTTAGGAATTCATTTAATAAATAGTTGTAGTCAATTATTATAAGTCTGAGGAGATGAGATCTATTTTTAATAATGCTAAGTGAATGTCAAAATCTATCAGATATTACGTAGCTTAATTACATGAATAGTTATATTGAATTTTACCGATACGCATCAGTATACAAATTTCAGTAGTAACGCAATTAAATAGTCAGACACCCATGAAATAACCTTATTTCCGGCAAATAAAGCTTTGCGCTTAATAAAATAATGAATAACTCCGACCAATTAAAGTAGAAATAATAGCAAATTGTACTAAGCCTAAAAAATATGAAATTTCAGTAGTAAAGCCATTCAGTAGTCAGACGCAATAAAAAAAATTAATTTTTGACAAATGTAGTAACATCACATTTTACTCAGATTAGAGACGCGAATGATAGATTAAATATAAGCTTGCTAGAAGTAGAATCATTTTTTACTCAAATTGTATATTAAATGAAGATTACTAAGAACATAAGTAGTAACGTCATTAGGTCTTCAGACACCGTTGAAAGAATATTCTTATCAACAAAAAAAACCACGAAATAGTGAAATCAAGTTTTGTTTGGATCAATCCAAAATGTTCATAACCATCCGAATCCATAACCAGCCTAAAGTATATAAAAATTTAAGTAGTAATACAATTCAATAGTCAGCCATAACGTAAATAATTTTTTTTTTGCGAATGCAAGTAACATAACGTTTGGCTTACGTAAATAATCTTATTAAATTATCAAATATGTGTGGAGGTGCGTTACATGTAAGTGGTATTACCATCCAATAGTCAGACATAAATTCTAATTTTCCTATGAATAAAGCTCTGCACATGATAGTGACTAACTTAAAAAGAAGTTTGTCTACAGTAGAATTGTCCTTACCTTTTATAAAAACGAGCATCTCAAGTATTTTTCATTAAAAAAAAAGTTAGAAAAAAGAATAAGAGAATACTCAACTGTCAGTTTATCAGACTTATACAAAATCAGTATCACAATAAAGGAACTTCTAACATTTATTAGTAACAGCTCGGAATGCACCGGAAAAGTCAAATGAGGCTTTTCATCCTTCCAATTTCTGACCCCCATTAAAAATAAACCTATTGTTCCGTCAGAATGCTTTCGTGATCCCTACACACTGAAAAACGTTCAGAAGATACATCCAAACTTGATCCTAGCCTCGTTACACCAATCAATCATCGACATCGACCACACGCAAAATAATAGTCGGCCCATTTTCCCTTTTCTTTATTCTTTTTTTGCCGCAACAAAACGTGTACGTGTATACGGTCTGTTCATTGCAGGCCAACGAGAACGTTTGAGGTTTTCCTATTTTTTAGGCGTATATCTACACACAGGAGGGACCAGCGTATCATCGCCATCTGGATATTGCGCCCACGGCTCGAACTATTTCACTATCCCAGAAAATTGGAAAACGCCGGGCCGACGGTCAATTTTCGCTCCCTCTTTCTTTCTCTTCCCTCGTTTTGAGTTCTCGTTATTTTTTTGCTCTGCTCTTTTCTCTCAGCCTTCACCACTAGTTTCAACCTCTAAATTTTTGGCTGGACTCACATCCAATTATTTTTCTCTAATTTTTCTGTTAAAACTTGAAATTGGTCGCTTTTCAATTTCTATTGCACCTGTGGAATAATCGCCCGAGCATTTCCATTATTTACATTTCACTCCGTGCAATCAGTTTGATATTTATTGGAAAATTGAAGCATTATACTCTCGGCATCTAGCACACGCTGATGGAAATTCATAGGGATGTGTTATTGTCAATCCTTTAAGCTCTAATGACTCGATGAATATGCATCTGCGTCTTAATGAACGCAAGGCCGCAACAGACTAGTCTCGCAGTATCTTCGTTGACCCGTAACACATACTTGAGCTCAACCGAAAATTCACGATCGTGGCACACTCCAATTTGCAACTGTTATTGCTCAACTTGTTTTTATTTGAGTGTACAATTTTTAGAATTTAATTGTATTATTCTGGAGACTGAAGTACACACCGATCCTCGGGGACTGCGTTACGTCTTAATTCGAAATTAAGGATTTAATTTAAAAACTCTTTATGCACACTGGCAACTTTTATCCGTCCCCTGTTACCCATTTTCCTCCCAACGTCTTCCGAGAGCTCTCCTTTCGATTTCACGGAATTTGCTTACATCCTCAGTTTGACCATAATTTTCTGGGAGCACAGTACAGAGGAAGTCAATTCGAGATGTTAAGTAAAGAAAGTAAATAAAAGTACAAACGATGAGAAAGAAAAAGAAGGAAATTACATACCTGTTCGGTGGCTAGTATTTTGTTGGAAATTGAGTGAAGAATCACATGAAATTTGTACAAATGACATGATGCGGTCGTAAGAAAAATCGTAATAATTTTACAAATAGTAAAACCCCAATTTGATCGTAATTTCTCGTACCTTCTTCATTTGAACTGTACAGAAATAACTCCTACATGATCATCAACACGTATTTAAACTCATTTTATACTCAAATACACGTACAGAACTACCAACTCCTATACAAGACGGCAAATTAAAAAAAAGTCGGTCCAAAAACTTCTCCCATCATTCTTCCCTCGGATAGCTTCGAATGTAGGGCGGGTGAAAATCAAAGCCACACTCCATTACGCGGATTCAGCGAGTTAAACAACCACGTACACCCTGAAAGCAGCTGTCTGCTCTGTCCTCATTTTTTCACGGCTCACCGAGTTGGCCTCCCGACTCCTATCGTTTTTCTCCCTCGTGCTTCTTCTATTACCGGCAGCCGAATAAGAAAAAGCGGATACCGCACCTCCTGACCTATCGACAAGACTCTGGCAATTACAGGCTTTTCCGTGCTTTTCGGTATCCCTGCACTGGTACGGGGTATAATGGTATGACTTTCGATCCAAAGTTAGCTTTTCATTTCGAGAATAAAGTTTTCCTCGCTCCATTTTTTTTCCTCACGAAAAAGTTTATAAGAAGTTGAAGGTACGAAAGAAGAGACTCGACGTTTGCACTTCCAACTGCTGCGACGACCGCTATGCTAATCACACCACAGCGCTTCTGCTTCTTTTATCTTCTGGTTGAAAAAAATCTTCTTAATCTCGTGCGCGCGCGCGCGAGCGAGCTTTACACGGCCGATTCGTGATTGAAATGTTGATGTAAGATATGAATTGCAAAGCGAGCCCGGGACCGCTTGAATCTCGAATGTTGCAGGTAGCGAGGAAGAAAAAAAGAAGATAACGCTTGCTTCCACTTCCATCCGAGCAAGTTTGATAATTCATTATAATCTTGGGGGACTTTCTTTTTACTTCTTCTTAATTTTCCTTTTTTTCATCCATTTGTCCTGCCTAAATAAAATTACTGTAGCGTGAATGAAAATAGCTATTCGTCCAACTCAAGTTTCGTACCAACAAACCTTTACCATCACAGCAGCATGATAAAATGCGACATTGAAATGTGTACCGGTACAGTATTCACTGCACACGTGGAACAGATCCTCTTTATCACATAGACGCAAAAAAAAGGGCGAGTGTGACAGCAGAAACGCTTTGAACTCAGAGAAGAGCGACAGCGTGGGCGAACTCTGGCCAGCCGAGAAAATAAATCATCGTTCGGGCCGTGATAAGTGGCGCCAGTGATAACCAAAGATCGGCGCTGCGTCAACCGAGTCGAGGGGCCACGTCACGTGGAAAGACCGACGCGCATACACGTATCCAAGTGGAGAGAATAAACGCCAGAAGGTTGGTAGGGATACCAGGGGGGATGGAGAAATATTGATCGAGCAATTATTTTCGAGTGAGTTACGGCGCGCCAGCCGGCCGGTCGACTGCTCGACGATCGTGAATTAGATTACGCCCAGTGACACGTGCTGATATGAGTTACGAGGATCGGTAGGACGCCACTGGCCTACTCTCGCTCTCTTTTGTCCGCCATACGAAAGAAAAAGCGGCTGTGACCCGCGCACGATGCACACGTTTGTGTACACATACCATGGAGAGCGTGTTGTGTTGTTGTTACTGCCTCCGGGGTGATCCATATTTGTGGGCAGTAATTTTTTTTTTTTTTTTTTACGTGTTTGCGTTCTAGAAAATAATAGAGCAACAAAAGTGGTATGTCAATTCAACATAAAAACAAGTAAGGAGTACTTACACGTGTCCATACAAAATCATACTAGTCAAGTGACGAAGCAGGAAATAATCGAATGGAAAGTAGAACGTAAACACAACAACAGCATGGATTATTGATTAGAAGAGGGAAGGAGTAAGGGATGAGCTGTAGCCTTAATTGCTTTTCACGCTCCTTCGAAAATATCGCTCCCAAGACGGGCTATCAGGCTGCTACGCGTTACGGTAGCAAGATAAATTTTATTCGCCATAAAACATCCGGGGAAGCAACGGTAAAAATCGTTCCCCTTTCCCTCTCAGAGTCTCTGTTAAATCAATCGATTGCTGTTGACACATAAACTGGCTAAACTTATTCTTTCTTTACATGACTTTAATGGATCGTGTATATATATATATATAACATTCGTTGATCTTCTCCTCATTTCAGTTTCAACATCAAAAAACTACCCAAAGGAGTACACTTACTCCGTATTACCGGAAAAACCGTACACGTACGCGAGCTCAAAAGAGGGGAAAAATAGAGTACGTTCTCCAACAGTGTTTCGAAATAGCTAAGGGAGAGAATGCAGGGAGCTCGTAAGGAAGGCGTGATTAAAATTTTTCATAAAGCCCGCACGTGCCCGGCCTTCGTTCGTTTTTTTCGTTCCTCGCGACAGGACGACGGTGGCGGTGGCGCGCTCCCAAGTTTCGAGCAGCCACTCCGGTAAGTTTTCTAACAATGTAGCCGGTTTCTCCCTTTCGAACTCTTCCGTCCGCCAACTCCTTGGCCGCGAGAGCTTCCCCCCAACTTTTTTTTTTCATTTTTTTTGAAGAGGAAAAAGCTGCCCCAAGCTCGATAACATATTACTCGAGCCCCTCGCGTGAATGAAATTTTCAATGGCGGCGGCTTGTTTGTGTACCACGTAAGTTTATAACGCGCTTGCACGTGTTATAGGTTTTTGTTTTGCTCGAGCGAGCTTGGTTTCTTTTTTTTCCAAGGGTAACCGAGTTATGCTTCTCGCGCTCCAGTTTCTATTAAATAAATTACCCCAATCCTTTTAACTCGATGGAATATTTTCTATTTGAGCTCCGGGAATTTCAATTTACGGCCGGGTATTACGGCAGATTTCGTTTCGTTAGTGAATTTTTCATGAAGCGTACGGATTCATAAAATATTTTTCGTTTGCTCTACAAGATGGAGAGCTTTACTTTTTCTAAATTTGTTGTATGGAAGATTGAAAAATGTTGCCAAACAAGGCATCAAGTAGTTTTGTATACGATAGGCTTGTGAAATGTCTACTCATAATTTCTATTTTTTTTTTTTTTTTTTTCTAATGAAGTTAGCCTGATGAACTTGATTTTAAGGCCCTAAAAATTAATCATATCTAAAATGAAAATTTGAAAGTTAAACGATGCTCATGGTCAACTAAGCTTAAAGTGATGCAGGCACGAAGTAGTCAGACATACAAAAACTTGATCAATAATTCAATAATTAAAATTAGTCGGTAAAATGATGTTTGAGTTAATCAACCTTTGACAATTAGTAGTAAAACAATTAAATAGTCAAACATTTATAAACTTAAATGATAACTAGTTAATAAGTTGACATCAATGAATTCATAAAACAATATGCCTGGTTCATTTAATTTCAAGTAGTATAACCGTGGTGTAGTCAGACATTCAATAATTTAAGTAATAATTCACTAGTTTACTAATCACAAGTGTACACAATCCACATTTATTTCTTGTTAAAACGTTGCTTACACTGAATTAACCTTTGAGAAGTGAAACCACAAAATAGTCAGACATTCAAAAATTGAAGTAATAATCCAATAATTAGCATTCGTTTATGTGTACAACAAACTAAACTTAAAACGATATCACAGTATTCTGAGACTATGACAAACTTGAGGTGCCTTTTTACGGGTAGCTGAAAAACAGCGTACGTGACGTCACCAGTATTGAAATTGAACATCAGATGGGAGGGTTAGTTTAAAAATCAAAGGTCAGCACTGTTAAATTTTTTAAAGAAAGCTAATTTCCACCATCCCAATAAAAGTACACCTTAAACACAAAACCATACCCAATTCGGTTCCAACTAAAAATTCCACAAAAGTTAACACAGTGTCACGTAACCCCAGGCCGTCATAAACATTTTAATTCAACAGATTCTGCCGTTCCATAAATCCTCGCCAGCGGAAGAAAGGAAAATCCCACTTCTACGACAAAAAGAGAATGTGTGAGGGGGGTGAAGGAGCGGGTGAGAAAGAGCCATTCATTCCACTTTAGTCCATTTTTCACATCGCAAGAGGAGAGAGGGAAGGAGAGCGCTCGCGGCTAAATGCCAATTGACAAGCCAGTGGTAGTCTGGTGGCCTCCCACCATCGATTGCCCGATATAATGCCGAGCGACGACGTGATGGAACTAGGCAATGCGCCAATCAAAATTTCCGCGCTTCCGGCTTTAGGGAAATATGCACGACGCGGGATTAGGGCTGTGCGTGTTTCTAATATTTATTGACTGCTAGAGTGGGGTATATCCCCTCGATACGTTTTTCCATTTGACTTATTGAGCCTATTTGCATTTTTCTCTTTAAAAACGTTTATTCCTCGGATATATTCAGCAACGACTATTGGAAAAGTGTCTACGGAGCTTCGAATAAAACTATTAGGAATTCACACAAGTGTCAACATTCAGGATGCACGAAAATAACCAAACATCCTTCATTCGTTTGTAATGAATCCATTCGCGGGTCTCTATTTGTTGCGAAGTGGATTAAAATTTCATACGATTATAAAATAAATGCACAGGCCGGAGGCGGAGCACGGAGATAATGGAATTTATAATGAAACTCTCGTCCCCATCGTTGCAGTATTAATACGCTCGAAAGGAATAAACATCTCGCTTCCATCACATATTTTCGCGTGCGGATCGCAATAAACTTATCAACAAAAACCAAAAGAAAAACGACGAAACCGTATGAAAGTTGACGTCCCGTTCGCCTCGGGTTTCAGAGCCAGGGTAATGCAACTGGCAGGAGCCAATGTTCTCTTCAATGTACACACGTGAATTACATGCAGCAGGGCCAAGTGTCGGTGACGTGTGCTCTGTACACAGGAGGGGATACATTGGTTCTGCCCATATCTCTGTCGAGCTGCATCGACACGCAAGACAGTGACAGAGGCTGCAGAATGTAGAGCAGAGGATCGATATTACAGTGTATGTGTACACCTCTACGGAGCCACTGAATATTAGAATTACACATCCGGATGTTGCCGTAGTCCGGGATGTTATATTTTCCAGTCGAGTGGCGAACGGTTGGCTCAGCAGTGTATGCGCAGCAACGGAAAACATCGGCGCGTGGTACATCGTGTGGCTCGATATTTTAGGATCGTATAATTCTTCAGTCAGCGTTTTATCTTCCACGAGGATTTAATGTCGCGCATTTTGGCACCACCCGGGAATTTATTAATCTTATTTCGGCTGTTTACGGAAACACCCCATGTAACAGTTATCTATTTTGTCGTTCACTCTTGAGTTGGCTGTGTTTGCCCGTACGTACCACGAGGTACAGAATAATGTACAAGTACGTGCCCTCGAATAAAACATACGCGCTTGGAGAACCGTAAAATAAATATTTATATACCATTGGGGAATTTTAGTTGATACCTCATTTATTTCAATGTAAAATCAGAGTCATTTTTCAAAGCGCACAATTTATCTTGTCTGTTGGATAAGTGTTTCGATAATCCATGGCACAACTAATAAGACACGTTTTGAATAAGTTAACAAGTTTAATTCCTGAATTAGTTGACCCGTTAGTCGAACTTTGATTATCCGACAAACTTGCAGCACCCTATAACATAAGGACCTGCTTCCCAAGTGCCTCAAAATTGCAGTATTAATTAATTGATTCCAAGTGCGTATGCCGGGAAGCAATTTAGCTCGCCAATATTGAGCGTTTCTTGTTAAGCGCTCGCAGGGCCGAGGCAATAGAGCACACTGCATCAGAAACATATCCTTGGGGCTCTCAATTAATGTTCTGTTACCTCCGCGTGCTGTGTCACGTACAACCTGCATTCCTCTCCCAGACACATACACATATGTAAAGATACTTGCAGACAGATGTTTGAATTTACACGTTATACGTGTACGAGTCTAGGATGGTAAGGGAGACCGAGGACTAGTCTCATCGCCCTCGGGGGTGACAAATTTTCCTCCGAAATACGCGAGCCACTAGCTCTCGAACTGTTCGCTTCCCTACAGACGACGACGGTATCTGCCCGACTACGATCGATCCCCTCCCACCCCTCTCTTTTCTCCCTCCGAGGCTTTTTTTCGCTGCAGCTTGTTAAAAAATACACTTGATTGGTATGCGCTTCGGTGCGTTTTGCGGACTCGTGACATATTAATGGGGTTTTCAAGTATTTTATGAGCCCTTTTCCATACTATGATAGAGGACTTGTACTGGGGTAAGGGTTCAATCGTAATAAATATGGAGACTCTTTCGATGAAATACTTTGCTGGTTGTTCCACATTTTACTATTTTTTTCGTGCAACTATTTATTAAAATTCTTGCCTTTTTATACTTGTTTTTATTGTCAAGTATAATTTATAAATTAAATTCGCTAACTATCATTGAGATCAAGAATCACCATTCAATTGCGACGGAAAAAATTCTCTACGACTCAATCCTTGGAAATGCACTTGCATCACCAGTCATTTGAAGGAACGCAAAAACCATTTCAAGCGATCAGAGACCCTGACACTCCACTTCATTGCGCATAACAAAAAATGCAATCAACATTAATATCCCAGCACTCGCTCTCGTAAAATTTCAAGAGAGTGTCCCTCGCAAAAGATCCTCCTCCGCCCTCCCTTCAACCTCACGCGATTGAAGCACATTTTCCAAATTCCCCCGGGCCTCCTCTCGCCTCCCTATTTAGCTTATTTCCCGCATATTTCTGCAAGCCCCTCCCGCCCCAACGAATACTCGGTTAACCTTTTTCCTCCTCCCCCGAATCTCTTTCACTAAAGCCTCGCCCTTGTGTACACCCCGAGAATTTTTTTCCCCGCCACTCGAGATATTATTTAAAGTAGGGGGGAAGGCAAAGGAACGAGAAGGGCGCAGGCAAAATCGCTGCGAGAGTATTGGAAAACGATTCGGGACCCGCGACGAGATGAAAACGCCCTCCTCTCCCTACCATATCCCCACAATAGCGCGCGCCTATCGCTTTCAATTCGCCCTGAGACGTACGTCCTTTTATATAAACGACGGCCCGAGAGAGGAGGAAGGGGAGGACTCTTTTTTTTTTCTCCCCTCCACCCGTGTTTTATCGACAGACAATAATACCGCGCACCGCAAGGATTGTCCCGGTTTTGATTTTTTCTCCCGATTCCCCGGTGTATATACATGCACCCCCCGCCGCTGCGCAGATTCCATCGATTGGTAGATTATTTGCAAAAAGCAAGGAGCGCACCGCCAGAGACAATGGAAGGCCGCGAGTGGCCTTTGTCGCGCGCGCGAGCGTGTGCATGTACACAACTCGCGTTCCACTTTTTTTTTTCTTTTTTTTTGTTTCCCCACTACGTCGTTTTGTTTTATCTCTTGCTCTTCCCCCTGTTTTTCGGTATTGTTTTTCGTTATTGTTTCCCAGTCGTTAGCCCGGCGCTTCGCATTCGCGAGCAATGCATACATGCAGCCCGGGCCTCTCCCGGGAGGCTGCTCTCTTTCATTCGCTCCGGGGTTTGTTTTGGTTTTATTGCACCGTTCCGTTCATTTTTAATTTGCGTTACTTCCCACGCGACGACTTTTTTGCTCCCCTTTTTTGTTTTACGTCCCGATGAAGATTCAATCTTCGATACCTGAAAAACCGAGGCAGTGCCCAACTGTACCCGTTCGAGATGTGTAAATTGAATTACGAAAAATTAGCGCGCAATTTTTATTGAAGCAGTATACGTGTACAATCGATGTGGGACCCAGTTTTGTTTTCTCAAGCAGACGGGACTAAAAATAAATATAGTATCGTTTCTCTGTATGAATCGTCGATAGCCGATATGACTTTGTCGCTGCAATAGCTATCGTATCAATAAACTAAAATCAATTCATCGGAAGTCCGAGAATAGACATAGGCAAAATCGGTACCTTGTGTAAGGTTTTTCTAAATGAGAAACAGCTTGCAGTGGTGGCAGCCTTGATTTTTTTTTTTTTTTTTTCTTTTTTGTCTCACAGAAAATTCCAGCAAAAGGGAGCGTGACTTGAATTAAAATTCCGACGCTCGAGCTTTTTAATACTTTCTCGACAAGAAAGACACAAAAGCGCCTCGCAGGTACAGCAAAGTTATGCGGGTAAACAGACGACGACGTTGGAAAATTCCAAAGTCAAGCGAGAGGAAAGTAAGGCCAAAAATGGTTATGGTATACCTTCAAAGTTTTTAATTTAAGCTCGATGCATCGGATGTGCGTGTAGATACATCGGCGAAAAATAATGCCCAGAGATCGGTACGCTATGGATGTATGTACAACGTGGCTGTGTAAATCTTGACAGATATCCAGCGAGCCAGCGATCGGGGTCTATTTGTTATTAGAATGGAAATGGAGATCGGCATGTGTTTGAATACGTACTCCAGGGATGAGCACCGAAAAATATACGTATGTTGGCTATCGGATGGAAGCTTTTAGTAATACGTAAAACCATCCAAAGTACATCAACACAAAGCAGTAAACAGTCCAAGAATCCCTATCAACGCGAGCGAAGAGGGCGAGGGAAAACATCGGGGTCGAGCCGAAAATGAAAAGCCCCTCGCTGATTCATGCAGAACAAATTGCCGGCCTCGGCTGCGTGCCACCGGCAAACATAAGCTCATTGCGAATTCAAACGCTATTATCTCTTCGGCCGATTCCCCCCTCCCACTGCAGCCCAGTGTCGCGCGGTGAGCGAGTTTTGCATGTGAAATCTGAGGGTACGAGACCGAGGCTCGGTAGATAGAGCGGCCGCGGTGATGTTTAGGTTGCCGATATGCGAAATGGGATTTGGGCTGCGGAGCTGGACTGGTTTGTCGACTCGATGGTTTGGCGATCCCATGGATTTTCGATTGGAACTTGCTTCCATGACGAGTACGGATGCTTTTCACAGCACAAAGTATTGGGTGCATTAAGGTGCACGGAAAAAAGTACAATCGAATAAGATAAAGAGGGGGGCGGGGGTTGGAATTTCGATAGGAAAATGTTTGCACTGTGTGCGCGCGCCCATCGATAACCAGCGTGGAGAAAGAGCCAAACATGAATTCTCAATGATGGATGATCCGCGGGGTGCAAATAAACCGGCCGCAGTTTGCGAGCCAGGGGAAAAATGGAGCCCACGCTCGCTTGGGTGTGTATGTGTCCTGAAAACGTTTTGTCCCGATCGGCTATAAATATTATACTTTGTACTTCCCTCCCTTTGCGTGCCATAACCGGGGACCACTGTGAATGGCCGGTCCACGCGATTCCGCAAAAAAAAAAAAATGTATTCCGTTGTACGGCTACCATGGATGGTCTATGAATTTTTATAAGGGCAGGGAAAGCCATCGGCACTTTGGGCACTTTTCACGAGTGTCGAACAACGTTGGGACGAAACAGCGCACTTAGCCAAATTGTGTACGAGCCCGGAGATATCCAATAAGCAGAGCCGGTGCATGTACTGCTGGGCTCAACAAGTTGACGCGCTCCACTCGAAGCGGGTCCGCTCAATTATATAATATGCGCCCGAAACTTTGTCCATCGATCTCCCGCGATAAGTTTCGGTCCAACCTCTTGGTCGTATCTGTGAGATGTACGCCAAGGCGTACGCTGGATTGTTATTATTAGTAAACAGGCGTCACTTGCTCGGAAACTTTGAACCGTCGATTCTCCGCGACTTTGGTTGGAGGTTCCCTCGCGCGTTTTGTCGATGATTCATGGTTTTAATTGCAAATGTGTGAACTCGATATCAGTACAAAAATGCAAGCGCCTAATTTTTTGGGGAAGAGTATAGTGACAGTATATCTTTGGGGACTCTCAGACTGTGCTCTACGGCTCAATAAGATCAAGTATATGAATTTTACAAAAAAAAAAAAAAAAAAAAATGTCTTGAATAAATTCTACTTTTGTATGAAAGTTACATGTTATTGCAACTCGAAACGCAGGACTTTAAAGTGGTTTCGCATCACTCGTGAAGTTCGCTGCCACACCAATCGAACCATACCAGCCGACTATTGTGATACTTTACTACGTCATCCACAAAGAGAAGCGATCCACTCATATTTTTATTAGCTCTTGTATCCTGTGGAAAAAAAAAGAATGTAAAAACGATCGAAACTTGAGCCGGCAATAACAGCTCAGGGATACTCTTACCGCGTAAAAATAAGCACAAGCGCAAGGACAAAAGAAGCGACAGCCCGAGAGCCCCGAGAAGAAAACAAAAAGCAAAAAATAAAAAGTGCATACAAGAGAGAGAAAGTCACTCTCTGGCGTCCGACTAGCGAAATTCCGGTCACGCGCCCGGGGTAATTCTCCGTTTAGCTATTTTTCTCCCTTTGTCTCTCCGCGTTCCGGGCGTGCTCCTTCACCCGGAGTGCGGTGCATCGTCGGCGGCAGGACCGTTGCACCAACCCGATGACGAAAGGTAAGAACCGGAGAGGCAGTTACAGGAGGGCGTACCGACACGTTCGCGCCCTTTTCCCCCTCTTCCTCTGCATTCCCGACAGGAGCCCGGGCCACTCAATAATGTGCTTCGAAAAATTTCGTGCCCGCACTGCCAACGATACGCGCATGTGACTGTACAGCACGACAATGCTCTCGACGATGTATCAGGCCCCGCTGGACAGTTTCTATTTTTTGATTCCTTGCTTCGGCATTGTTCTCGTTACTTTCAGCGCCTTTGTTGCTTTGGAGTGACGCGAGTTGTTTCTCAAAATCGGGGAAAAATTCATCCACAACGCGTTGACGCATTACAAATATTATTTCATATGGCTCGTTTCAAAAGAGGCTCGATTCCTTAGCCATTTTGGCGTAAAATAATCAACAAAACTGGTACTGGCCAAAGTTTATTGTATAGTTATGGTTGCGAATCGAGAGAGAAAAATTCTGTCGGTGGAGTTATTGAGTTTAGTCTGTAAATAGTAGATTAGACTGCAATACATCGGAGAAGTGAAGGCGATAAGCCCAATGAATGGCATCAAAGCAATCATAACCAAAGACTCATTAACGTGTGATGACTTTGTTCTGTGCTTCCCAAATAGGGCCTGCACCTTCCTTCATTTAAGTCGGTCGGCACTGATTCCGCTCTAAGAGGCTTAAATTCACGGGTAATTCCTTTTCAAACGGTTAGTTGCGTTGGATAGTTCCTTATAGAAATAGGTGGGGGGAAAGGTAATTCCAGAGCCACCTCATTCGCCGATGTCGCAAAATAAGTTGAAAATAACGCATTGGACGATCGATCCTTTCTACAGACCACATTTTTTCCTTGATCTTTGGTTCTCAGTCATCGGTTCTTCGGTGTTCTGTTAAATTTCCCTGGAGAGGATACTGCAAACGTTTGAGACAAAGCCACGTGTGATACATACCAATCACTACGATTACTAAGAGCTAAGGTCACTCGCAAATGTTTAGTTTAGAAGCTTTTTGTCAATTCGGCTATTCGAGAGTATTGCCTTACCAAGATTTCCAGAGTCTTTTGAAGCCAGATCCAGAAGCTTTGAGGCTTGAAAGCTCAGATCAAGAGGCTACGGTGATTGGAGTGCTCAGACCCTACTATCGAGTAACAATTTTGATCCAAGTCGATTGGATTGCGATAGAAATGTATTATTGCTTCTTCAGGGAAGCAGTTTCATTGGCTGAAACAAATAAGAGGGTTCAAAAGTACTCTCTTTAACAATTGAAAAAAAAAATATATTGTCTTTTCAACTGTATGATGGAACAAAAGTTTATGTGAAGGCAAACTCGGTTAACAAATGACATGTATGGTTTGCCCATCAAACTTTGAGACAATTATAGGGTACAATACATGTACATCATTCAGTGGGAGGTCGATAATGAGACTATTTAACGAACAGCTATCGCCCAATGAGCGCAAAGTATCAATTACACGTGAGTGAAAAGTTAATTGCTCATTTGAACCACAAGCAGGCGATGTAGCCCAGGAAAGTATAATATCGGTACGGAAGTAAGTAGCGGAAAAAAAATCACACGTGGCCGAGCACGAGTTTTCAAAGTCACTGGGGTCGTACCATGTAACTATTTTTCAGTACATCGACCTATGTTATAACATAGGCCTGCAAAGCAAAAAAAGTTATATGGTACGGACCCTGACATGTGCACGGATTATGACTATGATTGTGTATTTTCCGTACATTTTTTTATTTCATATCGGTGGTTTTCATAGAACTTGCCAATCAGGGTGGAAATCCTTATTTTGAGGTCGTTCGTAAAATTTCAAGTCGAGTGAAATGAACATTTTTCTTGCTCCATTATATAATTGATTTTTTCGCGTTATCTCGAATTTAAAACTGTAAGCCGACTTTTTTTTCGTACCTGATTTTAAAAATTTATATTTGGTGATTGTAATTGAAAGGATAGATTTTACCAGCGTCAAAGGTAGAAAGTTTTTTTTCAGTACAGCTATTCATGTGCAACATTGAGAGCTCACTTTTAAATTGATATGATATCTATGGATTAAAAAAAAATGAAAATGGATTTTTTTATAGCAGAAAAAAACTCACATTTTCGAAACCTTAAAAATAAAAAGTTGTATCTCTGTGTTTGGTCTGAGATTTCTTCGTAGGTGAAGTCGTCTCGTACTTCTCTTTATACTTATTTTTAATATATTTACAATGAACTTTTATAACATCTTTATTTGTTAAGAAATATATCTTTAATATAACAAAGAACAAGCACAACGAATATTAACAAATTAGGTTAACAAAATAACTAGCTTTGATATAATCTGAGACAGAGGCCTTTTTCTAATTCATTTAAGTAAATACAAACAATTATCAGCAATAAGTAATAGGTCATTAATAACCCTTTTTAAACGCGATGGTCTAGCACCAATACGCTTGGTAACTAGTGACAAGAGAGAAGATTGTCTAACTTATTAATGAATTTTTGCAATAAAAATCTGAATTAGAGAAGAAGAGATACGCTCTCTTGCAAATAAAATCTCTCTCTCTCTGTCGTACGTCTTTGCAGCGCCACACAAGACTAACTGTCGCAAATTTGTTTTGCATAGCAACGCGAGAGGGAGAGGAGGGATGGCGTTTTTACGCAATCAACCATCTCTCTCTCTCTCTTTTTTACCTGTCACCTTTTTAGCGGTTAAGAACCGTACACTCTGTTCTCCACTTATGTAAAAAGTTGATAAGTAATTAAAGATTGACGAATTTTTTTGAAATATATGCCTCAAAAAAAAAAAAAAAAAACAAAATCATTTTCTGTCCTCTAAGTGGATACATTAAAAAAAAAGTAACAAAAAATGTTCAAAAATATGGAAAAAGTAGCTCTCATATATAAGAGGAATGGTTTTATCCAACAAAACTAAATTAGTGAAAATTTCTAAAACCAATAGCTACGCACGTAGTAGTTGAATCTTTTCACTCTAGTAAAAATGTTATAATATTATCCTCCTCGTGCACCAATGCCACTTGTAACATCATCCGACGTGGCAACAATATCTGTTATCCACACCAGAGAGAGAGAGAGAGAAAAAGGCTCCACTAACCTACTCGAGTTTGTCACTACACGATACTCGACTCCCCAACATTTTAAAAGCTAATGAAGTATCTTCCCACCCCCGAAAGAGCCACGGTAACTCGCTCTGCTCCTCCAAACTCTTCCAGCAAGTCGATCGATATTCACGAGCCCAGCACTCGATACCAGCTCTCTCTCGTCTTTCGAGTACCTGCAGACTATACACCACACGTTTACAAAGGAGGAC
The DNA here is from genome assembly GCF_036245765.1 of Copidosoma floridanum. Lineage (NCBI taxonomy): Eukaryota > Metazoa > Arthropoda > Insecta > Hymenoptera > Encyrtidae > Copidosoma > Copidosoma floridanum. Next base: position 9,615,677 of record NW_028321891.1, read on the forward strand.
GCGACGGAGCGAAAAAAAGGAGCACAGCCAAGGACACGGCCGAAGAACCATCCCGTTGGTTTACACGCACAGAAAATGACCTTCTGACACGCGAATGAGTAATGAGCCCCGTTCACCCGCACACGATGATAAACTGGCGCGCCGGTACAATATATCGGGTTTAATAAGTGCGGTGTGTGCGTGGACACACCAAGGCTTCGCTCCCTCTCTGTGTACCCTGTGTCCCCCTCCCCCGATTTTCATCCCATTTTTTTTCTTCTTTTCACTGGCGTGTACGCGCTTTTTACGCTATTTTTCTCCTCGTGGGTGGCATTTGTTTGAAGCAAACGCGTTTGGAGGCACAGGCACCACCAGCAAGCGGCAGATAAGGCTCTTTGCTTTTTTCATGCCCGGCGCTGTTGTCCTCGTTGTTGGTACACACATACACACCCGTTAACCAGCCAGAGGTTGTGGTTCGGTGGTAGATTAGTCACGTTCGCGTTTAAGCGGGAATTTTTTTTCCCTACGACAGATGAGAGGGTGCGGTACACCGCGTTGGTGACGTGTACGATACCGCGATTGCAGTGGAATATGAAATGCGGTTCGCTCTGGGGAGATCAGGTAGTATTTTACGTTGTATATGGAGGGGATTACTCTCGATTGAACTGAAACGACCCTGTAATTACTTTTACGGACTCTTTCTACCGATAATATTGATTTACTCGTAAAAATGAAAGCGGAGAGCTTGCTTGGGAGATGTTTGTGGGAATCTCATTTCCAATATCAAACTTACGAAACAGAGAAAAGCAGCGGAGGATCTGACTCTGTTGGTTTCGCGTTTCCCAACGCATTCATAAAAATGGTAATGAAAAATAACCCGAAAAATTATTAGTCTAGCGTAGACCCTAGACATTACGCATGGCCCTGCAGTGGCTACTTTTTTCTCGCGACGCAGCAAAGAGTGGAGGCGTCGCTTTGTCTCGCTCCAGCCGTGAAAGCCCTCCGTTGGCTAGTGGTGGACAGACAACAGCGTGCCACACTATCACCGGAGAAAAGAGGGAGTGTCGAGAAGAAAACCGTGGAGCTTTGGCAGGCCGCAGATGCCCTGATGAATACCTCCATCAAAAGTGCAAGCCCCCGAGAGCCGAGCAAGAGGCAGACGAACACGACTCTCGCTTTTTTTTCACCCCGGCCTCTAAGAACGAGCTTTCAGGTTCCCTTTTATTGCACAGACTCTCGCTTTTTTTCGAGCCCCGTTGTTTAATGGCTGGCTGGGAGAGGGAGTGTTGTGAGCCGCGACTGAATCCTCTTCTGTCCGCCTACGTCGTTAGAGGAACAATGAGCCGCTGGGCTGGGGTTTTTTTTTTTTGAAATGATAAATGACACGCTTTGCAAAATACGCGGGGTGAGTTGTTGTATTTGTTTGTGGGTACTACCGTGTGTTGTGATCGGTTTTGAAGGATGATTGAATGAAATTTTTTTTTTTTTTTTTTTGTAGTACTTTGAAAACAGTGTGTTGTTGAATATGAAATTAAAACCCAAGTGAAACACAAAAAGTCACGCATTTGGTGTAATATATCACTTTATCGTATAAAAAATACGTTATATCCCTTTCATGTACACACATTGTTTGCCAATCAAATATTTCAAACTAATTTTAAAACCGCACTCCTGACCACTGAGCTATTTTATAACAGTACAAACGAAAGGATCGTAAACAAATCACTCTTACGTACTAAAATCTCCTTGTTAAAACTGACATGAAGCTCTGTTCTCTTGGAAGGTACTCGTAAAAAATTTGAAACTTTGCGATTTTATCACATAAAACACATGATGAAACATGAACAGCTTTTATATCCCATTACCATGACATTCATAATTTATATTTATACAAATGTAACTAACACGTAGTGCTTGACATAAAAGTATAATTTTTTTGAAAGCCAGATTAGTTGCGTAAGCTTTTTTTGGTTACCAACAGTATTAACTTTCCAGTCGAATGAAAGAGTGAATGGAAACCTCAGCCACCACTCATGAGCCAAATTAAATGCTTGCTGTCGTTGTGCAACATTAGATTTTTCTCTTTCACACGATTGTGAAGAGTCCCCCTTTTTTCTTAGTGAATACATCTTAGAGATTAAATAGAGCTTTTCGTATGGATTTCGAGCCTTTGATAACATGCAAACGTAAATTAAAAGGTGACACAGCTTCACTAGAATATTTTCAAAGCTTGCTTTGATAATAATTTATACAAGTTGAAAGGCACATCGGAACAAACGTGATTTTTTAGTACTGCCCTATTAAATGTAAAACAAGAATGAAAAACTTGAAAAAAAAAAAAACGATTAAAAAAGTGGAGCAAACAAAATACACCTTCGCATGTTTACGTAAACGTGATTTGGCGCGAGTTTACAATTATAATAAATGTATCGCGTAACAGGGTCTCTTTGAAAATCCAGACGCCGTATCGCAGTAGAGCTCGAGCGGGACGGATCCTGAATTCTCAAAGAGAAACTTTTGCACTCGGTACTGTGCCACTGCTGGGTACTGTATGCTAGCTGCCTCTCCCACGACAGTTTTTTTTTTTTTTTTTCTTTTTTTTCTATGCATCGTGACCAGTTTTTCTCGCATTTTTCCCAGAATCCCTGAGTGAACATTTTTTGGTGGGTGGAAAAAAAATTCTACCCACGGTCCATTGATATTTTTATGATAAAATAGAAACGCTAAGCTTGTTTTCGAAAAATATATAACGAAACGTGATGTCAATGAAACTCTACAGTACACACCACCGCATTTAGTACCACAATTTTGGTAAAAAATCAATCCTATCGGTTTCCACTTCCAAAACCATATTCAACGAAACGGACGCAACCAGCCACATGGGTAACAAGCCGTACAAACGATCAAACACAAATCCCATTGAAAATCCTCAAACTAGCGCGCATCTCCCAAACCATTATATCCCGATGGCAATTTATATTAGATCTTCTCAAGTGCCCGGAGTGGGTCAATCACACACAATTCTGCGTATTCAGTCGTCGCGTATTCCTCTAATTGTCGGCACTCGTAGGGCCTGCGCACATCCAGCAGTGAATGTACGTCATTAGGGTACTCGGAGAGTCCTCTCGAAATTCCGAGAGCCTCGGCTCCGGACAAAGAAAGGCCTCGGAACACTCGTGTGGATAGAGAGCACGGGTGGCCCACACAGCCGGAGACCAATATCGAGCTGCCGTTGCTGCCGGTACGTTTTGTTCGAGTCGGGAATCGCTAAGCGGGGGCCCCCGTGCGGTGTAATTACACGGGTCTACCGCACCTGGGGTCATCGACGCTGCTGGGATAAGAGCGGGGAAAAAAAAGAAGCAAAAGAACGGGCTTCCTTTTGCACGAGGCTTGTTCGGAAAATCACGAATGCTCGGTGCAATTAGCGCCTCTGGCGGTACAGGAGCACCTGTGCGATCCTTTTATATTGTAAATATATTTTTTTTTTTACGGTTTTTGACTAGGGTGTTGTGAATACGGAAGTAAGAGCTGGGCGAGAAGGTACAATGCGCCTACTGATTGGTACCACTTTGCAATTTAGGCTGCCTATATCGAATAAAAATATTATTTTTCGACAAAAGCTGTTGATCGTTGGAGAAACGTTTCCCCGTAGAGATATTCGGAAGCTCGAATTTTTCGAAAGGAAAGCAAGACGTACAGTGGTTATTGTACCAGTCAAAATTATCCACGCGAATAAACTCCACGTGCATCCACCAACCCACGTGAGCAGACTTCTTCTCTTCTGAAGAAGCACTTGCAGAATTTTCCAGTAGTGCAACTCGGCGATACGTCAGACAGAATGACACTCCACATACATGTGGGCTTTGTGACTTTTTCAAAGCATCCACGTTTGCTCTCGTGACAGGTTCTCTTACATTGTGCCTCCACTCGAGTAATCAAATCATTTTCCGGCACAAGAAAAATTTTTCCACGAGTATCTCTCGTAGCTTAACTAATGATACTTCCACTCGAGCAGTGGCTGCGGTATACGTGCGACGTACCGAACGATCGAGCTTGACTCTTTGTGCGTTTTTTTTTCTCTTGAAGACTTGCGAATTAGCGTGTGCACGAGTGAATAAGTGAAGTGGATGAACCAGAGCTTCAGAGAAATCTCTATAGCTTCGTAGTAACAACTACGTTGCGTCGAGGGACTGATTTCTGTCTGACTCAAGGGAAGAGTAAGCGAACGATGGCTCGTGCGATTGTACGGCAATCAAACGCGATTTTCTCCTCCGCGTGCCTCTACTTCTGACTCCCCTCTATTGACTCGATGGATATACACAGGACCACCCTCACTTATCGCAAGCTTCTCCTCTTTCGGCTCCTTGTTTACTTCGGAGGCATCTCCGAGCTGTTTCTGCTTTCCAGTAAATTGTATGGATCATTAACAACGCTTCACACCGACTAATGTCTAACCTAACATTCCCGACACCGTTTCATTACATCAAATGTTTGCTTTCTTTAAGATCACAGCAATTCACGTCAGTCATGACAAGTGCGTTTTTGCACGCACAATCTCTAAAAAAAGAAAAGCCAAACTCCTTGCCCGAAAACAAGCAGCCTCCGCTCGGAGAGCCAGCTAAAACAGATACAGCTCTTTAAAATTTTAATGCGCAATTCACTCGAGTATTCCCCGCACACAGCGCTCACAGCAGCCTTATTGAGCAAACACTCGAGCAAAAAGAAAACGAAGAGCAGAGCGAAACCTTACTCCCCGCGATTTTCCTCCTCCCTTCGATCAATACTCTAACTTTCTTCCATCCCGGCAATTTTTCTCCGAAAGCCCTCGCTTGCATAAATGCCACGCGAAGGGCCCGAAGGAGATCGTTATTCTCCCAAGCGGCCTATGCACAGGGCTCTCGTCGGTAACGTCGAGCACAGCTGCCTTTGAATTACGCAGCAGTAGCTCCGTTTTATATTCCTGCGGTGCGTTTCTCTGCGGAGGAGAAGTACCAAGAGCCGATTGTCTAACAAACAGGAATCGGGTCGTGTATGCTCCCTCTCTCCATCACTTGTAGGTGCAGCCGACGAATCATACTTTCAGTTGGATGTACTTGTACACGTGTGTTTGGATTCGCGTGTACATTTAGCTCGGCGTTCATACCTCGAGTGGCGCGAGTCTCCGACTGGGAATAAATTCCGGAAAATCTGCACGAAGTTCTCTTTCAGCCGCTTTAAGAGCGCCCGGCTGGGAGTGCGGAATAAGCACTTTTTCCCCCCTCTTCGGGCTCGGAAATTCCAGCGTGGGGCTTTAGTTTTGTTTATTGCCTTGATTTTTCGCCCAAGTTGGGGCTATATTTCACGCGAATGATTCGGCACGGAAGTTACGAGGGTTCGGCTTGGGCTTTCCTTGGAGTATAATGTATTCCGGAATGTTTGGTTTTTCTCTTTTTCATTTTGAATTTAAAACATTTCCCTGACCACAACCCGAGCTGATTAATTTCTCAACCCATAAGGAAACAGCACTGTAGAAATTAGAGGGGAGAAAAATGAGGCGATTAAGCTTTGCTCTCGAAAAATGGGTGGAGGCAAAACGAAGCACTTTCTCGCAAGCTCGGCCCTCTGAGACTGGAAATGCGATTGCACCACAAAAGATTACCAAGAATACACGAGAAACTCCAGCGCGTGACTTGTTTTTAGCGCACGTAGCGAAAAAAGGCAGCCGGAGAAAGGAAGGAGCGACTTAATTTCTGATTGGCGCGAAAATCGTGACCTCTGCCAACTCGTCAACGGAAGACAAACAATTATGAGATGCGGAAGTAGTACGACGAGAAAGTCGGCGCTCGCGTCCCTAATCCGACCGAGTGTTGCGGGATTTATCAAGGAAAAAGGACGCGTTTCCTCGGAAGAAGGAGGCGGAGGCACGGAGACAAGACAAACTGCAGAGAGAGAGAAAGAGCGATGAATAGTCCAAGTCAGAGTAGAGGAGAAGAGAGAGCTTGGTGTGTGTGTGTGTACCTGCGCTCCGGTAAACTTTAAAGTCTTACGTACAGTAGGAGCGAAGGAGGGGTCTCGTTAAGCAAGGATTTGGTGGTCCCCCGAACGGTATAACGAGCCGGAGAGACTTTCTCGCGCCGCAGTGGAGGACGTGAGAAACGCTTGCCTTGGCTATTTTCGGTTGCAATGAATTTCCCACGATGTTTGGTGAGCAAACTTTACGAGAGGCCTGGTTTTGCGTGGGCATGTTTTTTCTGAATCCCTCCCTTTTTTGGACTCGTTACACGTATAGAATTTGAACTGTGTTCCTGTAATGCATTACTTTTTCTGTACAATTGTTACACGGAAGCGAGTTTTGAATTGAGATGAACGATGAGATCAAAAACAAGATAGAAGAGATACTTTCGGATGGATAGTAAATTTTGAAGTATTTTCTATAACTCGATCGATCAACGGTTCTGAGTGAACATTGCGAGAGTGGAACCATTCAATCAAAAGAAAACTTCCACAATATTCCTTGACGCATACCCAGCTATGTTGATATTCATTTGTTATTTTATGGCACTAATAAAAATGAAATACGTAAGCGTTTTCAAACTATGTAAAATTAAAATGCAAATTCCTAATACATACAAGAATTCTGATTTGCATGATAAACCTGTCATTATGTAGCCAAGTTTTGCTGGAGAAAATTCCTCCAATCTATTTTCGTAATTCACGCCTCAGTAGCGTCATGAAAATGGGCTACAAAAGCCAGTTCGTGATGTCGACGGAGAGCAAAATATGTACCTGTACTTATGTATTCTCCGATTTTAAAAAACTCGCAACGTATGTGTATGTACCTAATAAAAGCTAGGTTTTCTTGCACGAATCGATTTGCGAGAACTCGATGTTCTGAGTAGGCAGTAGTACAAGCACGCGATACGTCAGACACGACCGTCGAGTGCGTGATGCGTATGCGTGGGATCCTTTTATTACAAATCCACGTGACCCCCTTTTCGTAATTCAAGCTAAGGACCTCGAATTACATTGACACTCGTCTCGCCCGTCGATTCGGAAGTACGTGCGTCATCGAATGTGTCACAAAGCGCTGAATCATTATATTTCGAGAACAATGTCTAGTAAAACAACTCTATTCAAGAACGAATGACGTAATAATGCTTCGGGAGAGGCTTTGAAAATTGCTTTGAATAGAAATATGGTAAACGGCAATGAAAGGGGAAAATAAAAGAATCGAGAAAAAAAAACAGCACAATACCGAAAGTGAGTTTGCTGAAAAATAAATTAAATAACGCGGTGAGGCAACCTCCCCAGCTTTTCTGCGCCACTGATGCGCGACGGCAATCGCACGTAACGGCTCACGCCTAATAATAAAACTTCATCAGCCTCCACACAAGGTAAGAGGGAGAGGAGAAAGGGTATGAGAATCACCGACGCACGTCCTTCCCCCCCTTTTTACCACAAAGGTAGAGAGGTACGGCGAGAAAAACTGCTCTAATGTAAAGCTCTGCAGCTGCACGAGCGACCGCCCACTCGTAAACCATCGCTGGGCTCATTACGTACCAGTCTTTCATCAACGAGGTGTACGTATGTGTGTGTGTGTATCGAAGCGGCTATAAATACTCGCACGTGTTTATCGTCCGAACGACGATTGCTTTTTATTGTTGCGTGGTAGTGCGGACTCTAGGACTCTATACTGGGCTAGAGCTTATAGTCGAGTGGGTTATAGTATGTTTGTGTAATGCAGTCAACATAACGAATTATTGAGGAGTTTGATTTACAAATTTTCCAAGCATAGAGTACAGCTAGCTGCGGTTTTTCGAGGAACCGAGTGAGTAGTTGTAAAATGGTCGACCTGGCTAACTTAGCGCTGAGGTTTCGCTTTAGTTTTAACGAGCACAAGTTATTGATGATGCTTAGATGATCACGATACAAAAACACCTTGGTTGGCACGCATTTTAGCGTAAAAATTTGGAGAATAAGTAATTACTCCTTTGGTCCTGTTCATTTTTTTTTTTTTTTTTTTTTTCTGTGATTCGACTCATAACTTGTAGACATCGTTTTGAGAGTAAAGATATTATACGTATGGTAATCCATGTGGGACAACAGACAAAACTTCAATGAAATTTTATATTATATATAACAATGCTAAGTAAACTTAAAATAGAGCTCATGTAACATTGATCCACAAAAACATCAGATTTAGAAAAATCAGTAGTACAAGTACGGGTTACGTCAGCCACGCCTACAAATAAGGAATACTGATAACGACACGAATCACTACATGTAATTTCCGTTTTTCAAAATCACACAAACTAAGTTGATCATCTCTATAAATGATAAATCCAGCTAATTATGCAACGCATGTGAATGTTTTAAAAAATTACTACGAAAAGTACGTGTAATAAAGGCATTTATTTAACTGATTGGAATGCGCGACGCACGAGAGCAAAAACGTCATTGACGCCGTTTCTGCTTCACGAGTTGAATGTCCTCGTGGTGTGGATAGAGAACCACGTCTTCCCATTCCGCTCTCCAGAGACCAAAGGGTGTAAACGGTGCATAGGAGCGGTAGGTGCAGAAACGGCACAGAAGCGAAGATGCAAAGCACGTACGTGGCGTGCAGCTGGTGCGATTGATTTTTCCGATCAAGAGTCGAAAAATTGGTGCTACCGGGAGGGAGATTTTTTTTTTTCAAAGAAACATGCTGGACATGGTAACAAGTGAGGCTTTGGAGCAATCAAAATTTTCAGCGTTAACGAAGCTTCCACTACCATAGGTGGTTGCAAGCTTTTTTTTACGTTTCCGTGCTCACCCCTTTTTTCAACTTTCTCTCTTTCTCTCACGTGAAAGCGAATCTTTTTTTTTTACCCATTAGTTGCGCGAACGCAACTTTTGTGCTCGCGAGCAGGTTGCGGTTTGTACGTATAATACCACTGGCTGAAATATTACGGGAAATCTACATGTTACAGGGTTTGGGCTTCCTTGGCAGAAAAACGCGAACTGCGTATATATAATTGTCCGAGTTTTCGTAAGCCCCTCTCTTTCACCGTGGGCTTTTCAGCTACTTCGTTAAAAAGCTCGACCCGCCATTTCGATGCAAAGTAGGAAAATCAAACGACATTAAACGCTGTCGGGCTTTGTTGGGTTTAACTTTGACGCAACTGCTGGTGCGCTTATTTTGCGTATAAATTACAATCTAGCGCCGAAGTTTTTGAATCAAACAATACAGCTGACTTATATTTTGGCCATCTGAAACGGCAGAGCTTGAATTTCGGGCTTTTGATAAGTTTCCACGGACCTCCGCGTTGAGTTATCGCTTCCATTGTTTTGTACGTCAAATGGTGTTTTAACAATCTCATGATACGAACGAGCCAGCAGATAAGGGATTTAATTACGATCGATTTCGGTTTATTTAAATAGCATAAAGAAGTAGAAAATAATGTAATGCGTGGTCATGTATCATTTTATAAAGCAGCTAAAATTGCTTTTATTGCAGATACCAATAGAGGTGGAAAAAAATGCCAGGGACAGCGAGGTACTCCATGCGAAACCAAGAAACGTGTCATCGGCAGGACGACCACTGAGGAGATAGAGGATGAGCTGGTGCGAGGGTCCCGGAAATCGAAGTGAGATGAGGTTGCGATCGACGAGGCGGTCCACCCCCGGTAATGCTCGTTAACATGCCAGCCGTCGGTCCCGTCACTCTCCGCCTTCTTCGAGAGCTGCTCGTCTTCTTTGCCCTACTGTCCATGCCGCCCGCCAGTCACGGCCTGGATCTCAGTGAGTAGAATACCTACGTGCCCTAATGACTTGATACGTGATGGCACCCACGTACCGAACTTTGATTGCACGCTGGGAGCGCGTGACTGTGGTGGGTTTCAAGGGCTGATGCACGTTTAATTATTCCCGTCTACAAATGTTTACGGAAGTAGGGTGAAAAAATAAGCTTTGAAATTCTATAGAAATTATTTTTTTTAGGGTATAAAATTTAATATAGTTGCTCGTAATGTACGGTATGTTATTGTACATATGAAATGCTTCATCAACATTCGCGTTTCAATTTCGTTTCCAACAATTTCGTATTTACAAAAATTCATCGAGGGAAAAAAATTAAGTAGTTCAAAATTTCAAGTTAAATCGGAATGATACTGCCAGCGTTGTACTCATGAAATGAGTGCAGTAACAGTTACGGGTAATGAAAATTTTATTCGGAATTCTCGCGTTTGACCGACAACAGGGTGCTTGAACTACTTGCATTATTTGCATCGTATAATATTTCGCAGCGCGCAGCGTGCCACTTGATTTCACTGTCCAGAGGCCATAAAATACTTGAACTACCACTCGACCGAATTACTTTAAATTTATCATGACACCCCTGCACTGTAATAACACCGTATTTCACGAGGCGCGCCGTAACACCATTTTTCTCAAAACAATTTGACTATTAATCTTTTTGTCACTTGAAATGGTACGACATTTTCTACAAAATGCGATGTTTTTAATTTCGTTATTTTTACGAACAATGTTTCACGTAGCTACGCGTTTTTTTCATACCAGGACCACGTATTTTATGTTTACTTCTACTTGACCGATTTCCTCGCAACACAAAAGCAATAAATTTATATTTCCCATCTTAAATTATATCTTAGGAGATTGGATCGGACAGTACGAGCACAAAGAGCAAAGTCTACGTACATAATGAATGCCCCTTTGCTACGTATGTCGAAAAATATTTCAGAAAAAAATTATGTGTTTTTACCCTCAAGTACAAAAAAATCTCAAGAAAGTACTGACGTGAGTCATTGACGTTTCGGCGTTTGTCTTGTGTTCGCAGTATCTAAAATCGACTTTACTCCGCAAACGTGAAAGTAGCAGTCTACGAACACAGTAGCCACCTGCCACTGGTATCGACCTGTCAGAGGCGCGTACATGCGTTTACACTGTCTTTCCCTCCTTTCGTGTTTCACGTCCTCTGACATGTATCCAAACGCAAGGGAGCATTTCCTTTCGAAGACAAAAATTCCAATGACATTACGATGTGCATACTTTATTTTTTCTTTCCCTCTCTGTTTTTTATTAAAAAATATCTCTACGACCTAACACCACTCTCTGTTTAATTGCAAGAAATTTTTAATATTTTTACAGGTTATGTAAATGTCATTTGAATGCATAATATCTACTAAATTAGTATGGATCGAGAAAGTCAAATTACCTTTGAAGCTTATGAAAATCTTTAGTCACTTACAATTTCAAGTAAATGAGTAAACAAAATTTGCAAACGATCTAGATGTAATGCAAAAATTAAAATTTTAGAGTGGGAGGGCTACCTACAAGCAAATGAGAGAAGCTGATGCCACATGAGCAAGTTTTTGACGAACAAAATGCGCAGAATTTGTTTGTAAAGTATTAACCACAATGTCAAAAAGTAACATTACCATCTCTTAGCTTCTCAAAACAAGGTGTGCTTTGCTATCTCCTGAAAGACCAAAGATGATCACCTTGTCTGTCATCCTTTCTCTTTTTTCTCTCTTTAAGGTGATCCACAATCCTTAAAGGGGATGGATACTTAGGTGTACGCTTCTCGCGTCAGATATTCGGGTATAAATTTATTTTGCTCTAATAAAACTTCATTTGTTTATAAAAGTAGTTAAACACCTTATTTCTCGAAAATAAGGAAGAAACTTGTACGAAAGTAATTTAAATAAACAACTTTCTCAATAACCCCCGTGTAATAAGTACTACAAGTCGGCTACAAACATTTTTTACTTTATTAAAAATAGAAATTCAATTATTGTTGGCAAGCGGCAGCTCTCCCAAGAGCCGCGAGAGCCTTAACAGGGGTTCTTTGCAATAATTAAGTCGCTGCGATATGAACTTATCCACGATGGCGGAATAATTTTCCCCCGAGAAATTTAATCATCGTATAATTTAAAACTTCAGCTGCACACAAGTTCTTCGTTAGGGCCTCTTGAGTTTTTTTTTTTTTTTTCAGTAATCAACCCTATCCGGGTAGCTATCGATCGAAGAAAGCCAAACAACTCGTATAATTAATCCAACAAATTTTCATCCGAAATAACAACAAATAAACAACTCGAGACTTTTCAGTGCCCAAAACCTTACTGCAAGGGATCATGAAAACGAGGATCCCGGCTTTAAAGCCACCACAACAACAACAACAACGAGAGCTGTGTTCCTCGGTTGGTGAACAGCGATCCAGGCGATTTAACTTGGAACAAACGCTCGCCCAAATAAGTCAACGACACACATGTATACTCACGCTACTTTCCCCAGCTCGTGTTCCAGTAGGGCTCGAAAAGGAGTTTATACTTAAAGGACCGTGGCCACAACTCAAAACTCGAAAGCGGCTAATTCCACACCAGGGGGCTTTACGTCCAACCTGCTGGACTGTGCAAATTTTAATATACGACCAGCCGCACGTGTGTATACATTTAGCGAGGGGGAATGCATCAGCGTTCGAAAAGCTGACTAGTCGGACACCAGGACGCCGAGTCCTATGGATATTTGAAACTTTCTCTACAAGCCTGTGGGCGATATATTGTGATGTTGCGCGAGAGAGGGAGTGTGAGCGGATGCAGCAGCGTTGCTGTAATTTATTTCTCTCGAGCTTGCGAATAGCTCCGAGCTGTGTACGATACGACGAAAGAGCTTCCGTGGTCTGCTTGCGTAGTTTTTAGTGCCTTCGTTGAAATTAAAAATACCTGATTTTCAACTTGAAATTGCAGGGGACGTTTTTATGGGACATTTTTATAGCGTGGGATTTACACAGAGTGGTATGAAACACAACTTGAAAAATGTATTTTCTTGAGATGACTTTTTTTTCAATGTTTACCAAAGCAACTGAAGATTTAACACTATATTTAAAATAACATTACGTTGTGGCACAATCCATCCTAGTCAGACAGTAGAACGAGTCCCTGAAGCGTCAGACCACGAAAACTTCTCCCATGCGGCCCAATGTTAATGAATATTTCACACCCTACCATACATTCAAACAATATAATACGATACAATATAAGCCGTGTCGACTGTTTCAGGACAATGCAAGGAGGCACTGGGTATGGAGAGCGGCAAAATACCGGACGAGGACATCTCGGCGAGCTCGATGTACGATCCAACCCTCGGGCCAAAGCACGCCAGGTACGTCAAACCTACTCATACCCCTACCCAGGAAGAGAAAAGCTCCCTTTCGCCCAGCAACGAGGACGAATTCCCAGCATTATAGGAAAGTCCCTCGAGGTAGGGAGAAGCTCGCCCAACGTCCTTAATGCCCCGCTGAATATGTATTAGGTGGAGGAGAGTGGTGTTGCTGGTCGTGATAAGTTTTCGGCTAAATATACGGCCACACGAGAAGTGATGGCTGTGGGGGGTGGGGGGCATGTGTGAATTGTAATGCGCGATCGTGTTGATGGGTAGTTAAAGCGCGTTGGGATACACTTTTCTCCAGGGGCTTGGGATTTCGTTTGGGAACGATTTTTCCTCCCCATTGGCTTTGTGAGATTAATTATCGCAACAAGCGTCCCGCGGATACAGAAATTTAATTTAGCTGTTACTCAACTCACTTTTGTACACGAGGCTAATAAAGTGTCCCGATAAAAATTCATCACGCTCGCAGAGACAGGCAGCCTTGTTAATCCAAGGCAGAGGCGTTGCTCGCCGTGGGTGACGCGCGCTACAAGCCGAGTCGAGGAAGAAGCGAGCCTTGGTTGGGGTTACGGCTACAAATTGCCCCCGATTTCCGCGCAAATTCTCCAACAGCGCCTCCGGCATAATACCTGTATTAAGGGGCTGCGCGGTCATAAATCTGTATTAGGTCCGCACTACACTTACAAGCGTGTCTTTCACGTGAGCTCTATATAACAAACCATTTGCCCCTCTCTGTCTTCCTCTTATTGCACTTGTGCAAGCTCGCAAGCACATTTGGCCCACGACGGATGGTGGAAAATTTTTCTTTTTTCCTCTAGTGTTGTGTTTTTCTTCGGCAATTACACTGATCGCCAGCCCGTACAAGTGGCGCATTAAAAATTACGCACGCGAATGATCTACGGAGATGCTGTGGTACTGAAAACGAACAGCAGGTGATTACGTTTGCGCGCGCTGCGTACGAAAAAAAGTGGGCTGCCAAAATAAGCGCTTGCGTTAATGATACGTCATATTGCGTTGGGAGTAATTACGTACGTGTAATTATGCACGCGTGTACGTGTTTGTTTGTTGTAGCAAAATAAAATGAAGAGGAAGCATTAAATTTAATGGCTTTTTCGCGTACTTCCAGCTGTTGCGAGAGCATTTAGTTTTTTCCACGTCACGACTCGAAGCTGTTGAGGGACAAACACGCCGAATGATGTCGTTAAAACGTGTGTCGCATTTGCAATGTTAACCATCGAGATGTGTTGCGTATTACTTTCATGGGCACTCGACGGAGTTACGATTTGAGTCCTCGTAATTAGTGAATTAATTTTTTTGAAGGGAAACAAAAATTTGTTTGAAAATAATAAACTTCTTTATCTGCCTGACACAAAAGCATTTTGATATAAAGTTACCAATCAAAATGTGCTGCAATCATGCTCGTCCATTTTGGTATTGTTTTTGTAAACAAAAGTATGTACACGCTGAAAGCATCCTGCAGTTTTTTGGACAATGTGATAAAAAAAATTAAACGGTCCTCTTAGAAGCTTTACGTGGGCGTCCTTATACCTTGGTTCCCAACAATGGAGAAGGTGGCTATAAGATGCACCCCCAAGGGGCCAGCAGCCTTAAAACGAACAAGGGTAAAAATTCCAAAAACGCACAGTGATAAAGGCATTGTCGTTATGGGCTCGTGTACGGCGTGGGATGTCAAGGGAAAAAAACACTATTCAGTATTTTTATAGGGGTGGGTCAAGACACTTGACGGAGTAGGCACCAGTTAAGGCTGGGAAAAGATAAAGCCAAAGGGTGAGAAGGATTTGGGAGGGCGTGTAGGGACGAGAGGCTTCTTGTAGGTTCAAACGCAAGGGGATAAGGGGAGAAAAAAAGCACAAGGACAGATGGATACATTCAGCGTGGAAAAAAGAGGGTGTACGAGCTAGTCAGGATATGAGACAAAAAAAAACAGTAACATCATCGTACCACGACTGCGCTCAAAAAAAAAAGGCTACTGGCTGTTACGTAATTTTTGTTCTTTGATTCTCGACGAAACGAGTGTCGAGAGAAACTGTGAAAGGCCTCACAAGTTTCTGCCTCGAGAAATTCGCGTTACCATATCGGCACACAGTTCCGAGAGCTCGAGCTTTTATTTTAATTTTGAATTTCATTTGTGCACAGAATTTCACGCTTAACTTTTAGCTCCCGTGAGCAGCTCACAAGAGAAGCCGAAGAAGAAAAAAAGGTCAAAGAGACAAAGCTCGGGCGAGAAAGGAAAATGAGCAGGCAAGGAAATATCGAGACGGCCGTGGCCACGTCCGTATAAAAAGCGAGCGTGTGTGCACGGGGGAATGAAATAAAAAGAAAGATGGACAGAATGGAGAGAAAAAGCAAGAATTGCGCTGGAAGTATTGCCTCCAAGCGCGCTTTCAACCGTGGCTGAGTGGAATGGAAGGATGAACAGGCCAGCCTGGAGGGGCTTAGACCTGCGCTCTTTTAGCCTCTCGCACTCCGGTGTTATGGTTCAAAAACGAGAGAAGGGCTTTTTTTGGGTCCGTGTGATTTCAGTCCTTTCATTC
Source organism: Copidosoma floridanum (assembly GCF_036245765.1). NCBI lineage: Eukaryota > Metazoa > Arthropoda > Insecta > Hymenoptera > Encyrtidae > Copidosoma > Copidosoma floridanum. The sequence continues at coordinate 9,631,354 of NW_028321891.1, forward strand.
TTCCTTCTTTTTTTGCACAGTCTTTATCCCTCTCCTGTAACACTGGACTTCTTTCACACTCAGCCACACGCAGACTCCTCTTTCACCTTTTTTCGTCCAATGCTTCTCCACAGCAGAAAATGGCTGCAAATGTGTGTATTAAGCTCTCCTTTCACCAACTCGTTGTTGCATTGTGCACGTGAGGCTCGTGGCATTGGCTTGTTTTTACTTTCAGACATCTTTATGAATGCTCGACGTATTCTTCTCAATTAAAAAATAAATAAGCCGCCGTAAAATCAAGTAGTCAAACATGAATTTGGTCAGACATGAGCTTGAAATTAATAAAAAAATGATGATTTGTTACGTCTGATGTATACGTAAGCCACTTGAAAATTATAAATACTTCAAACAAAGAGAGCTGCGAAAGTTCAACACTGAAATAAGCATGTGGTCATACAAAAGCATTGACTTAGTGAGAAGTAGTAATTATTTCCAAGTAAAATAAATATACAAAAAGTAATTTGTGAAATACGGCGAAGTCTTCAAATCGGTAACTAATAATAATTATTCTCAAAAAGATTTAACAAAAAGCTGAGTGATCAAATACATTATTTGATCAGACATGCACTAGATAAGTAGTAAAATAAGCATATAGTCAGACATACATTTAAAATCGATAAAAACTGTTTATTCCCAAGTAAACTAGTCTATTAAAAATTCAGTAGTAAAACACACTTTGGTCGGACACACGTTTTTCGACAAATACTAAATCATAGTGGTATCAAATTTGATTTCATTAACATTCTTAGGTGTATTTATAAAAAAAATCTTACAAGAATTCAAGCAAGAACAAATTTTATGACCATTTAAAATAGTCGTTATTAAAATTCTTATCAAGTATACGCATAATTAAAAATACCTGCAAGTTCTGAGAACAATGGACCAATTTCTGCGGATAGCCACCAACGTATTCCACTCGCCCTATCTTCAGCATGACTTTATCGATCTCTTTCTCTTGCTAAAAAGTAACAACCAGAGTAATAGAAACCTCCAGCGCATTGCGTCCCTGTCGCTCTCGATCAATCTCCCTGTTTGGCGCTAATACGCTTTTTTCACGCGAAACGTCGCGACTGAACTGCTACGCTCATTTAAACGTGGTACATGGTGGCGTACATGCGTGCATCCTGGTGCATCCCAACGTCAACGCGCTTGATTTATGAGCCAAAATGGTAGGGGAGGGAGGTGGCTCGTCTCCACGCAAATAACGCGACACGCCTGGACGACATCGAGGATTCATCATGTCTGCCTTCCCTATCTCTTCCTCTTTCTCTCCAAACCGATAGTAGTGTATATATATATATAAATTCTTGAGGACACTTTTATCGGACTGGTCAAGAGCCACTGTTGGTCAGCTGTCTTCCTCATGCTACTCCACTTTTTTTCACTCCCCGTCAAGTGACGCCTCTTTTTTTATACCCATGTTATATCTGCTGGTTGGTGAATGATGAATTCCAGTGGTGGGATATTGTTCTAGATTTTGCGGTGATATGCTTCTTGCAGCATAAATATCTATTTGTAGCTCGGTTAAATAATTTATTCGTTCCAAAGCAACACTTGGCGTGGATTCAGCTGATGTTTTTTTTTACTCATTCAAAATATAATTTTCCTTGAATAATAGATAAATTCGTGTACAGTAAAACTACTGTATCTCTTTTCTTACCAACATTACTTATTTTAACAGCGTTGTTATGAATTATTTATTAAACCAACACAAAGATAGAGATTAATTTCAGTAATTGAGACGTTTCATACTCACATTGACAATAGTACTCAATAATTTCTTTCAAACCACAATAAGCCTAAAATAAAAAGAGTAACTTTCATACCAAGTGTTACATCCCAGAGAATGACAGCAGCAGCGTAAAGTATTGAACACTCGAGCATATTTGTTGAGAACGACGTAATTTCTCTATGAAGATTACCGGAGGCCGTGAGTTGAAAAACGAGTAGAGCCCATAAAACACAGACTGTAAAGCGAATCCAAAGTGCATCATCTCTATGGACGCTTGGCGCGCAGATAGGCGCGCGCGACAGTTTCAAGCGAGACTTAGCCGAGCTCAGGTAGTACGGGGATATATGGCGCAGACGACATTTGTAAGAAAGTGGAAGAGAAAAGTGCTGGTGCCACTTCTGGAACTCTTTTGATAACAAAACTCGCATTATGCCAACTCGCTTCTTCAGAAAACGAGGAAAAAGATGAGAAAGGGAGACCCAGAGTTCGAGCTCAATTTACGAGACGCATACGTACACTCTTTCTGACGAGAAAGCGAGACGGTGCGCACATCCTCCTCTACCTACTCGTCCTCCTCGTGTGCTTTGTACAACGACACCGCGACTCTATGTCAGTACACAATACGTAGGCGCGCGTTATCGCACTCCGGCACATAACTCCGACCCCCACTCTTTTTTACATGGGGGTCGTGCATAAAAATGGCACATAAATTGGAAGAGGCATTACTCCCCGCTCGTTTCTTTCTCTCTCCTTCTCTTATCCTCATTTCTTTAGTGCGCGTTAATATACACCTACACACAACAACCACGCATGGGCAGGTATAGGCTTTCAGTCTGTATGTTTTTGAGTTTTTCCACCTCCATGGGGAAGTGGCTGGAAAGCACGGGTAAGTATAGGCATTGTTGTTTTACTGCTCTGAAATTAATATGTTTTGCTTCGGGCTCTGTCTGCGTGCCATTGTACTGTTTCGTGCGATAAAGGTACGTATTCTAAAGGACTTTTTAGCGCTTGCATTATTTGTGTTTTTGCCTCCTGGTATGTCGTTCGGTTCAACGGAGGCTTGAATGTTAATGTCGAAGGGATGTCCGTCGTCCGAGTTGGTTTGTTTTGAGGGGCGGGGATTTGTAGCTTCCGCCTCGTGTTTGTGTTTTCCAACATGTGGCTCGCATTGTTTTCCGTTTCCCCGCGATTTCAAAAGCGGATGCTTTGGATTCCCCATACTTGAAGTTTTTTTCAAAGTTCATCGTTGGATACTTCAAAATTTTCCCCCACCGCGAAATCCGGCCCAGAATTCCCGGAAATACCCACGAACCAAAGTTTAAACTTGATCCCCGGCAAAATTATTTGTTCCTCCACCGCGATTTCTCATCCCTCGCAAATTATTCCAGCAAAACAAAAAGAGTACTTCAAAAAGTATTATTTAATCGTGTGCGGCGTTCCGACTGCCTAACCCCTCCACGAGTGGGCCGGCAAAACAAATCAAAATTTCAGACGTCAACTTTTTGGCTGTGCATCTGTGTAAAACTATTCGCGGACGCAGCTGCGCCCCGTACCTCTTCTTCTTTCTCTCACTGAAAAAAAAAAAAAAAAAAAAAAAAAATTCTGTGAAAAAAAGGCGCAAAACTCGCGGGAGCAAGAGAGAGAAAAAAAGATAAGCTCACACAGGCAGAGGTACGTTTTCCCCTCGTAGCTGCTATTATTATTGTCGCGTACACACACGGGGGGTGAAAAGTGGGTCGCCACCTGTGCGTGTCGCTGCGCGACGTACCGGCGTTTTGCGTGTAAAAAAAGCTGTTGGTCCCTACGACCTTTTTTTCTCCTTGTTTTGGGAGACTTTTTACTTGGGGTGTGCTACTCTGCTGCTCACGTCCGGGCGCTTCGTGAAAAATAAGAATTTGATAAAAATACAGGGCGAAGCACCTCTGGCTCGAGGGAAAGGGAGATTCCCACGTCAGAGTTCCGGAGTGCCTTTTGCCGACTGATGTTTTATTTTTATTCGGCTATACAGAACGGAAAACATAAGTCTCATACTTGGTTGACTTCGAGAGAAGGATGTCAAGTGAGGAGGTTTGTTTATTATTTATTTTGTCCCAAGATACCTTTTGCTGATGTGAATTTTTCGTCTATTCGCTGTTTTGAAGTATGGTTGGCCATTTAACAATGTATGTTTTGATTGTAAACGTATACTCCATTTTTTGTGCGTACTCATAAGTTTCTAAACGTAAGTATGTGAAAAAAAAAATTGTTTTACCACACGTAGTCATGAGATTTGTAACACATGTCTTAAAGTTGGCCAGCGTAAATCGAATTCTCGCCCACCTTTAGTTCTGTAAGAAAAAAAAAAACTTTTACCAAAAACAACGGAAGCCTCGATTCGCAGCTGAAGCAGTTAAATCATCAAAATTCGCTTACTCGATAATTGAATGCACTACACACTGTTGTGTTTTTTTCCGAAAATCAGACACGTCCACAGAGCCATGCCCCCTTTATTTTTTTTTTACAACCATTGCTATGACTGTTTTGGTGAGTGAGAGAAAAAGGTGGGGGACATGCAAGGGCCGATGATAACGAAAATCGATTCCATCGATTTCCGCAGGAGCCGGCTGCTGCCGCTCGAAGCGCGTATCACGCGACCCAGGCGTGTGAACGTTGCCAGTCGATTTCACTCCACGCCCGAATCGCAGCTGCGATACCAAGCGGGTGTATGTGCGGGGGGTGCGAGGCGAGACGATCGGAGATACCGGACGGATGACCGGGATGCTGTATATGCCGAATGGAGGTGATAAATTATACACAAGAGCGGGAATGGCCACCGGTTTGTTGAGAGCTTGAATTTCTTGTTGGCAAAATTTTTAGCTCTCTGCGTCTATACCTTCCAATTTGATGGGTTTTTGGAATTTGCGGCTATCGATGGGTTTCAACGAGATGTAATCGATTTTTTTTTTTTAGTCCTTTTAGCTAGCGATAAGATCTTGCAACAGAAACCCAGATTCTTTTGAGTCCCATCATTTAATTTTCTACTTTTACAGCTTTACTGTAGAAATTTCTTTTTTTTTTTTCGTACTTTTTTTACCAATCCGAGCAATGGATTCCAGCTCAAATATAAATTGTTTTCTAAAGATCTCTCTTTTCGAAAATGCCCTTTCAACAAGGAAAGAAGTTGAGTTTATTTCCATCGCTATACAAACGCACTACTCCTTTTGCGAAAGAATAAAAGATGGTTCGGAGATTGCGGCAAGCTCTTTTTCCCTTTCAAAAGTACGGGGAGCTGGAGAGCAAATAAGAAATAAAGTAAGCGAAATTGGTAAGAGCTACTTTTACCATACGTTCGGGGAGTAGCGCAAAAATATATACATAGTCAAGTTTTGGAGCTCAGTGAATTTTCCGCTTCACTAATGAGAGGCCATCAGAGATTCTTTGATAAACGAACGAAAAAAAAAATAAAAAAAAAATAAATAAAAAATAAAAAAAGAAACCAAAAAACTGACAGATGACTCGGGTCGTGTTCAATCGAAGGCAAAAACCAATTCTTCTCTTGTGGCTGCTAACCAATTTGCGAAAAGTGGAAAATGAAGAGTACAGGCGAACCGAGGAAACGGCTTGCCTTTACCGCAATTCCCTTTGAGCTGCGCTGGAAAAGCTCTCCTCCGCGCGAGAGTCGTCGACGTTTTTAATATTGCCGAGCCGAGAACTCGTGAGACTTCCTTCCTTTTTCCGCGCTCATCCCCCGTCCCTCCTTTTCCTTCTCCACCTTGCCTCTGGGGCCTCCAGAAAATAATAGTTTTGCTTGTCCAAAGAGAATTATAGGAAAATGCTCTTTCCTCGTTGCGCACATAAAGGCTTTCGATACTTCTTTGTACGCGGATGTCAACGGCAAGTTAGTTTTCAACCTTCTCGTTGCATACTCTTTTCTTTTGTTCTTACCCTTCAAGATGAATTCCGGTATTCTCTTTCCAAAAGGTTCATGTCTCACAAAGAATTTCTCATTAGAAATTCAAGGTCCCGTACGTAGTTTGGCTCAGCTGTACACGAAAAAGGATACATTTTGGGAATTTCCCATGAAAAATCATAATCGGGGGGGATCAGTACAGATAAACGGAGCGTACCTGCCGGGGTCTCCAGAAACGTTCAAACGTTGCACGCAAACTAGCTTCGTCCAGGGAGCCAGACACAATCGGCGCTCCAACGGTCGGCAGATGCCTTTCACAAACATCTCAACCCATATCTCGTTCATTCTCTCCTCCTATTCTTATTCGAACTTGGTCTTGTTTGCGTTTCTGGTTTCGAGGAGCCAATTTGCCGGCAGCTCGGGGTAAAAGCGAAGTTTAGCGCTTTTGAACTGCTCGATAATTTGTTTTCAAGAAATACCAGTCCAAAAGTTCCACTGCCTCTGTCTTTTTTCTCCCCCTTACTTTCGGAACTTATGCCGTGAGAATAAATAAAAGGATGTCGAACACTGGATGGGTGTTTTGGCTGAAATTCGAGCCGAGCCGTGGCAAGAGTTTTCGGGAATTTCAGAAGCTATACTTGTACAAAAACTATAGGAGTACCTGCTTGACTTTGCCCTCCATGGTAGCACAGGCATCACGCCTTCTTTCATTTCGAGTGGAATAAAATTAGCTTATAATAACAGACAGCTGTAACTCAGTATTTGACTACCGCATGAGGTATCCACTCAAAAAATTTCTTTTCCGAGATAAAGTTTGTCTTTAGGTGGGTTTTGGTATTTTTCCCCCTTGAAAAATGGATTTCCTTTGACATACATCTCTTGTTAAATGTATCTCTGGTCACATAAATAAAAGGATATCGGACTGGAGTAAGGATCAATATCTTCCAAACGGAGATAGTGGTGAAGGGAATAACATACTTGTGAAAGTTATCAATACTGACATACATAAATATGGGCGAGGAAATATTAAAAGGAACAAATTGCTTGCGGATAATTGGTTATCGGAATATCCGTATCGATTGGCTTTACTATTAAAATGTTTTAGAGAGAAGACCATTAAATAACTGCTCGAGTCACTTCTTACGCTTTTCGCGTGAATAATAATGTTTGCAGCCTGAACGAAAGAGACAGACAGAGAGAATTAATGGAGTCTAGACGAGGGGGTGTGCATATATAACAATGGCAATGCACGTCATGTTACAATAGTTCCGGCATAATTACGAACGAAATTAGTTAGCGTCAAACCCGAGGAATGCAACCTATTTCCGAGCTCCATGTACCAGGTGGGTATGGCGAAGAGGGGATGTGGAAAGGGGAGGTGAGCCGCTGCATGATTCTCCCAACGAGGCCACGTAACTGCCGTTATCATCGAAATTGCAGTATTATGGAAAAATTTAATTAGCCTTTTAGCACCGAGGCACGGCTCCCTCTCTCGCCCTCCCTTTAGCTATGTGTGCTGCTCTGCGCGGATAATGCAAGCAGCAGCCAAACAGCGACAAGCTTCGCTTCCACCCTCCACTAACTATATCAATTTTTTCTTCCTTTTTTACCTCATCCTGTATACATCCCGAGCTTTGCTTGGTCCCGGTCGACTTGCTCGGGCTAAACTGCACGTATTGAATATCTGATTTTGTGGTTGAAATTTTATAAGTTTGTTCAAGCTACCAAAATTTTCCCACTTTACGTTGATGTACACGGTGAAGTGCTTTTAGTTAACCAAACAGCTGTGAAATTTTGAGTGGATGTAACGTGAAAAGAAAAAAAAAATAATAATAATAAACAAATAAAAAAGACGATGGTAAAAGGAAAGGGAAGAAAAAAAGAGATATTCTCATTCTTTCGCGCAACCAGCCGTGCGGGTACCGTAAAAACACCATCAACTCCCCGGCTCTTTTCTCTTATTTTCCTTACTAATTGCTTCAAATTCCAGCAACGCGAGCAAGCATTTTCCTCCCCTACCTCGAAAAATCAAGAACACTCTGGCACCCGCGTTCTTTGCGTTTTTTCTCAAAATTGCCTCTTTCCACCCCCTACCACCCCTAGCCGGCACCCATGTCTCGCGACTGTTCCCACAGTTTTTTACCTGCCAGGCTACCTACCGCTGCTCGATTCTTCATCCAGCGCGTTGTTTTGCTCTTTTCCTTCCAGCTCTCGCTTTTCATTTCAGCCGGCTTCTCTTTGACACGCCTCGTCCACCTTCCAGTTACCGTCCGCCTTTTTTCCGCCTCCACTCGGCTCCCTTTCATCTCAGCTGCAAGCGAGTGCTCTCTTTAAATATGAGAAGCGGTGGAAGGAGTAATAACACTTTCACCCCTCCCGCGCGCCACGACCATAGCGAGTAATCGATTCTGGCGTGCGACGTACCTATACGTGGTGGCCGCGAGGCCGAGCCCTCCTGGAGAAAAAGGGTCCTTTCTCCGGCCGCGATCCGTGGCTGACTTTTTCCCCTGCCACCGCGCTCGGCGTTCAATGGGCCATCGCCCCTTTCTTTTCGTTTCATTTTTGCCGTCCTACCAAATTGCTTTTTCGGCCCTCCCTCCCTCTCTTGCTTTCTCAGCCAGGAATCGTGAATGCGTTACGTTGATTAAGCTTTTGACGGGGCAAAGGCGTGCCTGAATTTTTTAGGTAAGCTCGACTACTCTTGGTTTTCTTTTTTTTCTTTGGTATTTTGAGTTGGTTTTTTTTTTTTCATCTCGAAAACGCTGGTCGTAATTGGATATTGTGTCGATATTGCTTCTGGCTAATTTAACAGTATAAGGACTGTCTCGAACATGTTTTTATTTGGACACTAATTATTTCCATTTTTGTGTATATTAAATAAATAATCCGATTTCAAAACATATTGTTTGAATTTATTTGTAAATTTGTTTTATCTCATAAAAAGAGCTGTTTTCTTCGTGCGAGGGGATTGAAATTTAATAATTTAATTTTTATCAAGGCGAGCACGAAACGTATTTTGACTGTGACTCTTAATAAGTAAAGGAATTTTATAATTGAGGGGCCCAGCTCTGGCTTGAAAGGCTACCGAGCTTTTCATAGCTGTTACTTGAAGGAGCACAGGTAAAAAGAGTATTCAAGCTGGTGGAGCTTCTGGAGACCAAAAAGATTTCTGTGTACAAATATACTTATTTGAGTCGAGAACGTTACCTCCTTAACAAGTTTTGTAAAGTGATAAATACAAACAATACGTTTCATTTATCAGGGACAGTATTTTATTACATAAAAGTAACAAAGATTTTTAGATTTTGGCAACTTATTTTTCAATTCTACGATGATTTATACAAATTATTAAAGTTTTAACAATAATTAAAATACTATCTGATGTTTGCAAGGCTGTATAGAGTATTTAAATTATTTCTCTAATAAATCAAATAAAGAAAATGTAATTTTGCAAGAATAAAAAGATGGTAGTAATGAAATCACTCGCATTACCGTATCCTAATATACATTGCAATATTTTTAAAAGTATTATCAAACTTTCTTAGAGTATTACAATTAATTTAATCCCCACAAATGTACCTCTCAAGATTTTATTCCCATGTAATTAAAATATTATAAAAATGAAATATTCAACATTTTTCACTCTAAATACAATGTTTCTTTGATTAAAAAAAAAAAAAAAAAAATTCCTGATAAATTTATTTTACTTAAAGACTACCAAACGACTTCTCCGCTCATTTCTTTTCATTTATAACGGTTGTTATACCATTTTCCTTGCTATTGATATGTCATTTGTTTGAATAAACTCCCCAAGTCCGGAATTTCGTGGGTAAGTACAGATGGCAGTATCATTAATCTTTTCCGAGAAACAGAGCTTGCAAAGATGATTTATCGTACTTCGATAAAGATACCGAGTCTACTTGAAAAACAAAATTTACTCCCACGTTCAGACATAGTACAAGACGAAATGCTTTGATTTAAGAATGTTTCATAACAATTTTTTTGCTGGTAAAAAAAAAAAGAATAATCAATCACACCAATCACGAAAAAAAGTTGGCAATCCGATCGAGCACCCAATAAAAAGTCTCAAAATACCCTCAAGAAATACCACAAGCTCCGATAATCTCAATCCACCCCGTCATTTCCACCGACACGTACACACGCCCATCCACAAGTATTTCATTCTCGTTATATTAGTCGCAGTAGGTCATGCCGATAAGCCTCAGCGGTCTCACACACACACACAAAAGCGCGGTATAATACTACCATACGTATACAAAGCCGGTACAGGACGCACACGCAAAGACACGGACGCATGCGCCCCGTCCAACAATGGGGGAGCAGCCAGCCAGCGAGTACTATCATCCCGGACCCGCTGCTGTGGTTAATTAGGCAGCAATGCTGTTAACGTCTCCCTCAGTCCCCCTCCCCCTTCCCGGTGCCCATCTCGTCGACCCTCGTATACACTCTCCATCGGCATTCTAGCCCATCTCTCGTGATAGTCGCATTGTTGTCAGAGTCGCCTACCCATACCGTCGTTGATGCCGCTGCTGACGAAATACGCGGTAAATAATAATAATAATGGCACGTGGCCCGGACTACACCGCCATCCCGGAGAAAGAGAGGACGGGCATAACACGACATTCCTTGATTGCGCATTTGGATTTGCATCGCACGTGCCCCTATTTGGCTCGTCCGCTGTGATTGGGACAAGTAGTGGCCGGACAGGTTACACTTTGACCACGTCAAAGGCTTTTATGGGCCATCGTTTTCTTCGAGCAAATGAATAACCGCGAGTTCGCGTATTCACGCGCAAAATCCGAGGTATACCTATACAGACGCGCTGCACCGCGAGCACTACTAATACTCGCGAAATCTAAACAAGAAATCTAATTAGGCTCTCGCGCGCGCGACCCGAGCATAATTAAACGAAATTTCGCGGAGGAGAAGGGTCCCCGTCCTCCCAAAATGTGCATTTCAAGATGCGCTCGCTTCCACCCAAACCGCAGACTGTGAGCACACTGCCTCTCTCTCTCTCTCTCTCTTGCGGCTGCGCGGAGTGACAACAAATTAGCGGCAAAAGTCTCGCGGCTCGCGGTCAAAGCTAATTATGGCCCGAGACCGGGGTTGGTTTAGGTGGAAGCAGTACATAGTGGCTCCTGCACGATACACACGGGCGCGTCTGGTAATTTACGGACGTGGTGGTCTTAGCTTGGAAGGGAGGCCGAAGTCACGCGGAAAGTTCGAGGTATATGGTGCACAGTGGATGGGGATTGGACAGGACCGTGGCTTGGCCTCTTCATCGGTCGAAAGGCCCATTAGCATCACTAATGATCTCGATCGTTATCACCACGTGCTACTATTGCCCAGGCGCTCTGTTTTCTCCTGTTGCTACCGTTTCTTGTGTATGTTTATGCCCCTCTGGTTTTTAGACAGAATAGAAGTAGACTAATATTTTCTTAGAGATACTTACAACTACATAGATATGTGTTTTTTTGTTTTGTTTTTTTCAAAATTCATAACGCCACGCAAAAAGATGACTCGTTTCTCTGGTTCGTTACAGGCTGCGAAAGGACACGGGTGGAGGTGCCTGGTGTCCGAAGAACATAGTCAAGGAGGGCGTGCGAGAGTACCTGGAGATAAACTTGCGAACTCCGCGAGTGCTGACTTCGACGCGCACCCAGGGCCGCTTCGGCAACGGCAAGGGCTTGGAGTACACCGAACAGTACTACATCGAGTATTGGCGGCCGGGGTTTACCGAGTGGCGCAGATGGAAGGACCGACGAGGCGTAGACGTGAGTTTGTAATCCTCCTTCTTCTTCTTCTATTATATAGTTTACCGTATACCGTATCCTCTGAGGATGTGCTTACTCGTACCGATATCCAAGGAATCGACGTGTTGTATCCTGATGGCTCGACTAGCCAGATTTTTTAAATTGAATTCCTTTATGCTTGCGTTTCTCTGAGTTTAAATAATTTTAAAAAACTTGGCTGTTCCTTGATAACTGAGATTTTTAATCTGTTTATCGGTGATTGAAAGTAATCAAAGTACTTGGGGACTCTATCAACGCGCGTTAGGGCATCACGCACCTAGAATTATCATTCCAAATTACCGTATCGATTGCGAGCGAGTAAATCGAGTCGAGTCCACCCTCTGATACACTGCGTGCACGTCCCCACGTACACACGCGGCGAATGAGCCAACTACGCACAATTACAGGACGTGACGTGCTAATGAACGTCTCTTTAACATGTTAATCCACACTCTGTGTTCCACTACGCAGTTATGTCTACCAGTTCCTCGCAAAACGAGCGTGTATCGGGTGACGAGAAAAGATCCCGACTGTATTATAGATTTTGTTTCTTTGACAAAGATGTATCAGGCAGATCGTATGCACGTGAGCTACGTATGCTGTCAATCACCTGATAATTTGATGAGGATCGCTGCTGATGGCCATACCTCTATTAATCCCGATAACTCAATAGGACATACGAGTATATGTATGCGTTGTGACGTGAAACTAGTTACCTACATGCGATGGTCTTTGGAGTATTAGAACTTTGATACAACGTGTCTACGGTATTGCTTTATTATTAACTATAATAGTTTATTACTGTCAGAGAAAAAAGGATCTTTGTTATGTACTCAAACAGTTAATAATTTCAGTGGTCTAAGCCTTCGACTAGAAAAAAACCATTTCTTTTATTTTATATACAATTTATAGTCCTCAGTAGCATGTACATCGCTATTATTATTTAGTGATTCTAGTAGTATGTTCAGTGTTATGTCAGACATATCGTTGTAACTTTTATTTTTATGGGACATAAATTTTATTTTTATGGTTAAAACTTAACGAAAATAATTGAAATTTTTCTTATTTTTTTTCGTTTATTATTGTGTCAAACGAGTAATAGTCAAAAAAAATTTTTTTATTGTTAAAAAATGAATTGTTGTTACATTTAACCCTTGGCAATAAAAAAAGTCATCTTTTTAATCGCACAATCAATATAAAGCCCTCAGCTGCTAAGTCCTTACCTTTCTTTTTATTTTATGCTTCAAGTAGATGATATCCGTATTTAGTCAGACATGCCCATTCTGCCTCTATTCCATACTTGAAACGAAAATATTTCATTTTAGCTTAAACAGTAAAAACACTCATTTTATCAATATTATTTCATATTAATATAAATCATAATTCCTCAATGAAAATTAAATTTAAAATTTTGTCAGACATGTCATTGTATCCTTTGATCCTTATGTCATCAGAATATTGCTATTCTCAAGACTTACTGAGAACAACTAAAGTACCTCTTTAATTTTTTTTTTTAACGTATGAAACCACTAACGTTTCACAAAGTTTTTTTTTCACCAAAAATTAAACTACAGGTACATTCAGACTTTATACATGAAAAAATAATTCCTCTAACTGCACAAATAATATATGAAGCCTTTAAATGCTCCTCCCTCTCATTTATTTTTATTTAATTCTTTAAGTAGATAATATCCGAGTACAGTCAGACATACCCTTTTAGCCTTTATTCTATACTTGAAACAGCAATTTTTAGTAGTCGAATCATAACTCAAATAGTAAGAGCCGTTCCTTTATCATTTACATTATTTCATACATAAAATTTTTATGTCTTAATTAAAATAAAACAAAATAAAATATTTAGGTCCATTTAAGTGTACCGCTTATTAAAAAAAAAATTCTTTCAACTGCCCATCCATCACTTTCGTTGCTTCATATCTTTAGTAGAAGATGTCAGTATTCTGTCACACATATCTTTGTATCTTTTGATCCTTGCGTATACAGACTGATCTTACTTACACTTATTTATTTTGTCATAATTTTTTTGTATGATTTTATTTGTCGAGGTTTGTGAAAAAATTTAATCCCTTGTATTACTCCTTGTTCTTTGCTTTTATCGTTACTTCGTTCTTTAAGTAGATAGTATCCATGTTGAGTCAGACAAATCATTAACGCATCTATTCTGTACGTAAAATGATTTTTTTTACGATTATGTTTTAGCTTAAACAAAAGAGACAATCATTTTATTCTTAATTTCACGAGATGTATAATAATTTATGTCTCATCAAAAATGGAATGAAAAAAAAAAAATTAATTTTAGGTAGATCTAAGCCTCACTCCTAAGAAAAAGCAATCCCTCTAGTTAAAAAATCTCAACTGCCCGTGTCTCTCACCACCCGCAGCAGTTAAATTTTTCCACCATCCACAATAAAGCAAACTTCTGGTGCACGCACGTCTCATGATATTCAACAACTCGATTACACGTGGCTGGTCGATAGCAACCCCCCTACGTACAGCTGCACGCAGCAGGTCAAATAATTTGTCGTTCGAACCAAGCCCGAGTAATTAATTGCCGTACCAGCAGGCCAGAGCGAGTTCATCGGGAGCCATTTTTCAAAAAACAAAAACGCAAAAATTACGAAGCAAGAAAAAGAACAAAGGGGAGAAAGCAATGGGCGCCTAATTGCGAGAGCATTTATTGCAGCGTCAACCCAACTCATTCCGCGTTCACGAGCAAGAGGGGGGGGGCTTATATTAATCGTAAATCCACGCAAGCGGGCGGGCCCGTGATTAAGTAGCCGTAATGCGTCTCTGTCAATGCAAAGTTCTTTCTCTCTCTCTCTCTCTCTCGCGTGTTGGTGACAAAGCACCCCCGGCAACGAAGTCTCACCCGCGTGTATACCAGCTGCTCTCATGCCCATACGTATGTTTGTGCATTATGTGTGCACGTGAGTGTGGAGAAGCGTGACAATTATTTTTCAAAACCATCGAAGGTTTTTTTTTGTTCTCGAATAAAAATAATTGGACTCTGTTAGAGTAGTCAACAAATTCGAGCAATGTCGATTGAATGGGATTTTTTTTTATAAGTGATAAGTAAAATATTAAGAGGAAGTAATTCTATAAAAAAAAAAAAAAAAAAAAAAAAAAAAACAAATTGTACTATGTTCAAGATAGTTCAAGCTCTAAAATACGGTACTCGGTAGCTTAGTCTATAGTTGAGTGATGGCTAAATTTTCAAATCATCCTGATCCATAACAATCATTTTGTTCTCGTTATTTAAAGTACAGTCCAGTTTACTACTTTAAACCTTGATTATAATGAAACACCGAATCGACAATCTTATCGAATAACAGGAATATTCGTGAAACAGTGCATAAAAAACTCGCCTGGTGTGTAATCAGTAACACGTGTCGGGTAAAAATCGCGTCATCACCTGAGAAATGGACGTTTTCGAGGAATCCACGCTCAAAGAGAATCTTTGCACGAAACTAAAAACGAGAAAGTAGAGCTTGCAGCGTCGGTCAATGGAAATTACTCAGAAAAAGGGCACGAAAGAGGCTTCATGGAACCGTAAAAATGAAAAACTCTTTTAAAAAAAAGAATCACGGAATGAAATCGGAGAAGCAGCACGAAATGATCCGAGTGGTAGATGAGTTTCTTGGGGGTCGGGACACGTACGTTTACCCAGCCCCGATGCAAAGGGCCGCGAGGGTAGGCGAGCGTGTGATTTTCGCACCGCTGCCGGCGCCAGTTTTTCCATTCCCTTTGCGCTCCGAATGCAAGACCCCCCCTGCGACGAAAACGTTATCGCGCGCGCGTACGCTCTGCTCCCTACGTGATCCACTCGCCGAGGGATGGAGATAGCAGTTGGATACCTTGAAAGCTCCGCTCTAGGGGCTTTTATCCCGTTTCTTTGTGTGTGCCAACCTTGCGATATACAGACTGTCGTATACGTATGGGAGGAACAAACAGGATGAATATTTCACTCCATCTTGTTTTCCTGTGTGGAGGAATAGGTGTGTCTATAGGGGGTGGGGGGCTGTTTTATGACTTTCTTTGCGCGACAAGTGCGTAAAACTGCTCGTACAAGCTGAGTTGTGACGTCGACAGCATGTGATTTTTATGAGCTATTTCCACACGCTGTATTAGAAAACGACACTCGCTTGACGATTTCACTGGAAAGTACGGGGTAATTTGTTTGAAATGTAAAATAAACTAATCTCGTACAGCTAGCTGCTCGTTATCTCCATGAATAGCATTAGTACGAGTAAAAACTTTAACAAGATATTTACCTGATACATCAGTCGTTTGAACAATGATGTTAGATCAAACACGTCTGATAGGAAGAAAGGGCCTTTAAACACACGTGAAGTTCTTCCAAGATTTCCGTGATTCCGAGAGCCAATTCATCGTATTGAATATTATTCAAGCCACAACCTGGATACGAGACTATACTTACTTCTTAAATGCAAAAGCAGAGCAAAGGTGAAATAAGCCAAAGAGCTGGGATGGAAAATTAATATCCCTGAAGCAGGTGGGAAGAAAGCAATGCAGCAGCTCCTCAGTAAAGAAAAAGAAAGCCACGTAATCGCAAAGATTTACGAGCTGCATGATGTGATGGAAGAGCGGGAGAGGGAGGGATAAAGGCCCTCCTCCGTCGTCTCACGCTAATTCTGACGCTTGGGATTCATTGCTCGGCACCACTGGGATTACCCTCAAGGGTGAAAGAGACGGAGAGCAAGAAAGGGTAATGGGCACCCACAGAGTACGGGCAGGGGTACAAGGCTTACTTGCTTACACTCGCTCTCGCCGGCGATAACAATACCAGAGGCGCTGCCGCGATAAATGGGCCCTTTAAGACGGAGAACAATGCTCCCCTGGACCACCCGCACGGAGGTTATTGTCGCGATCCTTCCCTTCTCTCGTCTCGCTTCTTCCTACTTCAGACTGCGTCAACCGAGTACTTTTCTGTATTGTAAAGGAGAAGAAAAGGGAGATAAAAGTCACCATGATTTTTTCATTTACATAAGATAATTTTACCTCTGGATGATCATCGGTAGAAGGATAATCTGACGATGCATAGCCAATGGAGTCAAGATCAGACGAGAAAATCTTTTCAGTCATTCGCTTGTAAAATTAGAAAAATTACCGCAGCATGGCAAGCGCCTCAAGAAGAAGCCATCGTCCTCCGTTGAACTTATTGTCGCATAATCCCATTAAAAGCCGCGCTCGCGTTATTGAATGAAACACGTGCGCTTATCGCCGTGTTCGGCTGCGTAATTCTTCATTAGGCAAATTCGTTGGGGGGTACTGCAGTCGTCAAGCTTAACCTGGAAAACCATCGAAGCAGGTGCGAGCCGGGAAAATCGTACCAGTGGAACGGATTATTCCGGGACACATTGACGGCCAAGTCAGCCGTAAAAAAGCTCCGGATGAATATGTTAATTGGCCCCTGCTCGTGCACGTGTGTACATTTATGCAGGAGAGTGATTGATTGAAATTCGATATGCGCTCGCGTCTGGGGTAACTCTCCTTTTTTTTTCCTCCCCACTTTCTTTGTCCCTAACTTGTGTTGAAGTAACTTACTTGTGGATGGACGGGATTGAAAATGCCCCACCAAAATTGCGATGTACAGATTTTTGTGAACTTTTTGACTTGCGATGTGAATTAAAAAAATTGTATTATCAAACGTTGCATTGCTTCAACAAAAAATGTAAAAAAACTCATGAGCCGAATGCCCTCCTTGCAACGAATTTTAAATCACACAAAAAAACACCCATTTTCTTTACTTGAAGGGTTGTTTACTTTAATATAAAATCCACTTCTAGCTACACCCAACAACTACCAACTCAACTCGACTGATCACCAGATCGAGTTGACCCCCATGTAGGTCTTCCTCGTCGACTGGCCAACCCTCACTTGGATTTGAGTCACGTTTCCTGAAGGACGAAACCAGCGAGGCAAAAGAAATCCCGTTATTTCCACTACCCCCGATTGTTTCGATCCGAATTAAGGACGTACCGCTATTGTACGTAAAGAGCTTGCGCCGAGCTTACTCACCTCGTGAGGAGAAACCAAGTCGGACGTGCAGGCACGTTTTTGTTAAGGTGATCGAAATGATTTCAGAAACATGAGGCAATGCATCCAAAATAGATATTGGGGCTCTTTTATTAAATTTGGATAAAAGGATTACCTAAATAATGGTTATGACTGTAAAAGTATGTGGTACCGTACAGTAGCAAAAATAAATAATTTTTCTATGTTAATAACTTTTGGTTCTAAAAGTGATTGACGAAAAAGATCCAAAGGATGTGCTAGATTGTGTTCATCTCGAAAAGAAAGTTTCAATTAAAAAGCAGGGAAGAGATAGTAGAGATATCGACAAATTTCTCGAGCCGAGGAGCCAATGGAAAATTAATATTCCGCATTTATACACAAAATGGAGGAGAAGAGAGGCTGAAAGGGAGAAAAGAGGGCCACTCTATGACCATCAACGGTTTAACGGCATAGGGATTGCTGCATGTATCGGTCGGGGATTTGGGATTACCGAAACAGGAGGGGATACGGGCGCTATTAACGGATTACCGCGTCGGCGCGGAAAACAATTTTCCACATCCACTGGCCTTTTTATTCCCTCCCCCTTTGACTGGCTTGTCCCAATCTTCCCCTTTCAACGGATGATGCCAAGCGACGGATGTGTCTTTTTTGTCCTCCTCCATCCGTTTTCTGCCTCTATTTCTCTGTAAGCTCGTTTTTTTTTTTTTTTTTTTTTTTACGCCTAGCCTCGCGCTTGATCCTCCAACGTACTTTGAGTGGCTTTTACTGCCCTATCCGCGTAACACCAAAGCATACACAAGCTCACGCAGCACCACCAATATTTCCCAGGGGCTGAATGAGAGAGACACAACCATATGAGGCGAAAGAGACTGACGGAGGCGCATACAATTGCCGGATTTCTAGGTATTATACATACGGGGTCGCTGTACACATAAGAAATAAAACTATCGTTTTTTGAATTGATATTGTAATTATTGTATTACTAATCGGTAGAGAACAATGGACGAATTTCTTAAAGCAAATTTCGTATCTGTTTTTTTTTTTTTTTTTTTTTTTTTTTTTTTTTTTCCAGTGACACTAATTCGTAACGATAAATTGTTCCCAATCGTTATCAAAATATTGTACGTGGATGGAAAATAATCAATAACCCCATACATACCGTATTAAAATTGTTTCTCTGAGCTTTCCGTCCACCACAAGATCGCGGATGCACCCCAAGCCCCGTAGAACGAGATTAAACCGCACGAATCCCGAGAAGCTTAAGAATTCAAGAACAGTCTCGTTGCGATATCAGGTAACAAATTCGCGTCACAGCGTGATGAAAACTTTCAAGGCACGGACAATCATATTAACAGAAAAACCCCCACCCATTGATACATCAACATTACAATTAATAAGCTAACGCACTAAATTTTGCCTCTAAAATAATCCCCTTCCATCTTTGAGGTTTTATAATGGCACATTTGCTAATTGACGGCAGCTTCGAGAGACATCATCCTCCTTCCCCGAAAATAAAAACGCTCAACCTTCCAACAAGCAAACTTTCCGGAACAAAAGACATAAATACAGGCGTGTGGATAAGAAGACGAGCGAGCTCGTGCGCACACAGTGTGGAGGCAGAGAAGGCAGAGGGGCTTAAATCCATTGTGCCTCGATCACAGAATGGAAGAGGAGCGCTGCTCCTTTTCTACTCCGAGGTACTCCCCCTCCCCCCTTTGTAGACGAATCACACTGCATTCTTGTATAATTATATATGGTCCCTCTCGCGATGCTGCTCCGTAGCACCTTGGATTTTGTTTACGCGCGAATTCGCATTGCAAATATTTTGACTGAATTTCGGAGTTTGCGTGATAATTCAATCGCTCATCTGTGTACTTACCACATTTTCAGCATGTCAGGAGGATGCGGTATTTTATTTTGGGATTACCAGGAGTTAGGGGATCCCATGGATCCTGTTAATTATAATTGTACACGAGCAGCTCGCAAAGCTCTTTAATATCGCTCGATGTAACATCTCTTGTTAAACTACATTGTAAGTCAGATAACGAGGGAAAGTTTCACGATGCATAAGCTTATGCAGTAAAAGTAGGAATTCGTTGAACTAGGTAAATAATAACAATAATTTATCAAATACTCATACGAAGTGCACGTGTCCCTCTTTTATATTTTGATTGCGCACATACACACACGCACCCTTATCGCTTTGATGCCATCTATAAATCGTGTTGCAGAAGCTTACCCAACAGCTCTTAACTAACAAAGTTGGGATGCTTCTTTGAAAATACCAGCGACGCTTACATGCCCCTCACACTTGATAGCTTCCAAACAAGAGAGAAGGAAGACTCCTAGGCTCGTTATGCCGTGGAGCAAAGTACTTGACAATGGATGACAAAAGCAGCAATCGCATCAGGAAAGTTAAATAATTTATCGGTGATTGGATTAGTAGTCGGTGGAGTATTAATTTACGTTTTCTGAGTAGTTTTGGGCACGTTTGGATTTCCTACCCAATGGAAGCAGAGCTTTATACGTTCATAAATGGAAACGTGTGCGAGAAAAAAGATTTTTTAATTCATTCGCTGTAGCTTCGTACTTCTAACTTTGTGTAACGAGCTTTTAATTTCATTTAAAAAATGTATTTCACTTTTTTTGTGAAAATGCAAATTTTACCTTGCTTTTAAAACTTCGGGAATACTAACTCGAGCCTTAATAACGACAGATTGTAGAAATTAAGTTTTAAATTATACTTCATGCTGTTTTTGATCTTTACGTTTTACCATCGGCATGAAAATCATTGTCATTTTAATGAGAATGCAATATATCTAACAGCGTCATAATTTTCACAAAAAAAAAAATGAGAACAAAAAATTACACTCAGAGGAAAAACAAAACCGAGAAAGGACCATAATTACACCCAAGTGCAAAGTTATGGCACTTAAACAGATATGTTTTACCGGAATAATTTGCGCTTGTGCAACTCTCACCTCGACCTGACTATTTTTTCCTTTTGTTCTTCTGCTTTTTCTTTTTATTTCATCTTCCGCACGGAGACTACAAACCCGCATAAAAAATTCTCGGAGCCAGGACGCCTTTCTCTTATGAAATTAAAGAGGTGTAACAGCGAACACTCGGAGCGGCAATGGTTTTCGTGGCCTTTTTTAATTATTTCGCGAGCCACTCTGTTGATAAAGTCGACTGCTCCGCTTTGAAATTGCGCTGTATTTATTCTTCTATTTTTCTTTTCCTCAACTTTATCCTTCCAATCCACGAGGAATAATCAACAGACGTTATTTCATCTTCATTGGCGAGTTTTACACCCATAGATGGAATTCCACGGCTTGATAAAAATTTGAAAAGATAGATGGATTCGTACGTTTCATCTCCACCACGTATCGAACAACCCGCACCAGAGTCATCCAAATGCAACGTCGAAATGACAAACTTGAAAACGCCATCGATCTGACACTGCGCGAAACGAGGCCGACACCTATGCAACTCTAGCGAAAAGCCCCTCCAGCACAGTAGGGAATGGAGAGAGGGTGGCGGCTAAGCAGAGCTATATCGCGCAGCAAACAATTTTGCGAATTACACGCCACATAAATTGAATAAAGCTCGAGAGTTGGCGCGGCAACCGAGAGTGGCACTTGCCGTGGGTACATGTATATATACATTTTTATGTACGCTGGGAGACGCGTGCGTAGCTGCAGGTGTTTGTAAGCTCACCTCCAAAGTCTCGATGGGGCTAAACTGGAAAAGTTGCACAAAGTTTTCCGTTAATTTTCTTCTTTTCCCCTTTTTGACGGGGAGAGCCCCGTGGTCTCGGTTTCTAGTACACAGGATGAAAAAATCGTGCAGGTGTCGTGTAAAACACGCGACAAAGGGAAATCACACGATCCCGGGTAACAGACACGTACGCGTCACGAGTATACCGCGCCTTGTTTACTGCACTCCCGTCACTCGCCGCTGCGGAAGAAGCAGTCCTCGCGGCTGACAGCGGGAGTAATGGTAGGACGACAAGACTTCCCTCCAGGATTTCGCGTGGCAGGCGGAATATCTACGTACATTACGCTGCTCGCGAAAAAAAAGCTCGTGGCAGAGTCGATATTCCATGCCAAGATTGTGTGCGTGTTTTATTTTTCCAAAGGAAATAAGGAAAGGACAATCTAAGTTTTCGAGTTTGAGATTGCGTCGGGATGGGGATGTATGTGTGCACGTTAAATACAAGGTAATGATTCATTAGCTTTTCTTACGCGCCCGAGTTCCGTGTATATCGTGTGGTGTTGCAGTATATACACATATACGGACTTATACGGGATTTACGATATGAATACATGAATAATACGCGCGCGTAACTTTGTGGCCCTCGCCGCGGCTCGGGAACAGAGTGTAATTTTGCTCGGCGGGGCGCTGGAGCTAATTTAAAACTTTAATTACCGCAAAGCAGGGAGTTACGCGTTTATCCGGCATAAATCTTTTCGGGACACTGTTTGTACAGCGTGCGAATCGCGATGCTGCTGATTAATAAATTGTAAGTCGTGTCTTTACAAGCTCAGTGTTTCGTTTGATCATTTAATGGAAGTAACAGTAGGAAATATCAAGTTAATTGTGTAGTATACGGTTCAGTTGATCGGTCGGTGGAGAAAGACTCAAAAAGTTGGTTATAGCTACGCTCAAGCAAGCGCGAAGTTGTGTATTAACGTGAAATCGAATCGCAAGTACGGGAGGAGGGCATTGGTGTATACATGTAGCAGCCTCGGCACGTTTGCAACGCGAGTCCCTCCCCCTCCGACTCTTCGATGTACAGTGCGAGCACGTACAAGATACGAATAATTAATACAGCCATAAACAAGAGGTGAAAGGGCTGCGTTTGGCGCCCCCGGGGTTGGTAAGCATAAAATTGATGCTCGCTCCACGAGCTTCCCGGAAGACCGAGCGAGCCTGTATCACGTTTACCCCGAGTTTGTTACAGTTTTCGGGTGGCTTGCATCGCAAATTAGAGCTATGATGGTTCGAAATCCGATATAGGCGAGGCTCTTGGTTGCAGATAGAGCCAGGAACCGGTGAGTGGGTGGATATATCGTGAGATCGTGGATTTCGATCCTTGGGAATGAGCTTACGTGATTAAGTGGAAGGGAATTACCAGCCTCTGTTCAGCCACATCAAAGCATTGGATGTCGAGTTTGAGGCTTGAACAACTTTTCGTATTTAGCGTCAATCCGTTCCTAGAAATCCCATCTAACGCAATATCATCCTTTACAATGGATCCAACGTGCCTTGCATCTAGATCTACTCTCCCAGTTCTTGTCAATACGTAACCCATTCCATTACTGCGTAACCATACCATTGTCCTTTTTTTTCTCCTTCTGTACTTTAATACGTGCATTTGCAATAGAGTCATTTACTAAGCCAAATCTGGTATTAATAGTAGAAAATAACAATAGTATAATCTAGGTAACTTGTATTCATGAGAACAACCCTACCCTGCCCTTGGAATAAGATAAAAAGAACTAGGCTGGATGTGGAATAAAAAAGGGCACAGTCCAAGAGTATAAGAAAGAGAGATAGAGAGAGAGAGAGAAAGGTGTACAGATGTAACGTGCGAATTTGCATTTAGAGAAGCAAACCTCCTTCTCCTTCTCTTCGTTCTTCTCTCTTTTTTTTCCAAGCGTAGCGTCTACTAATCGGATCTGGAAAAACAGAGTCCAAAACACATCTACTGTTCATCGTCGTAGCTGTCTTTCTTATTTTGATCCCTTCGAGGAAGTGGAGTGACAAACACACGCATCAACGAGCAACTAAAATAATCTTGCATGTTTAGTTCGCCAATTAGTGTCACAGCTAGGCTAGCGATACAACTAAAAAAAAAATAATAATAATAACAAATAACCACGTTGCTGTAATCATAAATATGCTTTTAATCTTTTTCAATAGATTTTATGACTACATATGCATATTCTATGTTAATTATATGTATAACCTCACGTATTTACATGCAAACAAGCAGAATTTTTCATAAACAGTAAAAATAAACAATTACTCGGAAACATTCAAACTTTTTTTATTAGGCAGCTATAAAGATTAGGTCTGGCTGTAAGTGATTCCCGACGAGTCAATTTAGTACGATTTAGTTCTCAGCAAAATGAGTGCGTATACAATATTAAGATTCTATCTAGACATCCCAATTGATACATCCCCCCTAACGTAGTAAAAATTTTATGAACGTCATTGATAAATGATTCAAAAGCGATAGGAACGCAGATTCCAAGAATCTAATAGAGCAACGCACATCCTCCTCTACAGGAAAAAAAAAAAAAAAAAAAAAAAAAAAAAAAAAAAAGGCATCAGTTTTAGGGTCGTTCGGGAGCCATTTCCGAGCGTCGAGCACACAAATGTACCCACAGCCGGGGAGAGCTCGATCAATTTGAAATGCGCATACTATAACACTGCAAATCCAATCTCCGACGTCTCGGCATCATCCCCCTCCTCCTTGAAGTCTTACAATATGCATGCACACGCAGCCCCATGAAATGTGACTCGGAGCCGATTTGTTCCGCGCCTAAACGTATCTGGATGTACTTTTGGTTGCAGCTGCTGGTCGGGAACGACAATCCACAGACGGAAAAGGAGCAGATCTTCGATCCGCCCATCGTGGCGACCAAGGTCCGCTTCAACCCTTACACCGTGCACATGCGCACGGTCTGCATGCGCGTCGAGCTCTACGGCTGTCCCTGGACCGGTAAGTGAAATTTACGATTTCCATTCGCCTCCTTCCAGACTCCCACCTACTACCGGCTCCCTCGGAGCACCGAGTGTGCGTAATGGATACGAAGCTGTATGGGCTTCTTAGGCCGTGCGAGCACGTGTGTATACATCCGCGCGAGGGACGTCGAAATGACGCGGGATTTACGGGATACATAACGGAAGGAAATAGAAACAGATATCGACCTCTCAGCGAATCGTAAATTATTTCCCTTGTCGAGCTTGCTTTTTTATTCTTTGTCTCTTTTTTTCTTCTTGATTTTCCTCCCACCCCCAGGTGTCGGAGAGAAAGCTGCTGCTTTTTTATGAGTCCCAGGCGCCGATTTTTATTGCCTCGGGTTTTTCCATTCGAAAGTGCATCCGGCTCGAGGGTATAAAGATTAAGCCAAGGTGCGAGGAAATGGAAAGGAATGCGCTAGCCTGCCGGGCGGGAAGAAACACGGCGGGGATTTCCTCGCTCGGGATTCTTCGGGACATTTTTCGCGTAATTGACCATTTTCCTTTGCATCAATTATTTCCGCTTTTCTGCTTCATCCTTTGTTGCATTGGAATCCGGACCATATGTACAAGTTTTTAATTCAAAAGAATCATACATAATTTCACTCTTAGAGTCGAGTTATTAAAAGTATCAATGACACATGTTTTCCAATCGAGGGTTTCGAACAAGCAATTGAATATAATTCCAAGTGATCCTTTTTGTTTCACCAGCGCTACGAGCCGTCCGCGCACAAAAACCATCAAAATGGAGAAACATGCTCCTTCAGCCAAGGGTAAACCGACCAATAATCGTTAGCAAAACCATTACTTTGCATTAACAGCCTCGTACAGCGGTGTACTTCGAGTCTCGTTGTAAACGGTAAAGGGCAAGCAAGGATCGAAGGGGGGGGGCAGTACATACGTACACTTACCGGTTCTGCTGCGGCGCTCATGAGCTTTCACGGGGAGAAAAGTGGCCTCGGGGAAAAGCTCTTCTCCCTGCCTGCGCGCGGTTCGGTCTAATCTAGAAATAGTGGCCGTCGCCGTAAATTTGATCCAACTTAATTTCGAAATACATGTACCCGGGCCGAAGCAAAAGCGAGGACCGATTTTCCGAAAAGCCGAGAAGGGAGGTAAGAAATAATGGACGGCTCGTGCGGGACATCGGAATACTTGAATTACGCGGAACGGGTGAGCTTGAGTGCCAATAGTTGAGCCGGTGCTGGTTGAGGAGCTGTTAACCGTATATAATGGATGGAATTATTAACAATGATCAATGGTGGCTGCGTGTGTCGAGGGTACGCGAGTTTTGCGTGTACTTTTGGAGAGCATTGATGGATG
This sequence comes from Copidosoma floridanum, assembly GCF_036245765.1. Classification (NCBI taxonomy): domain Eukaryota; kingdom Metazoa; phylum Arthropoda; class Insecta; order Hymenoptera; family Encyrtidae; genus Copidosoma; species Copidosoma floridanum. The sequence goes on from NW_028321891.1 coordinate 9,656,954, forward strand.
GGCGCTCAGTTTTTACGACAAAAAAGCTCAGGAGTTACTTCGATTTTTTTTTTTTAATTATGTATTTCCTTATTTCCAAGGATATTATCATGAAAGGCTCGCTGCTTGTTATTTTTATTTAGTGCACTGTCACGTTACTCGTAATTATTTTATCATTAGTAGTTTTGTACGGAAAAGTCTACAGCCGAGCTGGAGCTACTAAATTATGATTGATGTGATGAAAGCTCTGGAATCCCAAATTATTAGTCAAAGATTGGCTTCACAGGGAGCTATTTCAGAGCATAGTTAAAAAGCAGCAGTGTTATAGTGTCTACCAAATTAAAATTAAATAGTACCGTCAATTAAATTATTATGTATTAACCAGAATCAATGTATCGTTGAAATTACAAAGAGAAAATCGTAATTAACTCGCACCAGACTTGCATCGACAAACTAAATTAGTTGTCTGTCTTGAAACGTCACATAGTCAGAAATAAGTGGAAAAAGTTCATTTGACACGTAAAACATGAGACACGTATCTTAAAAAATTCAAGAACTCAAACAACGACATAAGTAAGGACAAATTCAATCCATCTCGTTGTAGGTAGTACAAGAATAAACTTCTCGCTTCAATTTTCTCCGAGCCAAAACTTTCCAGACGAGGAAACTCCGCGTGAGGAGAAAAAAAAAGTAGAACAGTCCCTCCACTTCCCGGCGTGTTTCTGTTCCCCACCCTCCAGCCCCTCAATTTCACCGGATGAAAAAAAAAAAATAAATAAATAAGAAACAGTCACGTATGGACATCAGCACTCACACCCTTCCATTTATGTCGTAGAGGGCCTGTACTCGTACTCGATGCCCCAAGGCGTGCAACGAGGCTTCGAGCTGAATCTGACCGACTGCACGTACGACGGTGCTGAGGAGTCGGGCTTCCTTACTGGGGGACTGGGTCAGCTGGCCGACGGGCAGAAGGGACCCGACAACTTCAGGTTCGACAACGGCAATGGTAAAGGTGAGAATCAATAAGGATTCTTTTGTTCTTTTCCTTTTGTCTCATTTATACGTACATATATATGTATATATTTTCTCTTTTTTTGATGCCTCGACAATTTGTGCTTTGTACTACTTTTATGTTCTTCCAGGCGTGAACGTACTCCGTCACTAAACGATACTTTTCCACGCTCTATTCTTTCAAGTTCGAACTGTGCTTTGTAACCGTTGAATAGTAGAGTACACACACTCGCGTACGCAAAGTAAGAAAAAAAATGATAATCCACCCACGCTTCACTCGGCATCACATCGCAAATGACCACTGACATGTACAGCGCACAGAGATCCAAATAAACTGGGACACGCGAAGTACTTCCGAATCGAGACGCGGTACTGGTTTCCCCGGGGCCTCGCGTATAGGCGAGCAAACAGAGTATCTCGCGAGTCTGCTTCGATTTACATACATATTGAAGTCGAGCTGCTACAGCTATGCTTATTCCCTTTCCCTCCCCATCTTTTTTTATAACTGTATGCACTCGTGTGTGCATTCGCTCTGTTCTCGGATGGTACGACTGGGCGCGAGTTTTCTTTTTATTAAGCGCAAGGAAGGAAGCTCGCACGCGTCTCGTTTACAGCCACAGGGAGAAAACTGAGTCCCTTTCTATTTAAACAATGCAAAGTGAACGTGAGTCGACCGCTTGAATTGGAATCGCAGATACGGGGACAGAGTAACAGAAACTTTTTTGCTACCGCGGATTTCGTACTACGGCCGACTTTCGCTCCTTAACTTGTTTTTTTCGTCCTTTGGTTTTCCGGATTGTCTTAATTTGATGATCCAATCGACAGGGAGAAAGTTTTTTTTTGTTGACTCTGTGTATTTAAGAAAACAAGACCTGGTTCAAATATAAACAAGTTTTATACATAAACTTTTTCGTTGATTTGCCCATAAATCGCTCGTCGATTCAAGGGTTGCGGTACATAAAATATACATAAAACAAGAGTTCAATGAAGTTCGTCAAACTTTAAAATTGTATTATTTAGTCAATCTATAGTTTCGTTTATTTACCGAAAACACTTTTTTAATAATTAAAATAATAACAATTTGACTTCGATAGTCCAATTATAAAAATGACGTGGCTATTCAAATCATTTCCAATTCATTGAAAATTGGTGCATACCTACTTCATTGAGAGAAAAAATGATAAAAATTACTGTGCTGGAATGATAATCTGGTGTCATCATCCTGTCTAGGAACGTTTTACTTTTGGTAATTTAATTTTTATCCTCGTGGACAGTAATTTCTATTGTTCAAACAGTAAAAAGTCTCTAGACAATGGAACAAGAACAGCACAGTAAATTTAATACTTTTCTTCTCTCGGTATAAGGAAAAAATGATATAAAATATAAGTTTTACACATCTTAACTGATTTTGCAACAAATTTAATTTTAGCAATGGTAATTTTAAATCGATCGAATTGCCACTGTCTGCTATTGATTGATATTAAAAATTAATCAAGTTAAAACGAAAACGTATTTTAAAGTATCGTGACGAAAAATAAATGATCAGCTGAGGTGTTTCAAGTCATAAAGTTTGCTCGAAACTTTGACCCCGTCTCGATAAAATCCTCGATTTACCCTACGGGACATTGCAAAAAGCCAAACAAGAAATTCGAAAATGTCATTTCTCTCAAGTGCCAGTCCTCAACTTTTTCCTCCTCCCCTCGAACGCCAAACGCAAACTCCGCCCGGCTAAAAAATCATCGAGTTCTCCCTCGAAACTCGCACAGCAAACTTTTGCCGCGATATACGTACAAACAAGCAAGAGACACGGACTTCTTATTCGATAGGCGCGCGCGTCGAAGGAGAAGAACTGAAAAAGAAAAAGGCTCAGCCATCGAGTTCCCGGAAAGCCTCTCCGGGTGTTAAACGTCTTTTGTGCGAAATCGCGTCGCGAAATCGAGCAAGCGTTTGCGGCTTTTCCCCGGGGCATGACGGTGGCTTTAGAGCCCCGATTGCCCACGTATGCCTCCCAGCGACGTTTCTACTCCGCGGAGATTCCTTTTTCCCCTCTTTTCCCTCCCATTATCGCTCGGCTCTTATGGATCTTTACTGCCGGTCTCCCGCGCTACGTGCAGATGCTGATGATGCGAATTTGAGAATCCACCGGCTTAGACGCTCCATTTCCGAGACGCGGATTTTCGCACGCTGTCTAACAACGTTGACTCATAGCAAGTGGCATTAACGCATTTTTTTTTTTTTTTACCAAAGTCGAGCATACGCCTGATTGCTTGAATGTTTCATCGGAAAAGTCTGTCGATTAAAAATTTTTCCAATCACGAGGAAACGTGCACACCAAACGACGGCGCATCGCTCACGATATTGGAAAAATATTTCTATTCCACGCCCCACCCCGTCCTACCCTCTTCCCATAAATTACTTTTTCTCATCCACGATAAAAAACGATTGCACAAAACTTTAATAAGCTTGCTCGTTTCCCCATGCCTGCATGTTGTCATTTTTTTTTTTTTTTTCCTTTTAATTTTATTGCTGTATCAAACTTTTTTTTCTTTCCGTTTCAAGGATACGAATGGGTTGGCTGGAGGAACGACACGCCAAATACCCTAGGACAAGCAATAGAGATAACTTTCGAGTTCGATTACACGCGAAACTTTACGGCCATGCATCTTCATACCAACAACTACTTTACCAAAGACGTCGAGGTAAATAGTATACATGGCGAGCTAGCCCGAAACTACTCAATTACACGAAGATTCTGAAAACGAGTTGACTTGTGGTGTGCTAAATACACATGAAACTTTTTCTCGAACTATACAGGGATAAAAGTAGTACAGAAAATGAGATAATTTATCGTAATAACATTTTTTTTTTAAACCCACAACATTAATTTTTTTACAATGACAGTGAAAAAAGTAGTAACACTCAACGTGTGGTCAGCCATATTACAATTGAACTCGCTACCAGTATCCTTGCGCTATTTTTAAATAGTACTCATTAAAAAATAAAAAATAAAAAACGCACCAAACTAACGTATCTACTATTCCTTTGTTCCGGAGGTGTTCAGTCGAGCGAAGGTTTACGTCAGCAACGACAACAGCCAATTCATCGGCGAGCCCGTGCAGTTCACGTACATGCCGGACCACGCGCTTGAGCAGGCGCGCGACGTCACCATAAAGCTTCACTCGCGCTCGGGCCGTTTCATCAAGCTCCAGCTGTACTTTGCATCGCACTGGATCATGATCAGCGAGATCGTCTTCGATTCTGGTGAGCTGCCTATAGAAGAAAGGGACGACGATGAGCTATGCGCAGAACCAGTGCACTGCCATTGGGTGCACTACACAATGGAAGCTTCGTTTTTTTTTTTTTTTCATCCACTCTGAAAGAGCGTTCAGTGCTTTGGCGCCGGACAAGTACTCATTTGTTATCCAACGCAATTGCGGCTTTCGTTTCCACGAGGGTGCTTGTTCGATGCCGCGATTGTATTGTGGTGGGATCGCTCTGCGGGTTTTTGGCTGATGATTACTATTTTCTTTGCTAGCGTATCACTGATCAATCGATTCGTTGTTAGTAACTTTGAAAGTTGACATGTTAAGTAGAAATATCAATGTTTGGTCAGACTGAGAAAACTAAATACACTACGATGTTCGCTAATAACCCAATTGATCAAAAACTGTGTAACTTTTGTGAAGAACGAGTGGCTTTTTGTAAAAAACAAAGAAAAAGTTGCAACAAAATCACTTGACAGAGTCACTAGCGATCTGAGAAGTTGAAACCTCACCACATACACGCCTACAAATACACGCGTAAATGTGAAAATCACGAGTCACTCGGTCATTAATCATTGGCAAGTTTCAGCGAGTCATTGTTCTGGAAAGGAGCAGCCATCAAGTCGCGTTATAAATGTCAGGGAGCACCGGACCAGGGATTTCACGAGCTTGTACGGCGGGTGATAAATAATATTTAAAAAATGAAACGTCATTACGTCGATAAAATACCAGGGGATAGAGAACACGCGAGCGTCACGAGTACGATTGTATCTGAATTTTGTGAAATTTTGAGGCTGGCTCGTGTAGGTGTCAGTTACAGTGTCGATATTTCCCGTTTTCTATGGTTGCCTTGTAAAATGCAAAATTTGGGTTTTCCCTGCGGTATGTGCACGTAATTCGGTTGTCACTGTTTTTATTGTCCATACGGGATGAGGTTGTTAATTAATTTATCAATTTATGAGTATAGTTTTTCATTCAATTAATTAATTAGTTTATCGACGCGCATTGCTATCCTTCATGATCAATGCAAAATGTATCAAAGGGTCTCGAAAAAATATTTCACTTCAGATATTTCTGCGAAATTAAAAAAGTAAAGCTGAGGTGCTGTTTACCCTTTGATTTAAAATGAAATGTACACGAGAGAATATACGGTAGTAACGATATTTATTTGGATGTTGTTTGCTTGATGCTTTAATACTTTATAAATATTGAAAAAATAAAATAAAAATCAATGAGATACGATGATTGGCAAACATTTTTGTCTAAAAAAAAGTGTAAATACGGAGATACAAACCTTTGAAGTGATTGAATTTTAATTACAAATTAATCGAAGGATGTTTGATAATGGTACCAGTAATATTTGTGTTTATTCGTGATTCATGATGCAATCGGTTGATACACGGAAAAAGAACTACACTCATGGGTACACTCTGAAGCTATACAAATTTTTACAGAAAAGCTACGGTGAGAATGATATTGAATCACGGGAAACATTGTACTCAGTTACCCTCGTTTTATGGTAAAAATTGCTGTAGCTCTTTTTTTCCAGTGTTAGCCGTTTTAATGTGTTTTTTTTTTTTTTTCCCCTAATAAAGAAGTAAATGTTTGTTCATCTTTAGTTATTTCGGAGTTGAATAACAACACGGAGGAAAAGGAGGCGGTGAAAAGAAAGAACGCAACAACAGCTTCAACCACGGGGATACCTTCTTTTCAGAACAACGAGGGTCCTCTTCAAAAGGATGAGGTGAAGGCAACCTTCAACAAAGACGAGGCGAACTACAGCACATGTAAGTTCACCACTCCTTTAGCGAAGACATATCGCTTCCATTCAATCTCTTTTGCCGCAGTAAGTAGATAATTATGTATAATATCAACTTTTGCATTTGGATAATTGGTCTCTTTACCCAAGAAAATCCTTAACCCTCTGGCGCAGTTTCTACTAGTATACCTGGTCAATTAGTCAATGAGCAATTATTTTACATTACGATGTCGATTGAAGATAAAAAAAAAGTTGAAACATTTTCCGCTCTTGCATGTAGCTTTGATAAAAAATTATCCTCCACAGCCTTTGGTTGATTAAGCGATCAATTTACGTGGCTTGAAACAGTGCAGCAAAAAATATATTCAATGCTCCATACAATCACTTTAAAAAAGGCATAGAAAAATCCTATAATATACAATTTATTAAATCGCTCGAACACGCAGTAAAGTCTCCTTTGAAGTTTCAGGGTGTATGGAAGAAAATATGGCAAAACTGACACGTAAAAAAAAAAAAAAAAAAAAAAAAAAAAAAACCAAGCACACCACGCGAGACTGTATACGCTCTTCTGGATAACTGCATCAAAGAGCGGCGATCCTCTCGCAAAAAAAAACAAATGTCTTCCCTTATCTCTACTTTACAAACACTGCTTTGAAAGGCCCGAAAAAATCGCAAAAAAAATGCAATGATGCAAAATTCGGAAAGGAGCTCGAGGGTACGCTGCTCTTCCCGAAAGCTGTTCCAAAGAGTAATGTATTTACGTGTTTGCACTACTCTTTTTTCCGAGAATGAATTTGTTGAGCCAAAACGTGAGTGACAGACCAAAGAGTTCTTTGATTATCTTGTAAATAACAAGTAAATTACATACATACGCAGCTACTACTGCTTCAATTGGTAGTAAAATAACAAAATGCCACCGACGTCTCCAGTTTAGCTCGGCTTCGCGAAAAACCGCGATACTCTGCCGAGTCATACGTCAATTTCCAGAGCAGAGCAAGAGAAATCACGGGTGATGACTACTCCATAACTCACCCCCAGTCTTCTACCGCCATTCGCATTTCTCTTCGATTTTTTTGCCAAAAGAATCTTCGTACCGCGCTGAGCTCAATAGCTTTTCACGGCACAACAAATTGACTTTGACGGCTGCCGATGAAAAGTTCGAATTAATAAACACTTGATTTTCAAGCGAGCAGTCGATGAAAGGCTTGGAGCGCGGGAACTCGGTACGGAGTCGGAGGATGAAAAAAAAATGGGGGGGGGGAAATACCTCGGCCGCGAAAAGAAGCCACACGCGCATAATAGACAATCACCGCGCGCACTTTTCATTGTTTCGATTGATTCCATCTCTCCCATTTGAAGCCCACCCTCGCCATCGTGATATTGGAACTCAGGCAAGCGGCGTTTGTTTTAATCTCCCTCCCCGAGCGAGATTGAAACTGCTCCCTGTGCAAAAATCTTTTGCAGTTGCCCCGTCGCACGCGAGCGCGCGCGTGTATTGGTTTTGTTTAATTAAAAAGTACTCTGGATGCTCGGTTGTTGTTTCCATTGCGTTTTAGGAGGGTAAATTCGGAAGCGGGAATCTATTAAAAGCTGGATTGATTGGAAGTGGAGCGTGATTATTTATCACTTGATCGGTAAACCTGATGTGCGCCCAGTTATCGGCAATACGCTGTTTGGATTGAGCCAATTGAATGTGTTCTCCAGCTCGAGTAGGTTTCCCCGCTTGTTTCATTAACACGAAAGCTATAACAATGCAACGAAAAGAATAAACTCACAAGCTATTAATTAATTTTATTTATCGCTCGCTCTCTCTCCCTCTCTGGGATAATTATTTTCCAACAATGATAAATTTCAAATAAGAGTAGGTCGGTGCTGGATGCTCTCAACGCCGGTACGTTCGTTTCATTAACAAGTTGGAAATCATAAGTTCCGATTTAATGCCATGTTTCAATTAACCAGCAACTCCCGGAAATATTTCCGTCAGGGCATCGATAAAATCCAGTGAGCCCATGTATACATGTACACATATATATGAAGCGCAAACTTAATGCAGAATGGGTTACCAAGGAGGGGTAAAAAACCTTTTGGCTTAAACTTTCCGCAGCCCCGGACAGGAGCAAGGAGCCGCCCGAGTCGAGCAAACTAATCGGCTTGGTGATCGGAATATTAACCACCGTCATCGTGTTGCTGCTCGGCGCCATTGGACTGATCTTCTACCGGAATCGCCGGCTCAAAGCCGCTCTCGTGCCCACGACCTTTTACGATCCGCAGGGCCACCTCAAGGTAAGCTCTGGAATTTCAATATCTTTTTTGTTTTCTAAAATTCGTTGCAACGACAGTGTGTTTTCCCCCTGAAACGAGCGTACGCAAAAACAAGTAGTACAACACTACGTGTAGTCAGACGACGGACAAAAAAGTCACCGAACTCGAGTAGAATAATGAAACTTTTCCACTTTAGCCGGGGCAGGGAAAAATGACGAAACATTGACAGACTTCATAAACGAATCGACGCCAAACACTCGATCCTCCCCTGTGCCCTCCTATAAATAATAGAGCCACTCCGAGAGAGCGAGAGCACTAAATATCGAAAGTGCGCGTTCTTATGCTTTAACGGTATAGGATCGCATCATGAAAAATTAATACCTCGATGAACTCCTTCCTCCTCTCACCCGTGCTACAGTTATCGACAACTTTATATACGTCGCACACGATCGAAAGCCAGCAGCAGAGCCCCCAGATTCCTGGACCAAAATGAGCAAAAAGTCACCTAACGGCAACGCCGACAACGTCGACGGTGGAGCTGCGCGCTAAATAAATGATTCCTGCTCCGCAGGCTCCCTCGTAATTCGTGGCTGGCGGGCGCCCATCACGTCCTCCATTTCCTTCCACTCTCCTTTCCAATGGGCGCCTTCTCATTTTCCTTTTGCCTCCCCGTACCCGCGACGACCGCCTCTCTTATTTATTTATCGGCTGCTGTTACTACCACTACCGCCACTGCTGCCATTCGGGCGAAGGAGGTGCGCAACAAAAGAGGTGCGAGCCAACTTTTATTCCCTTCGCGGCACCCCTTGGCCGGTCTCTCTCGAGTGGGTTAACTCGGACGCCCTTTCTCTCGCTCGTGCTCCAAGCTTTTTCGGCTCGCGCCTTTACCTCCAACTACTATTCACCGTCTTTTTCTTTTTTTCCTTCCCTTTTCTCATTACGTTTTTCGAGACGATTTTATTCTTTCCTTTTTTTATGTTTTCTATGTATGTTTTCCTTTTCTTTGGGCTCTTTTGAGTTTTTTTTCCAGTAGTTCCCGCATCCCTGATAATTTTACGTACGTCTCTGTACTCCAATCAAACAATGCTTAATTAATCTACCTTTTCACTAAAAAGTAAAAATTGATTTTTTCAAACAACTTGTTCCTTCGGGCCCATTCATTCGCATTCAGGCGAATGGTGGGGAAAAAAGAAACCCTCGCTCAAATTGACCTGATAAATTTTAAAAGCTCGGCCGTCACTGCTCTTCAGCGTCAATCTCTTCTCGCTCTCGGTACTCGACTCCTCACTCTGACTCCGTGACTTTGTTTATATTTTTTGTTTACCCGAGCTTTCTTTTCCAGGCTGGTAGGGTTTGCGCTCACGCGCACGAAAGAGCCCGGCCAACAAAAAGGAAAAGGGAGAATGCTAGAAAAAAAAAAAAAAAAAAAAAAAGAAAAGCGTGGAAAGGAGAACGAGCGCGAGAATCGAGCTTTTTGCTGTTGGAAAAGGTATAGGTAAAGGGCGGGGGGGCTCTTACGCCCTTCTCCGGAGCCGGTCCGTTTGAGCACTTTCGATTCTTCATATTTCGCTCGGCGTGGCATTATGTGCCAGAGCAGCAGCGCGGTCGCCGTTTAAAGCCGGCTTTCTCTCTCTCTTTCTCTTCGGCTTTTTGCAGCCTAGCTCCCGCCCATTGTTCCCTTCTTATGCTCCCTCGCCGATAAAACACGTAGCTGGTAAAAATGTTTGCCCCCCCCCCCTCTCTTGCTCATCGGATGGATTTTCAGTTTTTTTCGCTGCGTTTTTGTTGCACCCCCAGAAAACTCTATATCATCGTAAATGACATTGTTACATGCTTAGGAAGAACGGAATAGCTACTGCCACGCGATTGATCATCCAATAGAGTACTCGGAGCAAAAGTAAAAAATGGAAAAATTAAAAAATATTACTCAAAGACACAAGAAGCATGTAACAAAATCATAACTTTGAAAGATCCCACAAAAAGCCTTTCCCCGAAAAAGAGCTCTGACTGCGAGCGCCAAGGAAAAGAGCCTGCGTGTTGTGCTCCCGTAATAAACGGAGTTTCTGTGCCATCCTTGGAAAAAAAAGAGAAAAGGAAAAAAGGTCAAAAAGTCTCAAAGGATACACGAGTACAAAACAACATGGGGCTCCTTTTTCTTCCGTCTCAACATTACAACCGCGTATACGTGTGTATTTTCTTACTCAGTCTCAAAGTGGGATCGCCAAAGTATTTACGTGGGCGTGCATGCAAATGCATGTAAATTCGCGTACACGCGAGTAGGCACGTGACAAAAAAAAGTCGAGCCACTCTGGAAAATTGAAACGGAACACGCGGGCACGCACGTGCGTCTGCAGATATGGTTAATACAGATGGTCGAAATTGCGCACTGGAATAATCTTTTGTTATTACTCGCTCCGCTGTTTCTTCCGCGTTGAGATTTTTATCGCGCCCGAAGTCTCTCGGCTCATAGTTTCCTCTTTCGCTTATACATGGCTCTCTTCGAAAAATATGTGCAAGTGACGCGCGCGAGTGCACGGGTTTACGGTCGAACCGAACTTTAATTTCATGCGCGTCTGCGAAGTATACTTGAGCACCTGAGCTATGCGCTCATGATATTACCGTGGCGGCTGCTTTACGACATATTGAAAGTGAATTTTTTCTTTCACTAGCTACAATTCATCAGCTCTTCTTGCGCTGCAGTTTAAGCATTGAATGAATCTTGTAAACAAGATGATGCGACGACACTTTTGTGAAATAGTCTGTTCGAGCTCTGTTTGCTTAAAAACTTTCTACATCATTAGATGGGAAATGCTCACGTGATAGAACAACGTTCTATTTTTTTTTTTTTTTTTTGTAATGGATGATTGTATTCCATTTTTCAGCTTTAATTAAAAGATCACCTCGACTCTTTCTAATTGCGCGATTTCTCTGTGTTCAACCCTTGACCTCTGAACCGGAGGATACACATGTCCGAAATAGTGCCTCTTATACGCCAAGCCTCTTTGTTAGACGACTTTTATTTTTTCCCGGGCAACTGCAGTTAATAATACGGAAAAGTTCAAATGGTGGCGCGCGGACGGGTTCTGTAAATCAACGTTGCTCTTTTTTTTCCTCCCGGCACATCCTAAATTACAACTCACCTCTCAAAGCGGACTGTGTACGGTGCAGGGATAAAGGAGCTAGTAGGCATGCCAAAGAGTCTCTGTCGCCTGTCAATCAGCTCAAGAGGAGCGATTTCCTCTCAAAGGCCGGAGGAAAGTGCGGAAAGACTAAGGGAAATATTTCTCCTTCCGTGTTTGAAGAATCGAGGAGCGCAGCTCGTTTCACCGCTTGCTAATTCCTTACCTTTGCCCCTATGATTTTTAGTACCTACTTGGTTTTCTTTGCCTCTCTCACTTTCAGTTCAAACTTGAAAGGGAGAAACGCACGCTGAAACGACCGTCGAGTTGATTGTTTGTTTTTCAAATGGAAACAGCCTGTAAAGGGCGGATGAAGCCAAAGAGCTTTTATATTCCCTTCCTGGACTCACTTCAATTGGATGGTTTTTTTTTCCTATCTGTATGGATGAAGCAAAGCTATGCGATTAGCATGAACTTAACTTTAAAGACTAAAAATTTTCCTTAATTAAAAAAAAGGATAAAAAGTGCGAGAATAAAAAATAAAGCTTATTTGTTATCGTTATTATATATTTTAAAGAAATTTCAAGCACCTTTTCGATGATGTGTACTTCAATGACAACAAGTATGTAGCTCGGAAGGGCGAGAAGTCGTTCGGAAGTCACTTAATCGACTCTTATCTGAGCGCCAGTTTGTCCTCCCCCGTCGCCCTTTCCGTGTCCTCCTCCTTGTAGTAAAGCTCCCCTCAAGATGATTATGTGAAGGTAGGAGCTTCTCTTCTGCCCTACTAATGGCTCACGATTTCAGTCATCTGGCCAAGTAGTCGTGGTAGTAGTTACAAGGGAGCCGCATCCAAAGGGCCGATGAGAAACTTGAAGTGCGCTCTCTAATAATGGGCTGAGCAATAAAGCAGTTTGTACGAGCGAGGACGAGCGCACTTTTCGCTACTGTCTTAAGCGAATTTGGAAATTGCATCTTTAAACAGTAAAAAATTACCTGTTGAGCTATAACATATATAAATAAATGAACAGATATACAGTAAAAAATGATTCGTCAATTTTCGAAAAATTTTTTAGTGTATTGTATGGTATAGGTCATTTTTCCTTTTTTTAATATTTCTAGATCTTCATTATTGCAGCAGTAATTTTTAAAACCAGTCTTCCATTTCGTTTGTCAAGCCATTGGTATTACAATTCCAAGTATCTTGAAATTAAAAAAAAAAAAGTCTCCCTCGTATAATTCAATTTGTAAAACTTAACATCAACGTCCCAATGAAACTTGAAAGTCGCGTTCATCATTTCTCGACAGTACGGCCGCTTCTCCATTAAAACTAAAAGACCGGATGAAAATAGGCAAAGTACAACAACAACAAAAAAAAAAAAAAAAAACAGCAGCGCAACCTAATTAGCCGGAAGATGAAGTGGCGGTCTCAATATCAGCACCGCTGATACATCTTTTTCCTCCCCTGATTCCAGAGTGTAGTACATAGCCTATCGCAGAGAGGCACCTGCTATCTGCCATCGCTCATCGAGAATCCAGGCTCATTTATTCTCACCGTTCTTGCCTTTTCGTATAAATATTCCGAGACAGAAAATGGACGCCCCACATACATCATTCAAAAAAGGCGTGTATAGCCTTCGGTCGTGACCAGACGCGATCAATTCAGCTTCCCCGACATCCCATCTGGCTATTTACTTGTTTTTTTTTTTCTTCTTAAATACCAAATGGCTTCCCAATTGTTCGTCCAGGGTGGAATCAAATAAGCAATCCCCCCAGTAGACACCTGCAGCAGCGACCTCGAATATATATTCCCTCCCATTCTTCTATTCTTCACAGAACTTGGTGGCATTGTGTGTACACAAAGCAAGTAGGAGAGCGGTCCCCGTGAGGACGAATCTTGCATTAGCCACCTGCTACTCGTCTCGGGAGACGCGAAATGCCAGTGCTCTCTCCCGAGTGACCCTATCTCCCTCTCTCGCGTCGGACCGTCTTCGAGCGCAACCCCGTCTTGAATCTCGACAGATACGAGCCAGATGCTGCTGTTGTTGTTGGGTCGCATGGCTTATTGTTGGCGAAAGAGAGAGAGGGAGAGAGAAGAGTCGCTTTGAAATTTGGACCGCCGTTAAGTGCACGGGTCGTCCCCTCCTCCTCGAGTGGCTTGCTTGTTTTATTTCGTCGTTGCGGCTCAGTCTTCTTGACGATAATTACTCGCCATTGTCTGTACCTCGATTTGATTTCTTCATTGTTATTCTAATATCCATTCGAGTTGTGCAAGTGATAATGATGATGTGGAATTGGCAATGACATCCAGGGGAGGGTTTCCAGAACAATGCAAGACTTGTTTTTTAATTATTTCATTACGAAATTTCATACATAATGGACATTACGATATTTGTTTTTTTTTTTTTTTTTTTTTTTTTTCACGCAACGTCCTTATTGGGGTATTGTCGATCAATTTTCATTAATTAGTGTGCGTACCTCATGCGTCGTTTACAAACTTCCAACATTATAACGATTGATGAATTTTGTTGATCAAAAGGCATGTATGTACACCTCTGAATCACGTCGACATTCATTCGAACCCATTGGTTAATTAATAATATAAAATTAGTTGCATTGTAATGAGATTCAAATTGAAATTGATACCCTGCAGCATTAAATATTGTTTCTCAATAACAACTGTGCAATAAGTCCCAACTACACTACATAGATAATTTATGTTTTAAAAGCTTCTTGTTTGAGAAATAAAAAATGTTTGATTGGAAATTTCCTTTAGCAAATGAATATGCGTCCTCGAGTAAAGTGCAAGGGACCTTTTACTGTACACAGAGGTAGAGAGATCCACGAAACCATGATTGCACGAGTACAGTATGGGGGAGCCGAAAATTGGTGGACCGGATCACTCAGACCCCGTAGTTTGTTGCTTTAAATTAAAATAATCTATTTTGCTGGGTCGGCCTCCTCCTCCTCCTCCGGTGGACATAACAAGCATATGCACACGTACGTGTCGCGCGGGAGTAGAGCGGAAGTCGCTAATCGCATTAGCAAAGCTTGGCGCGTCCTTTGCTGTGCTATTGTACACATACACTGCATCGAGATGAGAAGAGCTGATAGTACGTGTATATGGAGTAAAAGGGCCGTGGCTCCGGGCTACGCGCTAGAGTTTTCGGCGCGAGCTATCTTTTGCTTGCTGCGTGGGCTTTTGTTATCGCTTCGTTGGGAATCGTGACAGGAATATTTCCATCCGTGTGCGCTCGTCCGTAGCCACGAGGTACGAGATTCAGACTCAGGAATAACTGCAGTCGTGTGGCAGAAAATAACACTTGGTATATATGTATAATATACGTTCAACATGCTCATCTGTGAATATTCATCTTGGAGATCTTAAAGTAGATAGTATTCGTGAATAAACGGCATCGGGTACGTAGAAAATTGTAGTAATCCTTTATTCACTCCACCATTGATTGAATGAAGCTTACCTTCGATTTCTGATATCTTATTTTTTTTTTTTTTTTCTTTACTTACACCCTTCTTTTTCTCAGCACACAATATCGGCTAAAACTTCCAGACGCTCCTTTCTTCCTCTCTCTGGTCTATAGGCGCGTGTATATATACGCAAAGTGATTTAATCACTCGCAGCACGAACGGCTTTAATAAATGTCATAGAGCTCGACTAGGAATTACAGCCTTGGCCGGTGGTGGTAATTTTTCGCTGCGAGAAAGGGGCGCTGCTGCAACAACGCTGCTGTATACTTACACCACTGTTTTTGCGCTCTTGGCTATAACATAGAAAATCCTTAGTCGATCGTAAATAATGTGCTGGTATGGTGTAGTTTAAAAAGTTACCGCTCATAATTAAAGGGCACCAAGGCGTGCCAACGTTTTTCGTGTTTTAAATGTAGCTTAAGATTTAATGAGCATTTTGTGCTTTTCATGTGAAAGTCATAGGGTGTTGAAAAATAATTGTTAAATATAAAGAAATATATATATATTTTTTTTTTAAACATCATTTTAACACTAGTTGCTTTTTCAACCAACGCTATGAGATCTTAAAGTGGAGAGTTGAAATTACATATGGTTGATCTAATTAATCGCGTGTTCTTGAGTTAATTTAAAAGAACAGGTAACTTGATTTACGTGAAAAGCTAAAATTTTGCATTCAAAGTACTGAGCCCTATATTTTTTTTTTTTTTATATTAAAAAGTTATAACACTCTTACATACTGTACCCGTTCTTTAAAAACGTTCTTTAATACGTCGTTCTTTAAAAACCACAGTGTATAATAATTTTAAAGAAAGATATTTATAATTGTTTATTATACGCTTTAAAAATTTTAGAACAATAACTTTTTTTTTTGCTAATGTAGAATCATTTGATTTTTTAAATCTACTACTTTGGCATTTAAACGTTGCATGACCCCACTTTAAATATACATGATAAAAAATTTATCTTCTTAAAACTTATTACTGTTTCACTACAGACAAAAATTTTGAGTCTTGAAACAAATAAAAAAACTTTTATTTTGATATCTTGAATAAATGTTTTTTCAACTTTCATGGCCTGAAAAAGTTTTGCCGTCGTTAAGCTGGTAACTTACATCTCTTCATTAAATTTTCACTTGTTGCTAAGTCTCAGATTCAGGCGTTAAATCGAAGCTTTTAATTAAATTTAAGTCTCATCTCGTAAAAACTTTTTAAGACGATTGATTTACGTGTTTCTGTACACACTTATTTAAACTGCCCTCAAATAATAGTTAAGATTGTACGTATTAAAGATTAAATAATGATTTCACATGGTACGAAACTTTTTCGTTTTCGTGAAAATACAAGTCACTGTACGTGTAAGGACACACAGGTCTTGGTGGCGATAACTTGTTTCAAGTTCAGCCAACAGCAGGGAGTACAGAGGGTGCCCGCCTCCCTCGCACACCTGCCTCGTTTGAGCCCGCACTCAGCCATCCATCCGAAATTCAGCAACTCCTCGTGTCCTCGCTCATCTCGAAAGTGCAGTGCCTCGCAGTTTGCGCTGGAGTAAATGCGAGAAAGACCGAGAGAGCTGCTAACGGACAGGATTATGGAAATTTCCTGCGCACTTGTTGTCGGGAGAAAGAGGGACAGGGGCAAAAGCGCCTCTCTGAATATGTAACGCTTGCCCTTCAACGGCACCAGCAGCCCGGACGCCGTGAATTGAATATCCGTTGCGTCTTACGGCGCTAAAGCGACAGCCACTGCTGTTACTCTCTGTCCGACCGCTCTGCCTAATTAGAAGCGTGAACTTCTCCCTCCAGCTTTTTTCACCCAACGCGTTAACTTTCCTTCTTCTTCCTTTTTTTTTCGCGTTAAACGCCAGGGGTAACTCTGTTTATTGCTCAAGCTGGTGAATTTTCACGAAATTTTCAGAGCACCGGATGAACCGTCCGAAGGTGGAACCCACATTTTTGAGGGTAATTTTCTTTTTCGAGAGAGAATTTGTATTTCGTCAAATAGAAAGATTTTTTTCCTCGTAAATGTTATTTTCTGAAATAATAACCCGCACATTTTATGAAAGAAAATATGTGACCAAAGCACCGGTTCTCGTTATTGTCCTTGAATTCAGCTCTTGACGTACAGAATCTGATGTACTTGGACCAGGGGTGGAAAAACACATTTGAAACACAAAAAAAGGGGGAAATCGTATACAATTGGAGAGAAACGGAAACTTTGGTTGAAGAGGAGGAGTCCAGCACGTATAAGCAGGAGCTCGATAAGAAATTCGCGCTGAATCCTTGATGGCTAAGTGGTTATCTTATCTAAACGGCGGGTGCCTCTGTCGTGCCCCTGAGGGTACTCTTGGCAAAGAGAGGGAGGGTATCCGGTCGAGACGGCTTTGGTCGTCGCTCCGAGCGGAAATTAACACCTTCGGAGATGTGGCACTTTCGAGCGGCCTCGCGGGGATGAGAGTGGAGGCTCGTGTTGTGCCGAGGCAGGGGACCAAAAGTGATGAATATTATAACCGGATATCCGAATCCTTCTTTTACCATTTTTTTTTTTTTTCTTTTTTAAGGGTCTTGGGGGCTATTGGAGTTTGGTTTGTCTTATTTTATTTTTATTTTTTTTACATTGAAAACGTGAAGGTAGATGCACTTTTTGTTTTATTTATTAAATTTACCATAAATTCATATTGTGATTATGTGTTGGCGATTGTTAGTTAATTGATGTGTAAAAGCTACTTTGTTTATCCAAGCAAACCTTCCTTTCCATCGAAAAAATAAATTAATGAAACGAATGAAATAAAAAAACCTGTCAAAAGAGGTGTAGTGGTCGTGTTCGAGGTATATGAAGGGTAATTTGTGGGACAATCAAAAAAATAAAAAAGTTACAAGCTTTGTCATGAATAAGAAAATGGCACAGGTTAACTACTTTTTTCTAATACTCGTATGTTTACTGTACTCTCACTCTTATTCTTTTTTATCGCAACATTAACAACGCGAAGCTCCAACCGCTCATCAGCGCGCGACACCATCAGTTATAAAACCGATAATTTTTACAAAAGTCCTTTGCAGACCCTCGTTGGCAAGACGGAAGCGTAAAACCGAGCGATAACGCGGTGAAATGTCCTTCGAGAGAGAGAGAGAGAAAAAAAAAAGATAAGGGAACAATGTCGTTCCACTTGCGAGTCAGCCCATCGCATTACGAAGCCCTCCTCCACCTCCTGAGTGTGCATTTTATATGCAACATGAGCCAACTACAGCCAGGCCGCAGGGCAATAAGCAGACGTTGCGATTTCACGAGTATCGTTTTTCTGTTGTTACCATACCTACGTCGGGTGAGTTGTTCCACATTGCCCATAGCATCCGACTCCTCCTCGATTTTTTATGCGGGTGGCAGTTTTATTTAGCTCTACTGGTGTACACAGGATTCCTTGATGCTGTTAGCCCGACAGTACTGATTGATATTGGGTAACGTAACAAAGTAACATAAATTTGGGTAACACTTTTAAAATTCTGAAGACCAATTTAGACGTGTATAATAACTCGACGCTGTTCTCGTCTGCTACTCAAATTTTCGTGTGGCGTGGTCCCAACATTTTATCAGACATATCGCGTGTAACTGTTAATTTTTGCATAACCCTATTCCTGCCTCTCACCAGCGATTGAATTAAATGTCAATTAAATAAGATTAGTTTGCAAAGGTACAAATGGATTTCTGATATCGACATTCCTCGTTGGCTTGCAATTTAATCATTCAAAACGTTTAAAATAAGTCACGTGGAAAATTCAACGTTGCCTAATATGTTTAACACATCTCCAGCCGATATTGAATTATAAATTGGGTTGTCTGCCCTTATGTTGAAAATAACTCGAGCCTTTCCCCTTCAGCCTTTGGGTAAATAAAATCTTGACACCAAGGTACCTGTAAAAGTTCACAGACATTCCCTACCCAACCCAATTGGCGCTCCACCTGAACAGCTTACAATCATAATAATATTCATGTCCAGCGACAGCGTACGCTATCCTCGGACATACACTTCCACAGTCTGACCCACACGTGCCCCATATCTACTGGCAATCCAATCGTCAAAATAGAAGCGACGTAGCCCCGAGCCAGAAGGGCCGGCAAACAAAATCACGCGAGCCCGAGCACAAAGCCAAAGAGACAGACCCAATACACATTGTCGATACAGTCGCATAACGATACCCACAACACGCATGAATCGCAGGTAACGGTGGAGAGTTGCGGCGCGGACAAGGGACCAATTTGCCCGCCGCTTCCGCTGCAGTACCATCCGAGCGCCTACGCTGCCGTGGCCGCGGGCGCAGCGACTCTCGGCTGTGCTGGCAACAGCATCCTCGTTCCTACGAACACCACCGCCAACTGTACGGGCACGGCTGCCATCGCCGCCACGACCACCACTACGCCGCAGCTACACAAAACTACGGCCGACTACGCACCTGGTAGGTCATCACATGTATTTATGTAATGCGCCGATGATACGGGAGTCAACGTAGAGTCGATAAAGTTCAGAGCCTCGAGGGCACGCGTTTATCGCGATGCTGCTACGATATCCAGGGTGCTAGTTGAGGGGCAATACTTTGCGCGAGAGCTCAGCGAAACGACGAGACTCGTAATGCACCCGCCAGAGAATATGCTTTTGGCTGTTCGATGGAAGAGCCGCTTCTACGAGGTGCGTGTAATAACCGTGGAGCGGCCCTTTGGGTTAATCGTAAATTCATCGGGGGATCGAGGGCGCGAGGGGCTTACCAGGGCACGCTTTGTGGCTTGTTTGCTGCGAGATTTTCCCCTCGGCGTGAATGATGTACTTACCGAGTGTGTATACGTGTTCGTAGAGTCATGGGTGCGCGTCGAAATTAGTTTCGGCAAATTACTTTGAGTCCCCCACGTTATTATACATGTATTATACATCACGAATCGATTTGAAAGAATAACGGGCCACACGCGTAGTTAAAACTCCCTGGTAGCTGCCAAGCTCCGTGAGTAATTCAGCCTTTTGTACGTTGGTGCGAGTAGGGTGCCCGCAATAAATTAATAATTAAAGTGCCGTATATCTGCAGCGGGGGATGGAGTTCCGTTGGAATATGCATTACGTGGCGAGACCGAGGCAGCACAGGTACACCAGACGTGGGCTGAAGAGCAAGAGATAAAGAGCGAGTTGGAAAAGGAGGGTCGATTTGGTTAAGGGTCAAGCGAGTCATGGCGCTGTTCCGCTGGAATATTTACTCGGGAGGCGCGAGTGCGGGATGGAACGGAAAAGGTGATCCGGGCCGAGGGTTAATGTGGCGAGAACAAGAGGACGGGGTACAGAGGGCGAGCGTGGAGGAATAGTTTGGGGGGGGGGAATCTCTAACGAGCAAGTTTACCGTCTGGAATTGAGCTGGGGCTGTTCTCGGTCTTTCTCTTTTCGAGATGGAAATCTAAGCACAAGCTCGCACGTCGAATAGTCCGGCAACTATTTCGGTGGGTCACACCTAGCCGATCCTCTCTCTCGCTATTTCGCTCTTTTAACTGTCTTGCTCCGTTTTCGGGAGTTTGCATGCCTAACCAACGACTGGCTAGTTGGTTGGGCTCTCCTTCGCTGCCCAAGGATGTGAGCGCTGCGCTGCAATTCCTTCCTTGCTTTCGGGACAGTAACGAGTGGCCGAGAGATCGATAGAGACCGGCTATGGCCTGCAATTTAACGATTCAAAGTTTGTCTTTGGCCGCTCTGTATTGATTGGCCAAGTCATAGTTTGCGTATTCGTGGTTTTGGAACTCAAATATATTTGATAAAGGTGTTAATTTGGGTCAATTAATGTTTTTTATTTTTCTTTTTTTTTTAGAATTTGCAAGGAATAACACAATAACAAATCGACTACCTACCTTTTTGTACCTAGTACGTTAAATTAGTGAGAGAAAAAAATCCAACTGGTTATACATGATACAACTTGACAATTCAAAGATTGCTTATTGTACGTACAGAATTTCGTAGTCGATATTTTTTAACCCTTAAATATGAATCTTTTTTTTATGGTAAAAATCTGGTTGACACAATTTTTTTTGTAATTATGTTGTACTATTGTAATGTTTTGATGTCTGACTTGAGGTTGAGATATACTACTTGTTTCATTGTTTATTTTACCACTTATGGTGTGTTTACTGTAATGCGGATACATCGCAGTCTGCACTTTTAAATATGGATTAAATTATTTTTTTAATTATTATTACTATTATTATAATTTTTTAGTATAAGATAAAAAAAAACATTCACGTTACAATATTATAGACATATTGTGTCTGACCAAAGGTTGATCTCTACTACTTCCTAGCGAATTTTCTAAACCAGTAATATAATGGGATTGTAAGTCTGACTTAAGATTGATCTCTATTACTTGACCATTTGTTATTTTAAGCAGTGATGTAATTAAATTAAAACATCTTATCATGGATGTGTTCCGAATGGATTTAATTAGCATAAAAACAAAGTAACCCAACCCTTTTATTTGCAGTGAGTAAAGTTTGGTTTTTGATTCAAACTCAGCGTCTTACACTCTCGTCCCTTTTTTTTGCAACTTTTCAGGAGTTTCGGAAGAGCACCCAGTAATTCCACTACTACTCAACACGTCGGTAAATCTCAGCCGGCCGACTCCGTCGTCACAGGACTACTCGACCAACGCACCACCCATCCCACCTCCCCCAGAAAAATATTACGTCAGTCCAGAAATCTGCAAGGTGAGACTTTTAGCTTTATTTTCTCTCTTATCCAACTGCGATGATGACGCGTATGCCCAATTACGGCAAGAACGAGCTACGTATGTAAATCAGCGGCTGTCTCGTGGACGTTAATCAATCGCTGAAAACTACTTGAACGCCAGCGCGGAGGGGAAGGTCTTCATTAGCCTTAATGCACGCCGGGGAAGTTTTCGCAGCGCTCTTTACTTACCTATGGCGGCACCACAGCTACACTTGTGACCCAATTTTCAAAAAGTGGAAAGTAATTACGCGCCTTGGGCTGGATGCGATGAAAGAATTTTCTTTCACTGTATTTCACGTTTGACTTTCTTGCATCTCGTACTTTTTCTTCATGCTCGTATCCAAATAAAGTTTTATCTTGAAATTGCAAATTTGTTAATTTACATAAAAGATATCATGGTATTTAACATAAGATGCTATTCTTTATGACCAACACAGATGTTATCAGCTGCAAACGAAGAAAACTTTTAGTATTCCGTTTCATAATGATAATATCAAAAGTTGTAATACACAAAGTTATTAAAAAGTTGTTTGATAAACACTAACAGTAAAAAAGTTTCTCGTAGCATATAACATCGATACTTGTATCTTAATAATAATACGAAACAAAAATGGAAAAAAAAGTTAGTCTTACGACAGCAGATATAAATTTCTTGAAAAACTGACGATACAATCTTGATTAAAGTTCCAACCACCGCATACCCGAATCAATAGACCCGTCGATTTTTTTTCCCCCTCGCAGAGCCCAGCACTGCCACCATTGCCCGCATCGCCAAACCCAAGCTGCACACCACCGCCTCACAGCGGCAAAGCCTCAAGTAGTTTAAACAGCTACAGTCCGGAGGACATGCTAACCGAGGAAGAGGACGAGGATGAGGCAACGGCGCGTCTTGACTGCGTGATTTTCGACTTCCCGCGCGAGAAGCTCAGCATAGCCGAGAGCTTAGGTTGCGGCAACTTTGGCGATGTGCACGTATGCGAGGTTGATCAGTTTCCCGGCTACGAGGAGGTCTTCCGCAACACCACGACCGACCTAGTCGTCGTTAAATCGCTCAAGCCCGGATCGCCGGAACTGCTTAGGTGGGTTTTCTCAGTTGTGATTCACCTCACTTTTGTTTAAAATGGGAGTGTTAAGGGCCAACCGTACTTTTCTCATCATTATGGCATTGATACAATAAAAAATTAGATGTAAAAAATTGTAATTTCATGTACAGTACACCTGACCGAGACTCTATGACATCTACGAGCCCAACCAATAGCATCACACCATCCCTCCTGTAAGCAACTTAGTTCAGGGGTTACGTGAGCTTAAAATATCTGAAAAATGGAAAAATGTTGTTGACCAACTGTTGAGAATTCACGTTAAATTAACGATCTCAAAGTAAAAAAAAAAAAAGAAAAAAAAAAGAAAAAAAGAAATTAGTGTTCATTCTGAGCAACAGTCCTAAAAGTTGGCAACATCAAACAATTAAAATCTCCAATGCAGCAGGGCAGAAAACCATAACACGCAACATCATCGAGAAAAACTCCAACAATGCAGTTGTCACTTCAATAACGAACCAGCTTTGTGCTTTGCGCGTGAAAAACTTTTCCACTCCACCTTCTTCTGCCCGAGGGCTGCTCACACTCCACGCCCATTTCTCATCATGGGAACTAAACGTCGTGGTAGTTTTTGTCTCGCAAAGAGAAAGTTCAAGCCCAGTGGCAGCAGCAACGCTGCACCCACAATTGTTACCGGGATTCGCTTTGCCCTCGCGCTTTTTTGATCGCAACAACTATTGATCCGTGTACTTTTCTCTCTTACTAGTCTCCAACATAAAGCTCGGGGCTCATAACTTTCCTCGGTCCATTAGCAAGGTGGAATTTGCATCCACGGTTGTACGCTTTTTATTCGAGCGAAATTAAGCGCAAACATTCGTTCGATTACTTTGTAATAAGTTTTATTGTACGAGAAAATTTTTTCACTTTTAATCGTAGAAAAAATACATTATCAGCAGATGTGGAAAAAATTCCCCCCTCAAAAATGGTGTATTACACTTCGCTATCTGATTGTCACTTGTTTTGAGATATATGCTATTTTTATGCGAATGCTTTGTTCTGTACAGGTTAGAGTTCAGAAAAGAAGCCAAAAAACTGGCAAGACTGAACGACCGGAACGTCGCTCGACTACTCGGCGCCAGCCTCGACGATGACCCGATGTGTGTCGTCCTGGAGAACGGCGAGTGCGGTGACCTGAATCAGTACCTGCAAAGTCACGTGGCCGAGACGACCACTGTGCAAACGACGAAAACGTTGAGGTGAGTCGTTGCGATGACACTTTGATACTTTGCACGGTATAGGCAATTTTTAATGCTAAGCGCGAATGACTGAATGAATGCTATCTTCGTACAATCATGTATATCCTCTGGGAAAAATCCATTTCTAAGCACGTGAAACAATGCAACTCTGAAACCCTGATGCACTTAAAATTTAAAAGATCGTTCTTGGCGTAATCGCGTCTGTGCAAAACACAGCGTTACGGAGATAAAGGCGCGCTCGTAGCGGAAGAGCTTTTCCCGAGAACGAACGAAAGGACACATCCAGAGCCCAAGCAAACACACTCTCGGCTGCACCTTATCTACGATCGTGTTAAGGCGTGCGCGCGTGTATTTGCAAGCTAGAGTGTGCGTGAATGGAAGCGATGAAAAAAAAGCTGCTCGAAACTTGAATAGGCTACTAAAGTTGCGAATAAGATGGAGCGAAGGGAGGTAAGGAAGAATAGGGAAAAAGAAGGGATGTTGAGAATTTAAAATTGGAAATCCATTTGCTGTGAGTAGCTGTTGTAAATAATTGCATTTCTCGGCTTCCAGTCTTTTAGACGGTTCTTTGGCGCGATTCACGCGCAAAACGAGTTTTTGATTAACATCATTTTTTTAATTTCATCTTTCGAGTGCTTTCTCTTTTCGATGCGCCACCCTTTGTTCGTTAGTTAACGAATGCCTCGCGTCTGTTTAATCATTCGTAGGAAAAATATTTAAATTCTGAGCTTCGTTATAATATAATTTCAAAGACTTGGTAATTTAAATTCCTTAAACATCTTGACTCAGTAAGATTCGTGTAATTAGCATCAAGTTTCATTTACTGTTTTATAGAATAAATTGAAAGAATTTTTTTTTTAATTATCAACAAATTATCGCTTATTTGAACTATCACTTTGACACGGTATTTGATGATGATGTATAAAAAAAATTTATAAATTAGCTGTTTAATATATTAGTTATTTATTTTTGTTAAAATTTTATAAGATAGACTTGAAATTTCAAACTTTCATAAAACTGTATAATGTTATTAAGTTTTTGAAAACATCAATTTATTTTTATTAAATAGTATTTGATTGTTTTTAGTATACACTGTAAGTAAGACAAAGCTTAATTATACATGAATAGTTTTATTAATGTAGTTAAAACTTACATGATTTTTCGAACTTTTGAGAACAAACTGATCCAAATCATAGTTATTTTATACACGCTAGCCTCATGTATATTCGATAGCACATTTATGACTTTTCAAAACCTCATATTTTACATAATAAGAATAGTTATGATTACCACTGTCAACTTCTTGACTTGTCTAATTTAACATTGACTATTACTACTTTCAAACTTTTTGCACATTGACTACAATTAATCTTTGGTAGATTGACTAGATCATGTTGATTGTTACTTCTGAAAATCTTTTAATACGTCTGACAAAACGTGTAGTGTTACTACTGTCAACTTGCCTAGTTTCAAGTTTCATTAATTGCTACAGCTGCAAATCTCTAGATGCATTTATTTGCAAAACTTTGTGACCATTTAATAAAGATATGATCATTTTTATTATTAAAAGTATAGCTTTCTCTATAAACACTCGATGAAAATTACTAATATCGAATTGTAGATACGCAAGAGCAGTACTGTATCCACGGCCGTAGTCAACACGAATTTATTTCGTCACATTTTACCGAATCAAAAACAAATCAAATTCCATATTCCCGTGATAAAATCAGCAACAACAGCAGCAGGCTGAAGCCGATCGCGCAACGTCAAGCTCGAAAACACACTCATACCCGCGTGTATATGTACATGTCGCGCTCAATCGCTCAGCCGAGTAAAATCGATTCCCCCCTCACATGCACGTATCTATACCTCGCTCGTGTATGCTCTGGCAACGACGTCGTCTATACCTACGCGCGGAGTATATACCCTTCTCTCCTCGTCAAATGAAGTGTAATTTGCGATCCAACAGGCCGCGAACAATGGCCCCGAATGCCAAGCAGCGCGGAAAATTTTTACTCCCTGCGACTGAAGAACACGACGAGCGATACGAGCTGCTACTCGAGTGATTGTTCCCTGCCAATGAGCTACTTATGTTACCGTCCGAGTTGCTCTTCCTATCACTGCCAACTTGCGAAATGCAAAAAAAAAATTCCAGCCCGAGATCTCAGTTGCAAGTGTTACGGTTATAGGAAACAACAAATATATATGTTTAAAATTGACTTGAAAATTGTCATCGTGTTTTACCAGCTGTGTTATTATTACTTTTATAAATCTAAAATTCAACAGTAGAACAGTTTTTATTAGCAATTATTTCTCATACCCCTATACAATCTGGATCATGACGCAATTCGCAATAGATTATCAATTCCCCCCCCCCAACTTGCGTTAATTGCAATTATTAATTCTTGATGGCTTGTATGATACAAGTTTTTTATACTAGCAATATTTGGCGTATATTTATCACGAGGTATTTTTTTTGGTCGACTTTAGTCATTATACCATTAACTTTACTATGATCACAGCTGTTAGAACCACAATAAAAAAATTCGTACGGTAAAATTCAAAATAGATGAACTGAAAGAACCCATCGAAGTTCAAATTACTTTTGCAGGTTTGTCGAAACTCCTTGTAACCAAAATTTTCAATGCAAATATTCGTGAACAATAGTCAAAGAGGCGATAATTAATTTCGACAAAAAATCCACGATATACCCGCTCAAGCGTATGTACTCCAATCACGGACAATTTCGGACTCGCCGCAAACATTCCCCGAGAAATTAGCCCCAACTTCACGACAGTCTATCTTCCCTCCTCTTTTACCACCACTTCAACCCTAAAGCTCACATCCTCGCGACCTTATTTCCCTGTCGCTCCCTTTGTAAGCCCGCACATCTCTCCTCCGAGAAGAGCCCATCAGCCGCACGAGGATAAACATTAGGGGCCGTAGGAGGTAGGGGAGGGGGTTCCCAGGGACCTATATGCCCAAGTTGCCGCGAACTCGCGAAAGCTTTGACGATTCCGCTGTAGCGCACTCACCCCCCCCCCTCCTTCGCCTTCCCACCCTATCTCTTTTCCCGCAGTCATTTTCTAACGTATGCATGCAGATGTACGCGAGAAAGTAGTGTTAGTATGTGGGTGCGACCCAGCCAAAAGATATCGAGGTGTACTTGATTTTCTCTTTCTACGTGTGTGTGTTTGCAGTTTCGGCACTCTGGTGTACATGGCTACGCAAATAGCATCCGGCATGAAGTACCTCGAGGAAATGGACTTTGTGCATCGGGATCTGGCTACGAGGTAAGATGTATACGTATATTGGTGTATTTATGTGCGTGTCTATGCACTGCCAGCAATGGGAAAGCTAATGCACACGTGCAGCCTTCGAAATAAGAAGAAATAGGAAGTGGCATTGAAATGGACTTACACGTTGATGTACGCCTGATGGAGCTGACTCAAACAGAGTAGCGATAGGGGTGGTGTTTTTAAGAAGACTTTTTGTTTTTTCATGATGCTTTGTACTTCGGATGTTTTATTTTTTTTGAGTTCTTTTTTTTTACATTAGTAGTATCTTCAAATATTTTTGCACATAGTTACAAGGAAATTATTTTTGAATCAACTTCGGTGATTTTATGGCTTGAAAAGTAAAAAATAAAAAATAAACGATTAACCGTGACACAATTATACCATAAAATACTTATAATGTGACGTGAAAAGTCAAATTTATTACACTCGACACTTATTTAGCCTCATTGAGTCTTACCCCTAAATAGATTTTACACATGCAAAGTAAGTACTTGAGCAACCAGTAGTGCAAGTAAGCAAGGACTCTTGTACTCCGATCCATTTGATGGAGGCACGTGTACCAATTATGAATTCCAATCATAAACCTTGTTACTATAATAGCCTTCTGGGATAATAAGCGCATAACTGTCAGGCCTTGTCTATCAAAGATTGATTTTTTGACGCTGCAGATCCTATTATAAATTTTTTCTCGTACTTTGATCCTTATCCAACTGAACTGAATTTTACTGGAGCGGTAACATGAAGAAATAAAAAAAGTCAACAATAATATGAGTGGATCTAGACCCTTTCATTTTAATTTTTTTTTTTTTTAAGTTATTTTAGCTCTTCCCTGGATTTCTCGAGTACGCACAACATAAACTACTGCAAGAGTCAGCTCGTGACTCGGTCCATTGACTACTGTACTTTATTACCGTGCACGATCGTTTCAAAGCTCCCGTTCCCTCAGTCTCTCTTTGGCTCAGCACCCGAACTGCGAAATTACGGTTTAATCTGTTCAACAAGACAAAATTAAACGTTTCTGGGCATTAAATTTTTAATTCTGTGAAATGAAATTTGCTTTTCGAAGCCCAACATCCTCTGCCTGGAAGTACAGTATCGGACTGTTTCCACTTGGTACCCTCTCTGCAAAATATACGGGTACTGTGTTGGCGATTCGTCCACCGTAGAAAATGCTAGCCACTTACCAATAAGCGTTTTTCACTTTTATTTATTATTCGCTCGGTTTTAAGTGAAAATTATTGTATCGCTTTCCATTAAAGTTGACGTTTGATTATTCAATCGATAAAACGATGCTTTTCAAAGTAGTCTGTTGCAGCTTTGCTTTTAGCTTGAATTTTTTTTCAATTTCAATTGTCCATGAATTGATGAAATTCTCATCATTTAAAAAATTCCTGAGCATCTGATTGTCACATTCGTTATCTCATTAATTGGGAGAAGGCATTTCCCACTTGATTAAATAAATTTCGGAAAGCAACTTCAGTTATGCCAATAGGAAGTGTTTGCTTTGCAATTAGCTTATTAAAAAAAAAAAAAAAAAAAAAAAAAAAAAAAAAAAAAAAAAAAAAACGAGCATCATAAATAATTTTTCTCTCCTCTCGATATCAATTCAAGCATATCGTACAAGCCACTCCGTGCTACTCTACTCGTATTTTTTCAGCAAGATCAATCAAGTGCTCGTACGCTTTTTTCGCATACCTCTCTTCATCCACACAATATCCTCCTCCTCCTCGGAAGAGAAGAGAAAAAAAAATCCCACGAGCTCCACTCGAGTCTCGCAGGAGGTAGCTGTAGCGCCGAAACTTTCGCAATATTATCTAAATTTGAAACTCCCCTACTACTACCGCTTCTACTGCAACTACTACTGCACAGCCTGCACTACTGACGCGTGGCAGCAGCGGCGCAGTGTAGAGCCAAAACTCGGGCGGTGCAACTTTTTAAGCGTCCAACGGCGGCCGCGCGCGTATTCGGGGGCCTTTATCTATACGCAACCAGGCGGCCTTTTCCCTGGGCCGAACTTCACTCTTCTTCCTCCTCCTACTTTCTTCTTCACGCTCGAGTCGGCCGATTAAAAGTTTTGACTAATTGACCGGGAAATGGAGCGTCCTGTTATACCGCCACCCCCCTGCCTCCTCCCTTGCGTTTTCATGGGGGAGCGCACACTAATTAGCGATCCCGATCAAAAGGATGGGAGACGCGAAAAAGCGCGCCGACGTCACGTCAAAGTCCTCGCCGGCGGAATAATGAACCGTGACGTTTGGGGGACTCTTTTACTCGATCCACCCCCAACCAAAACCCGTATGGTGTATACCGATGTTTTTATGCACGATCCCCAGGATATCAAATTATTTCGATCTCCCCGACCATGCGAGTGGTGGCCGTTTGACGCTAGTCCTTTTGTTTTTCCTTGGCCATTAGCACACGAGTATGTAATCAGATAATGTAGGTATAATCAGGGACCCACTGCCGATGGTCGGATTTTTGCGGATTTCGGAGTTTCATTCAATTTTCAACGTCCGTCAAATCCATGGTAAGGATTTTAAGGACGCGCTCTAAGTAACAAAGAGTTTCAGGCAGCTCTTAATTACTACTTTGACGTGTGACGAGATTCCAAACGTGTTTTACTGATGGTAAAGATGTGTTTGGCCTAAATCCTTTCAAAAGTAAGCTCCTTTATAAGTATTCTGGTCTTCAAGATATACACCTCGAAAGAATACTAATAATGGCAGTTGAATTAAATTAATGTTTGGCTTGTTTTAATGCTTAATTTAATGCAGTGAGCATCAAAATAAATCCATATTTTTAGATTGACATTGTTTGATTTGATTCTGTGAATGTTCAGCCCTCACTTGACCAGAGAGTACTGGTGGAATTTCCTTAATTCATTTTATTTGATAAAGTTTATTTAAGAGATTCGTGTTGACTTTGATATTTTACTGACCACTTGACCGAATGACTGGGATAAAAATGCTCCTATTGGGGGAAACGTGACTTTCAGGAATTGTCTGGTGAGCAAGGGTTACACGGTGAAGATTTCGGATCTGGGATCAGGGCGGAGTGCCTACCTAGCGGACTACTTCAAGACAGACGGCCGGTCGTTGCCGATACGCTGGATGGCCTGGGAGTCGATGCTACTGGTGAGTCCCATTGATCATGTCCACGCACATCCCCTTTAACGCGAGATGGAACGTGATGGCTCGATTTCACCGCCCACCTGCTTCTATTTTCCGTGCTTCGCTCAACCGAGTTTTTCATTTTACGATTGTACTCGTTTACTCACTGCTTTTGCAAATGTGTGGGTTGATTATTAGTAGAGTTTCGAGTATAATTTAAAAATACACTCTCACACCCGATATCAACTGAAAAATTAACTCTTTTATATTATTACGAATGCGAGTAGTTTTTAATATT
This sequence comes from Copidosoma floridanum, assembly GCF_036245765.1. Taxonomy (NCBI): domain Eukaryota; kingdom Metazoa; phylum Arthropoda; class Insecta; order Hymenoptera; family Encyrtidae; genus Copidosoma; species Copidosoma floridanum. The sequence goes on from NW_028321891.1 coordinate 9,687,574, forward strand.
CATTTGACTTTTACTAGTTATACGCACGTGGTGCAAGTGAACTCGATTTTTAATTCAAATTATGGTGTGATTTATAATTTAATTTTAAGTGCAACCGAATCTGTTAATGGAATAAATTCCTGGCTCAAATGGAATACAATTAAGATAATTAGTACACGTGCACTGATAAAATTTTTTTTTTAAATCCTTTTTTCATATTATTTGCAAAATTAAATTATTCAATTCATCGGAGCAGAAGTTTGACACGTCAAAATATTTTTAAAACTGTCCAATAATTGGCAGAAGAAAAAAAAGCACGGAACGTACATTATACAATCGAAATTTTAATAAAACAAAATCCCAAACGTGCTCCACCTCCCAATACGTTTCAACAAAAAATGTAAATTAATTATCAGTTACAATATTTTCGCTGAATAATTCAACAATACGAGCTTTGCCAGGACAAAGAAGAGACTGAAATTTTGCTTCACGAGTACCTTTGTTGAAAACATTTTTCCCAGCGTACACGCACACACACAAATGTACAAATGAACTTTTCATGTAATATTGTACACCGGTGCTACAACGACGAATAAAACACTGAACTAATAACAAATGCAGTTTTGGCACGTATTACAGACAGTCAGCCCGAGAACAACGTTTCACAAAATTAGTCGAGCGAACCCACCCTCTCCTTGTCACGCGAAATTGTGTATCCCATTTATACGGGAAACAAAAACCATTCGAGGAAAAGTCCTTGATCTAGTGATAAACTATTTATAAACATTTGTGTTGGATATTTGTTTACTTGAAACTCTGCATAGCGTTGAGTATCCATTCAAAATTTATGTGACTACTGCGCACGGATTTTTAATTTGAGCTATGAAAATGAGTTTTTTTTTTTTTTTGTTACTTTTTAATAGTACTATGAAAATGTTTGTGCATCTAACGATATTATTATTCACAAGAAACGTATCACTAATAAACTTAATGATAAATTTTAAATGACCAGAGGTCATGATAATAACTCATTTTGCAGCCATTCATTTTCTAATAATAAATAACAAAGGTTAATGGTTCAGCCAAACTGCTGATAAGCATCTTTATGGAAGTTATATTCACTTTTGATATTTACACATCGAAGTATTAATAAAAATACGATGATCAACATGCTTTTGAAACTCGAACCTGGACAATTGAAAGCAAATGAAATCTCAATCCAAACAAATGTTGCCCGTAATAAAATACACGGAATCATTTCGTACAGAAGGACTGTATTTCAAATGAAAAATAATGTGAGAAGTATTACAATCACAATAAAAAACAATCATAATCGACTGAAATTATTGTTTTTATTCGCGTTTGCAAGATTAAAGCTCAAAGCTTGTTGTGTACTCGTGAACCATTGTAAAACTACTTTTGTACTTACCATATTATCGCATTTGGTGATTTATTGTCTCTCAACGCGATAGAGGCTTTTGTTTCATTATAAAGTTAATGGTTAGTTCCCGAAAGTAATGATATAGTACGTGGAAGAAATAACGCAGTTTTTTTTTTTTTTTTTTTTTTGGAACCAACATCGTACAGACTTTGTTCTAATGTAAAAAGGCAGCCAAGCTAAGCGATAATGGAACACCGAGTCTTCCGCGTAAGTGAATTCCCAAGAGCATTAAAGAAACATTTCCAACTTTCGGAAAATCTCGAGAAAACAAGGGCGTTTGTTTACCATCCGGGAAATTCCATTATGCTTGCGAAAAACCTTAATAAGAAAGAATTACACTTGAAGGAGCCTCTTAAACCACTTATCCCGTTCCCTAATAATTTAACGACTCGGCAAGTAGGAGAAAAGAAAAAAGGCCGCACGTCGCGGTAAAGAGCGCGAGTTCCGCGGGGGGGGGAGGGGCATAAAATAAAGTTTTCTCAAGACCATAACGCGAGAGAAAAAAAGAGAGAGAAGCAAAAACCGCGGTAGGGAGAAACAAAGAGGCTTGGGAGGAAGAAAAGTAGAAAAGGGGGAGAGGGTGAAAGTGAAGTGAGCGCGCCGGGGCAAAAAGTGAAAAAGAGCACATTGCGCCACACGGCTGATTTATGAAAAGCGGGCTTTTCCTCGAAACTTGACGCACTGGCGTGGGCCTGGTGGAGTCGAGGGGCTGGATTCGGAAAGCAGGCGATGTTACGTAGTTACTAATACCGCGCGGGCCTCGAGTGGCCCTTTGGAACTCGAGGGGCTCCTATTTTCCTTAGGAGGGTACCTTTTTGGGCTTGACGAAGTAAAATCCTCATCAATTTTCACCGTACCATCCGTACACTTTTTACAATCCATGGAAATAAAAATCTACTTTTTAAATTAAAATTCGTTAAAAAGTCACTCTGTAACTTGATTGAAACAAAAACACATTGTTTTGCAATTATATTCGCACGAATAAAAGGGAAATCATTTTTGCTCGTTACAGCAGATTTTGATTGACATCGTACACTTCAATAAAATTTTTTCGAATCGGTTGATTGCACAAACATCGTGTTACAATACAAAGTGATAAATGAAAATAAAACAACCCAAAAGCTCGCGCTCCAGCCATCGGCAAACGAGACCTAAAAGCCTCGCTAAAAGCCCAGCAAAAAGTATCCTCAGCAATCAAGTCGTCCTCGTCGTGAGTCTCTCTATTTCAGCCCCGGATTTAGCGATTTCCATTTCACCCAGCGTGCAATGAACGCAGATTGTAGTAACAAAACTGTTTTTCGTTCTGTTGTTTCGCAGGGCAACTACACGTCCAAGAGCGACGTGTGGGCGTTCGCCGTGACGTTCTGGGAGATCCTGACATTCGCACGCGAACAGCCGTTCGAAGAGCTGCCGGATTACCGCATCGTTGAAAACGCGACTTACTTCTACCAGCAGGACGAGAGGAGGGTGAGGCCACGTGTTTTTTCCCCCCTTTCCTTTGTTACTCTTGATTTGTCTTCAGTAAACTACTGTGTATATTAGTTTATTCTATAAATAAATTTAAAAAAAAAAAGAACAACGTAACCGTGTGCTTCGCAGATGATCCTGCCACTGCCGAAAAACTGCCCGAAGGAGATGTACGACCTGATGCGCGAGTGCTGGCAGCGCGACGAGCGCGACCGGCCGAACTTCCGGGAGATCCATCTGTTCCTGCAGCGAAAGAATTTAGGGTACAAGCCCCATCTGCAGCGCAGCTCGAGCACCAGTGCCAATGACACCTGATACAGAGAACTCGAAGGCTGGAACCTCATCCGGCTTTCCATGATGGGCGAGCTCAACGGCAACTGGTGGGAGCCCTGCACCGGCGTCGTCGACAACACCCGCGCCAGCACCACCTCCACTTCCAATTATCATTGAATGATTGGATGGGTGTGTCTGTGTCGCGATTGACTTTTTGTTTATGTTTTGGAAAGGGAAGGAGGAGTTTTAAAAAGACAAGCAGCAGCTCGACAATAACCGCGCGCTTCCCTCTCGGTGTATCAATGTGTAAAGGAAAGAAAAAAAACAAAAAAAAAAAAAAAAAAGAAAAAAGAAAAAAGTAATGTTCGTGTATCCTTGAGTCGATGTTCGATAAACGCGCTCTTTTAACTCCGCCTGGGAGAGAAGTTAAGATAATGATAAAAAAAAAAAAAAAGTATAAGAGAGAAAGTTGTGGATTATTGTGCGGAATCTTTCATTACTTTTTTTCGTCTTTTTTTATTTATACGAGAAAAAAATTATCAACAGATTACTTGACATCTCTAAATTTATTGAATTTTGATCAATGCACTTGTAAATTTTTCTTACCCATTTAAACATTTGTTTGTTATTTATTATTCACCATTTGTTGCGCTCTAATTGATTTTGTAAAATGTTAAACGACCATTTTCACGAAGGTATAAATATATATTATATGTAAAAAAAAAAAAAAATTACATGACAATTTGATAATTACTGTTAAATATATCTATGTTAGACACACGAAAAATTTATAAAATGATGATATCCAATATTAATAAATAAAAAGTTACAATAAGACGACGAGAAATCTTTTTTTTTTCATTTGCAACACCTCATCATTTCTTTAAGCTTAGTAAGACAGAAATAATTGCATTTGAAAAATTTATTAATTTTTGTCGAGAATTCGTTTTTTATTTTTTTTCGACAGATGATAACAAAGAGAAAAAAAAGTTTGTTGTCCTCTCTACGGATACATCAAACCAATCGGATTCGCGCGTGTTTACCAATGAAGCCGTATTTTTCTATACAACTGCTGCGTTGTCGTGTTTTCGGGAGGCCAGTGGCAGCTAGTCAAAAAACGCTTGATTCACAGTTGCACGGTAGAAAAAAAAATCGAGACTCGTAAAGCTGGCGTTCAAAACATGGATAAACAAAACGTGAAAATGAAAAAGAAAAAAAAAATTGATCCTACCCTCTGACGAATTCCCGAGAACCAGTGAAATACTACCTCCAGTTGAATCTGATACACCATCGAAGCATGCTAAGGTAATTTTGTGAATCATCAAACTACACAGATGCCAAGAGTCGAATGAAAGAGGGGAGACAAAAGTCCCATATCAGCGGGTTATGTAAAAAAAAAAAAAAAAAAAAAAAAAAAGCGAAGCGCTCGTATACCTCGAAACAAAAAATGCATCAACACCCTCGCGTGTCGCGTTGTGCTCTTGCAGTTGAAAATTCGTCAAGCACATTTTTACATTTTTTTTCGGCTCGTCAACGAAGCTGGATCCGGCGAACAATGGCTCTTTATTGGTCGAACAGGCTGCAGGGACAATGGGACACTCGATTGATTTGAAAGTGCTACGTGATAAACCTGTCGGTGCGAGGGGTGGGGGAAACCATGTACCGGATTACACGTGGTATCGCGACGTTTAAGCCGAGAAATGCGAGCTTGTCCTGTTAATGGAATTAAAAAATTTTCATTGTACCTTGTTTGCAAAACACTGTTGGTACGATATTTTTAAACATGCAATAATTCCTTTATGCTTTGGCTCTTTTTTCATTGCTTACATTTAAGATAGATTAGATTTTAATAGTAGAAGCAAGTCCGCAAAGCAAATGATTGAGTGATAATCATCCAAGTTACTCACTAGTTGCGTATAAGCTATTTTTGTCACTCAAATAAAACAAACACACCGATTTTCAAACAAGTGTTGATTATCATTAATTATCGTAATACTTTGAGAAAAAAAAAAAAAAACGTTTTTTTGCAATGCACCCTGCAGTGTAGGAAAGTAGCAGTGCTCATCAAACTCGTCCCGATAACAGCAGTGCCATTAATTTTAAGTGCATACCTTGACAAATGGAAAAGTGTAGAGGATGACGTGGTTGCTGCGACGTCAAAGACACAACATTTACACATGACGACTCGTAAAAATGAAAATCACTCGCATCGCCGTGCAAACACGTAAATCACCAGTCAGCCATCGGTACCGGGGACGATTTTTCCACCCAGCATCACCCGCCGCGGCAAACGCACGAAATCCCCCAGCATCGCTCTTGAAAATTGATACCGTCATCTCGCACGTGGAAAGCCCATACCTCGGCAACAGTGGCACCGAAACACCGCTCGCTCCTTCGGATCGACGCGTCTCTTTTGTCCCTAGAACAGAAAAACAAAAAAAATTAGGGTACGACAAGCTAGTGTCGTCGGTTGACGCATGGCCTCGGCTGCTCCGAAATTCCAAGGGGCCGCGAGCTCTCATTCATATCAGTGTCAGCCGACGTGATTCCCCGATTCCAGTTTTGTCAGCGCGTCGCCGCCACCCCCAATTTCGCTCTTCTTCTCGGGGAGAAAGAAACCCTCCGGGCGAGTATAAATTTCACTTGTCGAGCACCTCGAGCGCACGTGCGCCCACTATGCGTATGTGCATGCATATATATACGCGCGCGCCCGAGGTGCTGGAAAGGAAAGGCCGCTGAAGCGCGGGGGAGAGTAAGAGAAATGGTGGAGAGGAAAAATGAGGGGCGGTAAGACGGAAGTGAGGGAAGCCGAGTCGAAAATGTATCCTAAGTGGCATTTATTATTTTGTGCGCACTTGTATCAATGACGGATCATGTATTGACAGGTTAGAAAATCGTCATTTCTATGGTATCGGAGTAGCCGAGTGACGCGGAAAAAGTTGCAAGGCATTCTTCACTCGTTTCTTCGATTCATCATCACTCGGTTTACAGCACGAGACCCGATTGGTGGAGCAACCAAGACGAGAGTGCAAGAGCAAAAGTGGAAACACGTAGTCACATATGCATGCACGTGCACGCGAGCTGAGCAAAGCTCGGCAAATTGTTGGTGCACACACAGCCAACGCCAGCAGTCACTTTTACGGCCCCGCCGCTGCTCGTCGTCGCCCGTAAAAGACGTGATAACGCGTGCTGCGAGTGCTAGAAAGCCCTGCTCTTTTTTTTCTCTTCGCAACTGGGTGCAGGCCGACGACAACGCAACGAATGGGTGATATAACTGCCGTACTGATTAAATTGTCTGCGTGAAATACCTTTCGGCGTATCTCGATGCAGCCAGGCGTTTTTTTGCATCGAGGCCGGTGCACTGGTTTTAATACTCGGGAAGGACTCGATCTCTATTTTCTTGGAGATGTTTGCGAGGAGTGAAAACAAAGGAGGTACAAAATCTTTTATTTTCAAAGTTTCTGCGTAGGTTTTTCCAATTATGTATTCTCACGTATGGCGCACAACAGGGGGTAAATTAATTGCCAAGAAATCATTAATTTACAATTACCAGTTTATCATTACTCCATTTTTTAGAAAAACCTGAGAAACATGATACATCGGTTATTTGGACTTGGGATGGAGAAAATAAAAGTCAACTTTGTTTTGGCTCCATGAAAAACGCAGTTGTAAAATCCATATACATCCGTATACATATTATTGAAGATTAAACGCAAGCAATCACAGAAAAACAAAATCATTATTATCTTATTCTAATGGCTCGTGTAATTGCAATTATTAGATACAGTTACGCGTGGACCGTAAAAAGTCCACTTGTCGTTTTGTTTTATTTATTTCTCTCTGCAACCAAAAACAGGCCCATTTTTCCTCCCCACGAGTACGCAGAGGCTAAAAAGTTACTGCCTCCACTGCAGAGAGAAAGAACCGTCAACAACTAACGTTTTCGCGTTACTCACTGCCGCCGTTGGGGCAATTACAACAGTTGGCAGTAGTGTGGGGAAGATGAATGAGAGGACGGCGCTTATGACTTTCGTTGCTGGCATTGCTCGCAGGAGGCATTTAACTGAGCGCTTGTATACCTCTCGGGGAGCCGTTTTGTTCCGTCTTTCTGTCCATCTCGATGAATGTTAGCAGCCGAGGTAACACTGCTGCATAGCCGACAGGGCCTTTTCTAATTCGAAAAATTGACTTTGGACTTTCGAAACTTCCCGAGTCGTGGCAGCATGTTCCACCATGTGGAAAATTATTAGCTTTTGCGATTAACATCTGTGTGACTTCAAGAACGAGACGTCTGCATAAAAAGAAGATTATACTCACAGTTTCCATGTGTACCTTTCCAGGTAGATTCGTTTTTTATTATTTTATGCAAAACTAAATCCATGGAAAACTCTAAATTGTAGTTTCATGTATTGAAATGACATGTATTTCGGAACTGGTGTGACACATACACCGGGGAAAACACAGAGCCCACAGGGGCTGTTAATTCTTTTCAACAAAGGCTGACATGATCAAGAAAGTAAGATCAATTAGCCTTTTCAAAATTTTTCTATACATGTGTGTAAGTATACTTACAAAATTATCACCAGAAACATACTATTTGCATCTCAAATGTTGCGTTGCTAACTACCGCGTTACGTTTCAAAGGAACACGCAAAGTCTACATTATGTAGGTACGTGTGATGTACATCTAATGTATTTATAATTCGAAAAAAAGTCATCGATCTATTTCGACTATCATTAAGCGATAACACATCTGCTGTATGTTTTACTCTTCGACAACTAACAGTATCCACTAATGAATCATTACCTTAAGCACAGAATCGTCTGAGCTTTGATATGCGTTAAAACACGTAAAAATAAAGTTAAATTAATATTTTAATGACTGTAAAAAAGTTCACTACGAAGCATGTGACGAATAAAACCCATATTTCCATCCACCACGCTATGGACCCCCTTCGCACAGTCCATTCGTTGGCTCACGTCAAACGTTTTGCTCGCGTATATTATACGTGTCCTTCCATTGCATGCAGATAATGCAGCTGCGGCATTAACGCTCGTTTCCCTCGCTAGATATGTACACCCGAGCAAACAACACGTAGATGTGTACATATCGGAGTGTGCAAGAGAGAGAGAGAGAGAGAGAGAAGATAGTGACAATCAACGGGTGCAAATAATGACAGATCGCTGGACTAGTGAATCGCAGTTTCTAATTAACTAACGTTAACGACGGCTTGTTGTGCACCAGCTCCATACGCCCCTCGAGACCTTATCGCTACATCTATCGTGTATGGATAAATTGTATTTAGCCTGCGTTTGATACCTTACAAAACATGTATACATAATAATTAATACTCGACGATCCAACAGATCGACACCGTATATTACCTTACGATCTTGATACATATAGAATCAGAACAAGCGATAATCTTTCACAAATAATATTTAACATTGGCACAGTAATCTACCGCTAAATACGAAAAGATTTTCTCGTCTATCGTTTGTGATTGCCCCTTTCATCGAAAAAGCGTAATCTAATGGCCTCGACAAACCGTTCACTCCATGTTACAGGGAAAATCCTTTTCGTCAGACTTGATCCTCGTATCCCTGTACTTCGTACAACTATACCTAAAGTACTATGCATGAATGTATTAACAGTGACGAGTTCATAAATATCCTCTTTTATCGAAATACACGACATGAACTTTTTTCAGATTTACATGGAGTCAAGATTTTTCCAGTTGGTCGGGCAAAATTATCTGAAAAGGTCTCGGAGTGCCTGCCCCTTGAACATCTTTTCCTGGTACTTATGCTTTTAGACGGTCTTGGCTCCCCCTTTTTTCAAGAGCCATACTTAGCAGCAGCAGAAACAGCTAATTCCCCACTGGCAGGCTGAGAGAGAAAAAAAACGTAAGCTGCGATCTTCATCGGGTTCACCGTTAAGCTACAATCTAAAGCAGCAAATCAATATCTGATACGCTAATGGCTCGAAGTCGATATTGTACCGAACAATATATCATAATGTGTACTTATCTTAAAGTGGATGCAGATTCAACATTTTCTTGAAAATTTTTGAAAAAATCGATGATGCTTACGGCTACCTATAGCTAGTACAAATTAATCGATGAAAAGTAAGTCTTTCACCCAAAAGTAACTCAGCTGGTGTACGTGCGAAAATAATTATGCTGGCTACTGCAATAAAGTCTTAATGAATTTTACCACATATTTCTCTAAGGAAA